>NW_027315723.1:30891163-31251163 GCF_026437365.1 Eucyclogobius newberryi
CAACCTTCTCAGCGAATCCCAACAACAAAACAGACCTACTTTACCAATTCCCCCGGAGCGCACGTCAAGCCCGACGTTCAGGCGCAGAGATAATCCTGTGAGTCGCTCCCAACGACTTTGCCCAAGTTAATGACTGCAGTACTTTTGAGAGGAGAACTCCACTTTGTACACGGGAAGTTATTTTTACTTCACACAAATTAAAGGTGCTGCAGACAGACAAGTGGGATGAAGGAGTGCAAGTTTCTCAGCACTTTTGAGGAGTAACTTATCAAACAAAAATCAAGATTGTTCAATAATGTAATACTCTTGAAGTAAGCAAATATATACAGTATTTTCTGGACTATAAGTCGCACCGGAGTATAAGTCGCACCAGCCAAAAAATGCATAATGGAGAAGAAAAAAACATATATAAGTTGCACTGGAGTATGAAATGCGGTAGTAAGTGTGAAAATAACAAATAATATCACACATAAATCGCTCCGGAGTATAAGTATATAAGTATAAGTCGCACATCGGCCAAAACTATGAAAAAAAGTGTGAATTATAGTCCGGAAAATACAGTAATAATATGACAAGTCTTCTATGACATTATTATTATGTTTTTAATCATTATTAGAAGACATACATAAAGCTCTATTTATATATTAAAGGTATTAAGTTGTCAACAAATGATTTTCCGTTCATGTACTTTGTAGAAAATATATTATAAGGCAACAAAGTGCATTTTGAAAGCCATAATTCGATTTTCTTTTTCAGTTTGGATTGTACAGAAGGAACTCTAATTGTATTTGTTCACAGCACAGGTCCACACTGGGTTCTTTCTGCCACAGATACACGAGTCAGATAATTAGATCTGAGTCAGTGACACAAAACACAATACATCCTGTATTTCTGTGTATACTTCTTGTAAACACGATCCAAGTTTTACCGCCGGCGTCGTGGGCGTACCCACCCAGCAGGGAGCGCAGAATGAGAGCTGGGTATAATATATTCTCTAATAAGATGAAAGTTATGTCAGTGTATAAAGAGCTCTGACCGCAGAAGAGGAAACTAAATGTTCTGAATAAAATGTGTTTGGCCCGCTGTGAGTCCCAGTCTAAGTGCCAGCTACAAAATGGATCAATCGCGTTACAGAAAGTATTCGCAGTACAATTCTTTGGAACGAGGGTCATATATTTTGATCTGAAGTACTAGCAGCAAACAACACAAGGGCAGGCAACAGAAACAACTCTCCCTGCTGCTTATTGTCTTATCCAGAAGACAGTTTTTTAAGAGTGTGTATAAAATATGTAGCTGAAATAGCCTCGTAAAAACACGTCCATAAAACTCCCAAATATGAGCAGTGTTTACAAGCCCCGCCCGGGCCCTCACCTTGATGGTACAATCTGCACCGCCGAGGGAAGATTGGAGTTTGTGGGACTTCTCTCGGTTTTCCCTGGCTTCGTCCGTGACCCTGGCCAGCTCCGACCTCAGCTTTCCCAACGTTTTCTGTAGCGCGGCTTCCTGGGTTTGAAATTCCCGCCGCAGCTCGGCCTCCGTGCGTTTCCAGGCCAGAAGGTTGTCTGCGGTCAGCTGCTGAGTCCTCTTCATGGCTTCAAGTTCACGTTCATAAAAGGCCTGTGCCTGTAAGGGAAGGGAGGCGGGGTTTGAATAAGGCATTTATTTATCCTTACACATGACAGACCCCAAAACTAAAGATGTACTGCTGACTTTCTTTTTAAGATAGTAAGATCATTTTGCACTAAATTCTTTTATTTCTCAAACTGTTTTGTGATTTCTGTCATTTCTTTGTGATTTGAATGCATGTTTTCCTGTTTGAATTGCCTTTTGTATGAAATGTGCTCTACAAATAAACTTGCCTTGCCTAAAAAATGTTTGCGGTTGATCGATTTGATTTGTCTGTGTCAAACATCTACCTGCATGTAATAGTCCTCTCCACCAGCTCCTACGATCTGCCCGCCTGGACACGGACCACCGACGGTGCGCTGGGGCCTGTGGCTTTACTACAGGCCCCAGTGCATTCCCCCCTTCATATAAAAGATAAGCGCATGCACTGGCTGCTTATCTAAACACACGTGTGAACACCACGGGAGCTGCTCCTGGTGTCGCCTTTAAGAAAGCCACAGCTGCACCTCTGCAAGGATCTCCCCCTCTGTTTGAGGACAAGCAGCTCTGGTCCCATACAAACTTGTCTTGGCTGAAGGCTACACTTGTTGTCAATGACTATGAGCTGTAGAGTGTGTGGGAATTGTAGTGTTTGTGTTTGTCTGCTCTTGTTGTTGTGTCTCTGTCATGTGCTGCAGAAGGGACGTGCTGCAAAAAAATGTTTTACTGAGTCTTTTACTGACTATTTTCACCTGATTAAAGCAAAAAAGTAAGTTTTTAATGGAATAAATTGCACATACACTTGTTGTAGTTGGGCCTCCTGAGCGTTTGCCATAACCTCCGAGTTATTACAGTGTATTTATGGAGCCTTTCCACCTTCAAGGCACTCAAAGCGCTTTACTAGGCAATGTGGGTGAAGTGTCTTGCCTAAATCAATCAGAGTTTATTTGTAGAGCACAAAGACACATTGACATTCCCTCTACTGCCCCCTGTGGCACCTGGTGTTCCAGCAGTCTCACATTGACAAGCGGGTAAGGCCACTTTGAAGGACGGGTGAGAACAATTGTACCTTAACCTTATGGGAATGGCATTTTCTGGCATGTTTGTAGCTACATTGCCAGTGTAACGATGAAAATATGATGCACAAACGTTCACTTCAGAACAATGTTGTGACAATGAAGAAACAAATCAGTGAAAGTTGAAGACAAAGTGTCCGACAGGGTTCAATATCATGAACCGTGCTTTTATTGAAATTTATGGGGTTTCAATGCGGCACTAAATCTGATCCTTTTTACCATTTTCCTTTTTACTGCCCCCGAACAATCTGCACATCAGCGGCTTCACTTTGAGCAAGGGCACAGGCTGGAGCCAAACAATCTAACAGTTTCCCAGAAGATTTGGCAGCGCTTCAATCACAACTTTGTCATAAAAAGGACCTTTAAAGGATCCTTTGAGCATTTACAATCAAATTTAGGCGGATAAAAATCTCTATTTTCAGTCCGGTCAATGAGCATTAATCGGTACAAAAGACAAAATGTGCAGTTTAATTTTGTTATGTAAATACAAAATAGAATAAATGAATGAAATGACAGTATTCTTGGTCATTTTGACTTCACAAATAGTTGAATGTTTAATTAACTTCAATGTTAAATGCAAAAAACTGCTGACGTTGCAACATATGTTTAGATATATGTTCAGTACCTTACTAAGTTTGGCTTCATATTCCTCCACCAGCCTTTTCTTGTCCTGTTTGAGCTCGTCAACTCGCTCTGACAAGGAATCCACCTGGAAATCAATGTTATTTTTTGATAAGTAGCGGCACATTTAGTCCAAAGATAGTATTCCATAAACTATTTAATAAGGATTGTCTTGTATAAACTTGCGGGAAACTCTGGTTGAATACTACTAATGATACTTGCAGCTTTAGAGATATGAAATAAAGTACATTTTCAATAGCTTTAGCATAAAAAAAACTTAAAAAACAATACAATAACAAAAGACCTCGACTCATTATATCCTCACAGATGATTAAGAAAGTTGACATAAACCGTAAACTCTGCTGTCCCACTTCCCCGCCGTCCTCGCTCCACTTTCCCCGTGCGTTACCTCAGCTTTGTGGAGCACCACCAGTTTCTCCTGGTCCTTGCTGTAGTTGGCGTTCTGGCTCTGGTGGCTGCGCAGGAGCTCCTGGACTTCCTGCCTGTGCTCGGTCTTCAGCTCCTCCAGCGCCACCTTCTTCTCCTGCTCGAACTGCGTCTGGGCCGAGCCGAAGGAGCGCAGCTTGTCCTCGAACGACCGCCGCATCTCCTCCACCTCCCGCGACATCGACACCACCCGCTGCGTGTGCTGGAGGGGAAGAGGCGGCAGCAGAAAGGGTTTTACGGCACGGGCGAAACATAAAAACACAGCGAGCGATTTAAGACCCTGCTGCAGAACGGTTCACCAGATAAATAGATTAAAACACAGGAAAAAAGATGATGCGATTGCTGATCTTAGGCACTGCTGGAATAATGTTTTTTTACGGTGAACATCAACACTTGAGAGCATCTTATTTTGAGAAATGTCTTTAAAAACTGCATTGTCACTGTGTAGCTGAGCATTAGCAACAGTTTGATCGCTTTCCTTGAGAACCTGACCTGGAATGTTCTGCAGCGAGACTTTAATGTAGTTTGTATTTTATTTTATGTTATCATATAATCATACTAATATCTTTAGACAAAGTTAAGAGTAGCAAATAGAGCGACTCCACAAGTCAAACTGTTTTCACTACATTTTTATAGCTTACATTGAATTTTAATATTGATGATTCAGTTTTGTGACATCCAACTGAAATCCACTTCTAATATTGGCTCATTTTAATCAGTTATTGCATATGCAGATACTGCGGTACTGCAAGCCACCAAAGTACACGTAATCAAAGTAATGCTGGAAATCAAGACAAAATGTGCCTTCATACATAAAAGATGAGGGTTTTAAATAATCCAGCAGTAAACTGTGGTTAAGTTGACTAAATTGGATTCTAGATTATTTGTGACTTTGAACGTCAAACTAAATCAATCAGTTTTCAGAGAAGGTCAGTACCAATTTGTGAGGAAAAATAATCGCACACAAGTCTACTTAATCTACAGTAAATACAGAGTGTTTAAGGATTGAGATGGATTCAGAAGGACCTCAACGATACATATTCTCAAAGCTCAGGGAAAATCACGGCAATTGATAAATAGAATGAACTTAGCTGTGTCTGTGGATTCAAAAAGTAATTTACAGATGGGAAGTTTTGTTCAACCGTTTTGCCCAAACTGTCACTGTTTAATCGCCGTTTGCTTATTCATGCCGGGCAGCGCTGGTGTTGGAGGATGTACCAGTGTGTTTGGGCCTGAGGCAGAAGGATCTTAAAGTTAATTTGATTTAAAGCGAGTGACGGATTTGCCCATTAACTACAGTTTGGCCTCAGTTGGCGTGGGTCTTCTGGATTGTGAGTTTGTTGGCACGTTCATCACTCGACAAACAGACTCGGAGATGCTGACACAGGGAGCCGCTGCCACTTGGATCTTATTTATATCTTTGAAACCGCTCGATAAACTCAAGTCAGGGGCTACTACGCAGAGCACCGTGAGGGCAGAGACCAAGGCTAATATTACACCTGCTATAGCTTTATGGCTGCACAATATGTGGGAGAGCGCTTTCTGTTACTACATAATCAGAATATTATATGTGTAAGAATTAACTGCTCACACGTTTGTGTCTCAGCATTTGAGTCTAAAACAACTGATTAATCATGGGTTAGATTGGAGACGGCTTGCCTAATTAAGAAAGTAGTAAAGCAGGCAAATAAAAGCCAGTAAACACTCCTGAGTTAACCCAAATATTCCACTAGAGGTTAATGGTTGTGTTTACATTTCTACATTGCATTTAGAGGCAGGATATCTATTGGAAAAAAGATATATCAATTGGTATTTTGGAAAATAAAAAATCAGAATATTTAGTGTACAGTTTGTATAATCAGCTTACTCAGTGGAATATACTGCCCGACTCTATAAACTCGAGTGTTACAATCCAAGGCTTTAAAACTGAACTAAAAGAACATCTGAGGAGCACCAAGTGTTGTAACCGTAAGACTTTTTAGATCCCACGCTCCAATGGAACTGGCTCTGTGTGAATGTATCTGTGTGTGGAAGAGTGTAGTAGAGTTTATTGCAAGTGTAAATAGTGTTATGTGTTGGTGTGTACTCTCTGTGTTCAACACATTGTCACGTCTGTGTCTTGTCAAATGGTTCTGGGGTGTTCTTTTCTCTGCCAGGAGACTGCAGATGTAAATTAGCCTAAGGCCGACTCTGGTATAATGCATCAAATGGTAACATTTATGTTCTAATTGTACATGATCTCCTTTTAAAATAAATAAATGGAATATGTGTTGAGGTAGATCAGGCATGTCCAAACTAAGGCCCGGGGGCCAAATGCGGCCCTCAGACCAATTTTTGTCGGCCCTCCGCCTTCCTGTTAAGTTTGTCCAAACAACAAAAAGTAGTAGTTTTTACTGTAAAATTGGAGAGATTGAAGCATTTCAATGTTTTACCAACATAATATTAATGTTCCAAGTCTTATTAAAGGTGTGGAGGTGCATCAAAACTATGTCAAATACAAAAAATCAACATTTTCAGTTTTTTTGTGACCCTCTGCTCCGTATAAGTTTCAAAATGCGGCCCTCTGTGAAAAAAGTTTGGACACCCCTGAGGTAGATAATGTTGGCAGTAGTGTGCGGTCAGGGGAATCAAGGCAAGCAATGGTTGACCAATAAAATTACACAACTATTGTCACAGCTGTATAAATTGTTCTAAAATATATCCAAATAATCCCATTTTCCCCTCACTTCTGCTGCTGAAGCTTGGCTGAACTCACTGTGTTTTTAGTGGCCTCTACAGGCTGCTGAGCATTACTGCGTGGGAAGCATGATTCTTATTTTGCTGCAGTCTGTGGCCGTGTTCAGAGGCCCGTGTTCAGAAGCCCGTGTTCAGAAGCCCTTGTTCAGACGCCTCAAACTCATGGATCTGAGCTCAAACCACACTGAATAAGCCTGTGTGGGAATCAAGGATGTTTGCTGGTTCTGCCCTTTCTGAGCATGTGCAGAAGAGAAGTGAAGCAACAGCAGCGCCAAGATTCAACAAACTGACTTAAAAACTATCTTTTAGAGACAAGTCTGTGTTTGTAGGTAAGGCTCTATTCATGTTTCTAATGATTAGACGTTAGTTAGAAATACGGGCAGTCATTTACCAAACACAGGGCGCTATCTTGTGTAATGAAGTGAGCTTATTTAATCCATCAAGCACCAATGTCAGTGGGAGTATAGCTCAGTGGAATAGGCATTTTCCCTTCACTTTTGTGTTATTCACTAAATATAGAACACCCCAAGTCTGCTTGCCCAACCATAAAAGTCACCGTATGCTACTGCCACAAGGACAGTACTTCCACTGTGACAGCCCTATAGTGAATAATGTTTTGACAATAGGCCAAATCTGAATATTGAGTATCTCATTATCTCTGCAAAAAGGATTGATTCAAAATTAAAAATGGATCAAACTTACATTGTACTCTTTAAAACAAGGTGATGATATTTTCAGCACTTTTGTGGCTAATACAAGCAGTACCATACATTAACTATTATCTATTACTAACTATTAACTAAATTGTCTCTGCCGTAAAGCTACCGTTTGTGTGTGTCTGAGCGGATGTGGCTACTAGAGCTGGGTTTCGATTCAAATTTCAAGAATCGATTCCGATTTTTACGTTTCAAAATCGATTTTTTCCGATTTTCTCAGATTCCATCCGATTTGATCCGATTTCGATCTGATTTCCGATTCGATCCGATTTTGATTCGATCCGGGGGTTAATGTTATTAAAAATGAAAAATGTATTTGAACTGTTTCCTTCACTTCATGACTGTGTAGAGAAGCAACATATTAAAACTAGTATTATATCAATATTAAACAGCAAATCTTACAAGTATTGGTAGTTACTGATACTGGAAGACTGATGAAAAGGTTAAGGGTCAATCTACCTTCAAGAAATATAATCCAGGACAATAAATGGAGGACTGCTCACACACTGCCAGTACTGAAACTGGAAGTATAAAATGTAAACTATGAGCATTTAAAAAAAAAAAAAAATCGATCTTTGGACGTACAAATCGATAATCGGTCATTAATATGCAAATCGATTAAAAATCGGAAAATCGATTTTTTTCAACCCAGCTCTAGTGGCTACGGTGCTTGTGTTGTTGTCACCTGTGCCTCGGTGCAGTGCTGCATGTCCTCCACTCTTTGTCTGTAGCTCTCAAACTCGGCCAGCGCCTGCCTCTTCATCCTGTCGTGGAGCTCCATGGACTCTTCCAAAGACTGGATCCGCCGCTTCAGGTCCAACTCGTCGCTGATCTTACTCTTGTACTGAAAGGCCAATTGAGGGCAGCAGTTAGTACTTCACAATAGTTTATTTAGCCTTATTCTACAGTGTATGGTTGTCAAAAGTCTCGATCTTGAGCAATCTAGTATAAAACCGCATGGTAACACAAAGAAAGTGCTATTGTATTGTGTCGAAATGTCAGTCTAGAGTCTAAAACCTTGACCAAAACAAAGCGCGTTTTAAATTATCGCTGTGGTGTTGAAATTGGTCTAAAGAATTAGTAGATTTCTTATCAATTTTAGCATTGTGACAAGACAACCAAGAACAATACATAAATGTGTTCCTTTTAGAGTTAGCATCTGTCTCGCAATAGCAACAAGAATCCTGGAATTACAGCTTTAAGTAAATGAATTTCCACAATACAAAGATGAATATTTTTGCCGATACATAGATAAAAACTGTGATAATACAGACGGATGAATATGAAAACGCTCTTTCTCTTGCATCATGAAAGCAGATTAAGTCCTAATACCTCTGAATACATCTAGTAATTACTCCGGGATCTGAAGCTCGCTGGGTTGCCATGGAGACTAATAATTGTCTTATTCGAGAGGTGGCGCGGCGCATATAAAGGGATTAATAATTGATATAAATCCATTTTCAATAGATTCCGACTCGTTTCGCTCCCCGGTGGAGGACGAGCCGCGTCGTCGTGGCAACCGGCTGCTCAGATCCGATCCAGTTCAACGTCAGGCCGGCGCCTTGAAGAGATGTCCAGATGATTAACAGTTTGGTGCAATGAGACTAATACTCCTGCAGCTCGGTGTAGGTCTTCTGAACGTGGTTAATCGCTCACGTAAACCAGGATTACTCGGAGACGGCTCAGATATAAGTCAGGGTTTATCGCTTTGATCCAGAGATTGAACACTCGCAGCGATATGTCATGGGAGGTGTGGTCCTGTTAGTCGAGATGGATAGGCCTCTACGGTTGAATATTTGACGGAGTGAAAGCGACCTCAAGCTGTTTTAAGGACCGTCAAAAGCAGAGAAAATAGTTCCACAGATTTAAAAATGCATCAGCGTTCAAACATTAACTCTTACTCTGGTTGTAGTGATTCAAGAAGCAACAGTTTGGAATGGATTTCACACCGCATGGCCTTCCCGTCACACCAACCTGACACAACTCCTCATAACGGGTGATTGTGAACTTAAAGAAACATCGAGTTCAACTTGTGGAACTAACAACTGGGATAAAGAGGGTTAAATATCTTGCCCAAGGACATAACAACTATTTGCACTGTTTGTAGCCGGGATTGAATTGCACAGATTTCCTTGATGAACAAAGTGTCCTTTTTACTTTTAGTCTAGCGTGTTCAATTATTTATAGATCTAAAACCATTTTGAACACTGTTATTTGTAGTGTTTGTATAGGAATGAATGGTTTGGGATCAGCACTCTCAAGACTGTAGAACAGATTTACCAATGGGCAAAAATAAAGCATCCTGAACCTGAATTATTGCTCATAATCCAATAAAGATTTTTTTTTTTGATTTTAAATAATATTACAAATATACACCTGGTATCAAACTGTGTCCAGAATGGAGATGCAACACAAAATGTATAGTATCACACTTGTCAGTTGTTTTGGAGTTTAGCAGAATAAGAATATCGAGTTTAGGGATGTTAAGATCGGTTCATCGATAATCGTGAATTTTCAGGTCACAATATTATTGTTATATTGTGACCATTTTAAACTGCTTGGGTCACATTGTCATTCAGAAAGTTGTATTTTGTTAAGCTGGTTACAAGCTTATGTTGGACTTTGGGAATGAAAGATAGAATTCACTAAATGATCAGTCTCTGTAATGGGGAAGATTCGTTAAATCGTTTGTTTTTTTTCTCACAATAATTGTAACACTAAAATGTAATATTGTGACATCCCAACCTGAGTACATTATCTATAATAAAACTATCTTAACAAGGCTGTGAAAATTAAAAGAGCAAAAACCTACAGTGTAATCTTCCAAAGAATGTGGAAGTAAACCCGCATTCCAAAAGAGGAATAAAGTGATATTTCTAAACTTTTATAGTCAATTTTACACCCATTTGCATTTTGTGTGATGCTTCTATTAATACTGACTGAGTAACATCGGTTAAATAAAAAAAATGTCAAGATATTAATTTCATGTAGATTTTGCCCACCACTGACGAGTCCAGAGCAGACCCCGGCATTGTTCTGTCATAAATAACTGTACCGCATTGTTTGGCAGTAATTGCATAGGTAATAAATAGCAGTCATGACACTGAATTAATGCAGTGCTCCCCACAGCAGCCTCTCACCACATTTTCAACCCACAAACCTGGACGATATTAATCATGCGCGGTGTGTTAATCCTTCCGACGGACTCGCCCCAGGAAGCAGCCAAACAATTACTGCTTACGAATCACAGCCACTTCCCCTTCTGTCTCGATGAACAATGGTCAAATCGGTTTCTACATATGATCAGATGTGAATATTTGTTTCAAAAGACCTGCATTATCTTCTCTCGGGTCTCTGAAAGGATCTGCTGAACCTCTTCTTCGTGAGCCTCCTTCAGTGTCGCGATGGCCGCCTCGTGCTCGTCGTTTTTCGTGTTGAGTGCATAGATAACCTGAAACACACAAAGGCGGAGATTTTTTTTAATACCAAGACGAAAAAAACAACATCTAGACAGCTATAAATCACACAAGGTATCCAGTCTTATAATGAATATTTAAGCATCTCATCAATTGGAATAATGTTAATGGTCGTCAATAGTAGTAGTAGTACAAAAAATACTCATTGTCCTGGAGTGCCTTAACTTAAGACAAAGGGATTAGTTTAGCATAATACAATTGTCCGTAACATTGTTTGAGAAAGTGCTACAGGTTTAGTTTGAAACTTTGCAGAGTTGCTCCCCAAACGAACACATTTGACACCAATGTGGGCCTTACGCTTTGTTGGCGTAACTGGTAAATGAGCAGTAACGAGCAGCAATACTCCCAGTCTTATAGGTAAAAGACTATGAAGTATTTTTGTACAGTGGGAGGAATCAAGGACAACTACAAGACATTTTAGCAGGATAATATCATCCACAACCATCTTGCTCTCTCCCGCTGGAAAAAACAAAACAAAAGTATCAACAAAAACGTCATCATATTGTGGTGATAAAATTAAACACAGCTAATTTCATTGCCATCATCAATTATTTCACGATTTTCTGCGAGCCAAGATCAACATTACACTTAAGCTAGCTTTACGTTGCCTTTAAGATGAAACATTAAATCATCTTCTGAAAGTTCACGGTCATAAGCTAAGTTTCCATGCAGAGGTTCAAAGTCATACTGTGGAATGTTCTAATCTTTGTAGGCCTGCAGCTATCGATCATTTTAGTAGTTGAGTAATGCATTGATGCTTTCTTCAATTAATCGAGTAATCGATTCATTTTTTGTACATTGGGTAAACCATTTAGAAGCAGAACAGAAAATGACAGGGCGAAGACACAGAGGCTGAAGTGAACGGCACACGGAGCTAATGCTGCAAAGTGACTGCAGAGTTACAGCTCAAAACACTGCTCATTCACACAGCAAAACTCTTTGCTGTGTCTTCGCTTCCCAGTCACGCTCAGGAGTTTAAAACACGCCGCTCTCTCCTCTGTTGTGCTTTAGTTGCATCAGATCCGCGCGGAACAAGCTCCGTGTGAAACGAGCGCGCTACAGGACGTTCTGTTCGCCTCAGATGCACGTGTTTGTAATTAAAAATGTAAATTAAACGAAACATTGGGGCAATAAAATAATTTATCAAAGCTTTTTTATAATTAAATTACTTGATTTACTCGATTAATCGTCCACGGAAACAAGCGGAAGCCCCGCCATACGCCTGAAAAGTGTTGCTCGGGGCACAATGGAGCAAGGCTGACCGACATAGAGGCAGTGCACAGGGACAATCATTCACAGACCTCACAATCGTCCAGCAGCATTGCATATAAAAGTGAAGTGTTTGTCCTTTCTCTCTGTATAAGATGATTAATTAAAAGAGGTTATTTGAATCCGGCTTCGATTAGCGCACAAATAACTGTATAGGATTGATTAACGATAAGCCGCAGATCATCTTATCAAGTATTATCGAGAAAGCATCGCCCATTTGCCCCACGGCCGTGAATCAGAAATAGAAGTTGTGTTTTGCTGGGGATAAAAATATATATACAAGCTAACTGTTGTGCATGGGATTGACCTTTAAATCTGCAACCAAAAATACACGCAGTCGTCCGTGGCGCTCTAATCTGACGCGCAGTGATCCAGGCTGAGAGGCAGAAAGAGCAATTTGCATGAAAAACCGAGAGACCCAGTTCCCCCGGTGCGCTCCCCGTCCCTTCTCAAACAAAGACGAACGGGTTCTTTTTATTTTTCAATAATTCAGAGCATCGAACTGCGCCGGCGCTACAGGGCTTTTGTTTGCCTTAGACCAAAGTCCGACATCAGAACAAGAAAAGACAGTGAATACAGAATAGTCTAGGAGGGAAGAGGAGCGCTATGAAAGGATGGCATCCAGTTATAATGCCCCGCAGCAAGAAGAAAGCTTTGGACTGACAAGCTCCTCTCTGACGGCCGCATAGCTTCTGCCATAAGGACCAAACACTGAGTGAAAAGAAAATAATAAGCAGCTTGTAATTCTGGTGCAATGTGGCTGAGACAATGTAAAGCTAATATACAGTACAGACAGTGTAGTGGTGTGAAACCGGGGAGGGAAGCATCTTCTAGGGCTGCAGTGGTTCATTGTAAAAAAGGACTAGTCGACTATTAAATATACTGTATTTTGATACCTGGTACAATACATCCCTCCTGTTAAGGTTAATGTACTGCACTGTCTCAAAAAACTATAACATATTATTGAAATCATTAGTTAGATAGATAGAAAGATAGGTAGGTGGAAAGACATATACGTAGAAAGATAGGTAGGTAGTAATCCAGAAGAAAATTGCAGTGCAGTTTGTTGCTCACATTCACACATCACATACATAAAGAAACAAGTCCTCAGCTCTCTGGAGGATACAAACACCAACACACACGAAAAGACCTTTCAAGACAAAGACTGTGGCATTACTAAGTTAAAACTGTCAAACTGAAATATTCTCTAACATCAGCGGACAAAGGATGTGCAGAGGTGACAGGGTGTGGCCGTCCTCAGAGAGCCTTTGAGGAGAGACAGATCCTGATTCTGTGGGTGGAACACTGCACCTGCACCAGAACACTGCACCTGCACCAGAATACTGCACCTGCACCAGAACACTGCACCTGCACCAGAACACTGCACCTGCACCAGAACACTGCACCTGCACCAGAACACTGCACCTGCACCAGAACACTGCACCTGCACCAGAACACTGCACCTGCACCAGAACACTGCACCTGCACCAGAATACTGCACCTGCACCAGAATACTGCACCTGCACCAGAACACTGCACCTGCACCAGAACACTGCACCTGCACCAGAACACTGCACCTGCACCAGAATACTGCACCTGCACCAGAACACTGCACCTGCACCAGAACACTGCACCTGCACCAGAACACTGCACCTGCACCAGAACACTGCACCTGCACCAGAACACTGCACCTGCACCAGAATACTGCACCTGCACCAGAATACTGCACCTGCACCAGAACACTGCACCTGCACCAGAACACTGCACCTGCACCAGAACACTGCACCTGCACCAGAATACTGCACCTGCACCAGAACACTGCACCTGCACCAGAACACTGCACCTGCACCAGAACACTGCACCTGCACCAGAATACTGCACCTGCACCAGAACACTGCACCTGCACCAGAACACTGCACCTGCACCTGTCAGAGCTGTACCTGTTGTACATATAAATTACAGTTATCTACCAATTGAGAAGGTATTCGTAAGAAAATGTTGAAAAATCTGTAGAAAATGACAGGAAGTAACATCCCATTAGGGACACTCATTCCAGTTTATTGAATTATGCTTAGAATTAGAACTTTTTTGACATTCTGAACATAATTCAACAAAATAAAGTCGCTCTCTTGTATTTTTATTTATCCCCAAAAAATTATTGTTACATTAGGCGAGTTTTTGCCCATTGTTTGCAAGGTAATTTCCGAGTGTGATGTCAGATATTACAAACAGGAAGTTAAATTATAAATCTAAAACATGTGCTATTCTGTGATAAGATTTTTATAATTTTTTAGAAAAAATCTAAATAATTTATCTTAACTGCATTTTAATTCAATGAGTCGTCCAACCTGTCAGAGGGGCACTTTTATTCAAATTCTAAATTCAAGTATCATAAAGTATTAAGCTGGTTTATTTAATTACAAGATTTTTGTCATTGTCAAGTATGTATGGATCAAGATCAATTTATGACAAGTCACAAGGCCGGCGCAGTAAAATGTTGTCATTTTTGCTGACACTCCCCCTTGTGCCATGTCCCCACAGACACAGGTTTTCACATCAGCGTATTAAAGACGGAAAATGTGTAACTGCACAAGCGGTCCGCACGGAAATGAGCAGAATATTCTATCATTTAGCTAAGATTGTCTGCAGCCGCATGAACCACACATGGACTATAAATACTGCCAGCATCATCTCCACTGCACGCCGAGCAGCTCGTTTCTGTGCAGAATTTAAATGCGGGAAGAATAAGCCAAGCTTCATGCATCAGTTTCATGGACGTCATTTTGACTTTTGAGCATTTAGTTTGAAAGTGTTATTAATAGACATTCTTCCCTGTACTTATTTCATTAGGGCTGGGAGATATCTTAATATGTCTAGCATTTAGCAAGAATTTATTTGTCTATTGGGGTAGTGTTTGTTTTTGTTTAGTGCAGGCCAATTTTACTTTTCCATCTAAGCAATTTAGCATTTATTCACCTTAATATAAGTTTGCCAGTGTCCACCACTCACATACTACTGTGAGTGACAGCGTCGCCATGGATACTGAGGAGAAAGGAGCAGCCTGAGCTGCAGCTTTATCTCTCCTCAAGGGAGACGCAGACTGTGACTATAGAGGAGTAAACATCCCTGTAGACTCACAGGACACATGTATGCAGCTCTTGTAGCAAAGACTGGACTCTTCCCAACAAGACTATGTGGACCATCAACAACCAGCATCTTTCACAATAAAAGACATAAGGCTTGTCAAAGACACTTATAATGCAACAGAGGGTCATGAGGCGCAAGGTTTTAGTTGGCACAAAATGTAATGTAGGTCGATTAAAAATAAATAAATAAATACACAAGCATCTTATTTCCAATTTGATTGAAACAGTTTGTTGTTGTGGGCTTTTCCATCCCCTGACAATGGCATCAAGTGTGCGCCTGTGTGTGATGTTTCCCTCCTTTCCTTTATGTCGATCTCATCTCGTCCTGGGAGGAGTTTGCATAAATGACAGTGTAAGCAGACGGATCAATAGGACGACAGCCAAATGCCACAAATTTCCTCTGTTGGCTTGGAGAAAGTCACAGCCCAGAAACTGTGAGACTGAGCTGCACCGCCAACTCTGCTAGAGGACAGCTCAGGACGCCGCCAACAAGAGAGAACACACTCGACATGTTTCACAAATTTGACTTGAACTTCTAACTATTGTTGGATAAAAATATATATATTTAAAAACATAAATAGGCCACTTATGGTGGTTATATTGTACATCAAATGTAAACTTTAAAGGAAATATAGATAAACTGATGTTTATACAACAGCAAATTATAATGTACAAAAGTAAAGCTGTCATAAGTTATGCATAAAATGCTAATCGATTGTGATGAGTTCATAGATTCCAACACAATGAACTCTAAGAAATCTGTTCACAACTGAAACATGACCTGTGTCTGAAACTTTGCCTATGGTAATTGTGCTACACTAATATATAGTTTTTTTTTAGTCATTTCGAGCTTTTAGCGCCTACATTGATGAACGTCTTTGCCAGTTATATAAAGTTATGTAATGTCATGGAAAAGCCGTTCAAAGTCACAAGATCTGCTCTGACTGCCCGGGAGGCAAAGTACAAAGAGTAAACACTCTTTGCTTTAGCCACAATTTATATTGATATTTCTGATACTTTCTGTCGTACGTTGATTCATGCAAACGTACTGTAAAGACCAGGACACATTGGTCCTTGCATCAAGACCAATGTGTCAATGCATTGCTTGCCTGACCCGCCAGCCCCTCCCACATTCTGTTCAAAAGTAGTCTGTCAAAACGTGTTGGAAATGGCTGGTCAGGCAAGTGCATTGCAGCATCTATTGCTATTTTAGTTTATGACCGCTTGAAATCAATGACAGATGATGTTCTCATTTGTTTACAACCATTGACTGACTTGATTACAGTCCAGTGGCACTTTTCTGCCAAATATACTTGATTATTAGTCATAGTAAATTGTGATTATCCGCTTTTACAAATCTATGCAAAATCTTTTAAAATTAGTGATTGATGAAGAGAGAAAAAATCCCACCCAAAGCATCTGAACTTAGTCCAAGCATAGTATCTAAATACTAGATTTCTGGGTAATATAGTTAATTGGGATTTTTATTCCGATAAAACACCTAGATGTGCACCAAACATGTTTACACACAACTACAGTCATTGAATGTTCAAATTAGAAGTCTGTTCCATTATGGATAAGATACAGTAGTGCTGAAGTGACAGGTGTGAGGCTTTAGTCACAGAACAAAACACTTTGATCGCTGCTTCAACCAAATATGCTGTTTCAAGTTCCCTTCAAAGAGAAGTCGTTACTTTAAATTCATTATAAGCACTTTTTACACATTCAGAAGCCTTGATCTCGACAGTCTGTTTTTGGTGGCACTTTGTTACACTGTTAGCAAAAACAAACCAAAAAACACACACAAAAACGTAGGCTGCAGTATGACACATTCCTGCAGACAAATATGCACTTAAAGGCTCAATGGACGATTTTTCGGCGATTTGAGAACGCAGGCGGAAGTGCGCATGCGCCCTCCCCCGTGCGGACCGTTACAACACACACGTGCGTTTGTTTATTAGCGCAACGGAGCGCATCGCATCTCTCGTCTCCCGTAGATTTCTGTCCACTTCTGCGTCAGCTCGAACTGTCTTGCTCCGTCTTCATTTTGCCCCGTACACTGAGGGAACTATATTATGATAGATCCATGCGCTTAGGCACGCGGAAACGTGGGGACGAACCGCACGCGGCTGGAGGTGAGCGGTAGGTGCGTTTTATGATTGATACGTGGCAGGACAAATGATTTATCCACGCCACGAGGATTCGCTGAAAAAAATCGTCCATACCACCTTTAAAGCCCTTTTGACACGACTGGAAATCAGACCTCCGCACTGACCCTATCTCGCAACGGCAATGTGGTCCAGGCAAGAGGAATCTGAAACTTCAATCAAAACTAGTGACTTTTTTTTCCATTAAGGCAAATCACGTACATTTTGTAGCTTTTAAAACCTCTGTCTCTTAATAACCGGCACAGAATTAAGGCCGACGAAATCTCTTTAGAACCGCTCTGATTCCCGAGACAAAGATCAAGATTTAACCGAGGACAAAAGCTTGGCAACCATAGATGAAACAAGAGTCCTTTTTTGTCAAACAGAGCGTACAACCTCAAAGACTAATGACTGAAAGCCTCTAACGCGCTTCGGTCTGCCTCGTCCCCC
The DNA here is from genome assembly GCF_026437365.1 of Eucyclogobius newberryi. Classification (NCBI taxonomy): domain Eukaryota; kingdom Metazoa; phylum Chordata; class Actinopteri; order Gobiiformes; family Gobiidae; genus Eucyclogobius; species Eucyclogobius newberryi. The sequence goes on from NW_027315723.1 coordinate 30,908,853, forward strand.
CCTTGAACAGCAGCCGACACACACGCATTGTCTGCTAAAAGGTCTTTCCGTTTTGTGATGGGACTTTGAAGGCAACCACGACGATAATGGCAAGCATTTCCCTGCTTTTACAGCCGCCATCAACCATTTCGCAGCCAGTGGCAATGGGCCTTTGTCTTGTTAGCGCTGCATTGGGAAGTCCATAAAAGGAACTAAATCTGGCTGTGGAAAAATTACGGCAAAAGACAGACGGGAACACGGCGCGTAATGTAAGAGCTGATATTGCATTGATTTTCCCACTCCGGGGGATAAAGGCGAGTCAAAGGGAAACAAGACGACCATATTTAATTGCAGAAACCGTTATTGGCATGTCCACTGTATTAGGTTCAGTCCACTGCAGAAAATAATCAGTCGAGTGGAAAGCCAGTTTAACAGGCAATTTCCAGCGTCACTATAACAATTATTGTCCGTGACCTTTAGTCTTTTTAGCTGCTGCATTAAACCGGCTTAGCTTGAATCAGTAACTAGTGCAAGATAAATGATCTGTAAAAATACGCTGTCCGTGTGTGGGTTCACTGGGAGGTAAATAGTAATTATAGTGGTAAATAAGAAGGGGAGGAAAGGCTTTATCCACCAGACAGAAAGAAACAGGGGCAGGACGCGATGAAAACATGATCATTTAAGTAATAAACAACTCTATAGGCGGGCAAAATATCGACATTTCGATACATCAAAATATTGTGAATGTTGTTTTGATGCTATAAAAAGAGCTGATTAGAAGTTCAAATTAAACGCTGGGATGTGAACTTCAGAATGAGGGTATAAGTTGAAATATATTGCCCTAAATGGTCAATTTACAAATATTGCATACTTTGAAACATTGAATAAGAGGTTAACAACACTTTCATAAGCCAATGACAAAGCTAACCTAAGATCATAATGTGTTTTGTTCATTCAGCTTGACATAAACCAGTGAATGAATATAATTAAAAAACATTTTATGCCATATCACTTGATCAATTTAGTAGGTTTTTAATTAGGCACATACACATACGTTGCTGAAATCAGCTGTAGTCCCTTTAACATTAAGTCCAAACTGTTCCTTTTGTCCAACGCATGTATGTTCTGCTCAACCTGTCAATCATAAAGTCAATTTAATATCTAATATATAATACAAATAACTTCATCCTTTTCCACTTTTTTCAGGTCTGGCGTGCACTCCAGGCAGCGCGCCATCTCATTCCTCCTTCCCTAATATTATGCATTTAGCCAGCGTGAGTAACGGAGCAGGGAGAGAGATAGGAAGTCTAATTACGTTAATTAAAATTCTTGGCCGGGATCTGCTAACAGTAAGGTGCACCTTAATCTGTGGGCTAATTATGGGATGTTGGGTGGTGGGAGTACTGGCGGAGAGGAGTGTGTGCAAACTTTTGGCCTTCCGCAGATGCAAAGAGTCGGTGTGCGTGGGTCTGTGGCCGTCACTACAGCGAGAGCAGACAGTGGTGGGTAAATGGATGATGATAATGAAAGCAGTGGGTTGTCTGAATCTGCGCCGTCAGCTGAGTGCAGGGAGCTGATGAAGCGAGACGCAGCCCAGTATGTTTTTGGAGAAAGCTTTTAATGCAAATGCCTTGTTTTGTTCACTGTTGAATACATCTGATGAGAACTTGGTTATGGAGAGGATAAGCCAGAAAGGATTTGTAGAACAAGAAAAGCTAAACACTAAACTGAAATGTACTTTTCACATTTTATAGCGACAATCAAATCAAGCCGTGAAACAGTTTTGTTTTTTTAAATGAAAAACAGCGACCAGGTCTAGACTTTTCAACTTGAAGAGTAGAAAATGCCCAAAACAAAACCTAGATTAGCAAAAATGTCCCTAATTTGGAATTTTAGCTTTGTCTCTCAGGGTTACGTGAACACTATTATCTCAAAAATATAATCATAAATCAGCAAAAGACAAAATTATGGGTACAATCAACTAAAGAAATCAACTAAAGCCATACTCTGCAGGAATTAGTAGACTAAAAGGAAGCGACGATTGCTCGACATTAAGAATTTACCTAATACAACCTGATGAGAGACCCAAAATGTATACAAAATATCATACAATTTGCATTCAAAAAAGCACCAAGTACTGCAAAAAAAATTGAAAAGCGAATCAGTCACTCAATCAAAAACAGCTTTCTCAACCTGTGTCTTTCCCTTCCAGTTGTTGTCCATAATTGTTTATAACCCTAATCCAATAATTAATCAACTAATATAAAATGTAACTTAACCGACTAAACGACCAAACGCTTACAGACCAAGTACAAACCAGACCATCATTCTGATTTCCATTCGGAATCAGAATCTAGGTTTCAGACTGCTGTTCTATTTGCACCAATCACACCGTTTAATGCAGCGTCGAGTCAGTGAAAACGCCGCTTTAAGATCGGTGAAGTCTCAAGATAAGAGAGAGACATTCAGCAAACGGCCCCCAGTGCATAGCTAGGATTGCAGCGTCTCAGCGTTGCCGGGACTTATTGTCACATTAAAAATCAAACCAACCCGGGGCCCTATGTAAAAAGAGCCCCCCCAAGTGCTATTTCTGTAGTCACATCATCACACAGATGGAAAAACAAAATGCGAGTCAGGCCCAATCTGAGAAATGTGATTCATATTCCCTGTGAAAAGATAAAGCCCAGTCCCACTGAAACTAGTCTGAAACTTGCTGTGCTAAATGTCAGATCCTTATGTAACAAATCTCTCTTAATTAATAATTTTATTTCTTCTTATAATCTTGATTTTATGTTTTTAACTGAAACATGGCTTGACAAAAACACAGGAAATGTAGTTCTGATAGAATCTGCTCCACCCAACTTTAAGTTTGAATCTGAAACACAAGAAAACAAAAAAGGGGGTGGAGTCTGTGCTGTCTTTAGAGATGAAATAATTACCCGCAGGTTGTCTTTTGGGGTGTTTTCATCATTTGAGTGTGTATCCTTTAAAATGGAGCTAAAACGGTCTCCATCCATTCTCTTCATTGTTTTATACAGGCCTCCCCAGCACTGCCAAAGTTTTATTGATGATTTTACTGAGATGCTTTCAGTCATATGCACAGACTTGGATGGTTTGGTCATTACAGGTGATTTCAACGTGCATGTTGATAATTTTTGTGACAGAAACGCTAAAGAGCTTGATGCTGTCCTTGAAACCTTCAGTCTTACTCAGCATGTGAGAGGCCCCACCCACAGCAAAGGACACACTCTAGATCTCATAATTACAAAGGGGGTAAATATTTCAAATGTTAATGTGATCGATGTTGCTCTGTCTGATCATTTCCGTGTCTTCTTTGACCTGTCTGTTTCTCCCCAACCTCCGGTTGGTCCTGCAGTTGTTCAGAAGAGACACATAAGTGATGGCACAGGTGCACTGTTTATGGAAATGATAAACTTTGAAAATGTCTCATGTTCTAATGTAAATGATTTGTTGAACTCTGTTACATCTAGTGTTTTGAATGTTCTGGACACCATCGCCCCTATAAAGGCTAAAATGGTTAAAAATAAGCAGAAGGCACCGTGGAGAAATGATGATTCGGTCAGGGCACAGAAAAGGGAGTGCCGCAGGGCCGAACGGAAATGGCGCAAGTCAAAGCTCCAGGTTCAAAAATAGATTTACAAAGAAAAGCTGAACATGTACAACCTAATCTTATGTAGAACTAGGGAAAGATATTTTTCTGAAATAATTGGAAGCTGCAGTAACAACTCGCGTGTCCTGTTTGCCACAGTAAACAGATTAACAAACCCTCCAGCTCAGCTGCCGTTAGAACTCATTTCCACATCCAAGTGTAATGAGTTTGCATTATTCTTTAATGACAAAGTTCAGGGCATTAAAAATGCTATAAATCCCACAATGCAAAAAATTACCCTAAAACCACCAAGACACTTAGAGCTAACTCACTTTGCACCAGTAACTGACAAAACTGTCCATGAGATCATCACCAGTCTGAGTTCATCTACATGCTGCCTTGATGTGTTACCCACCAGATTTCTAAAGTCTGTGCTGAACAGTTTGTTAGCACCATTCACTCACATAGTTAACATGTCGCTTCAATCTGGAACATTCCCAATGTCTTTGAAAACTGCGGTCATAAAGCCTCTCCTAAAGAAGAGCAGTCTTGATGCCGCAGTACTGAGTCATTACCGGCCCATCTCTAATCTGCCATTTTTGGGCAAAGTCCTTGAAAAGGTTGTTTACCAACAGCTCACAGATTTCCTCTTAATAAACAACTCATTTGATGTTTTTCAGTCAGATTTTAGACCTCATCACAGCACTGAGACTGCTCTTGTCAAGGTGACAAATGACATCCGCCTGAACACTGACACGGGCAAAGCCTCAGTCTTAATTCTGTTAGATCTGAGTGCTGCTTTTGACACTGTCGATCATGGGATCCTCTTACAGAGACTAGAGGACTGGGTGGGCATCACTGGCACTGCCCTAAACTGGTTAAGGTCCTATCTGGAAGACAGGAAGTACTTTTTGAAATTGGTAGCTGTGTCTCAGACCACATGACCCTGACCTGTGGAGTGCCCCAAGGGTCAGTCCTGGGTCCCCTTCTGTTCAACCTCTACATGCTGCCGTTAGGTCAGTTGATACGCAGTGAAAATGTGTCCTATCACAATTATGCAGACGACACTCAGATCTATGTTTCACTATCGGCAGGTGACTCTGGACCAGTAGATTCACTCTGTCACTGCATCCAACAGATCAGTTTGTGGATGCAAAACAACTTTCTCCAGCTGAACTCAGACAAGACTGAAATAATCGTTTTTGGCCCACAGAAACAAAGAGAAAGTGTTACCGGTCACCTCCAGAGTCTCGCTCTAAAACCTACAAACCAAATTAGAAATCTGGGGGTAATAATGGACTCAGACTTGAACTTTAATAGCCACGTCAAATCAATAACATCAGCAGCTTTTTACCATCTAAAAAACATTGCCAAAATCAAAAATATAGTGTCAAAACCAGATTTAGAGAGACTTATCCATGCGTTTGTCTCCAGTAGATTAGACTACTGTAACGGCCTGCTCACTGGCCTCTCCAAACGAGTTGTAAAACAGCTGCAGTACATCCAGAACGCTGCTGCTCGGGTCCTGACTAGAACCAGGAAGTATGATCACATTAGTCCTGTTCTCAGGTCTCTGCACTGCCCCCTGTGGCTCAGAGAATAGACTTTAAAGCAGCTCTGCTTGTGTACAAGTCTCTCCATGGCCTAGCACCAAAGTACATCTTGGATATGTTAGTGCCATATGAACCATCTCGGACTCTGAGGACCTCAGGGACCGGCCTCCTGCTGGTGCCCAGAGTCAGGACAAAACATGGGGAATCAGCGTTTCAGTTTTATGCAGCTAAAATCTGGAACAGTCTTCCTGAAGATGTGAGACAGGCTTCAACTCTGACAATGTTCAAATCTAAGCTAAAAACAGTTTTGTTTAGCTGCGCATATGACTGAAAGGATTTTTTCTTTGCACTCTTCTCTTTTGTTTGTGATTTTATTAGTTTAGAAAATCAGTTGGATTGATAATTTTTAATTTAGTTAATTTTATTGTATTTCTGTTTCTGTAATTTCTTTGTGATTTGAATGCATTTTTCCTGCTGTGTGAAGCACTTTGAATTGCCTTGTGTATGAAATGTGCTCTACAAATAAACTTGCCTTGCCTTGCCTTGCCATTTCAGATGAATGTAAACAGCCCGTTGCACATTTCCACTTCAAAGAGGCGAAGTAACCGAGTATATTAAACTGTAATTTCAACCCTACACGTAAAAAAATATTGATTGAAAAACATGATTGTAAAGTGTTGTTTGGTTAATAGTTACTGTCATTTGACAGTGTTCTTGACCCAAAACACATCAACCACGACCCACAATCTAATTCAATGTAGAGTGGTTCTAAATGACCAAACAATGACCCTAGAGTGTTTTGTGGATGTGAGGGAATTCAGATAATTACTGTTTAGTAGACTATTACACATCGTGCATAAGGCTGTGTGTAAAGAGGTATCATAAAACAGTAGCGGGACTGCTAATTCAATCATACGCACCATATGGAGACCTTCATATAGCACCCGATTAATCCACCAGCGGGAGAACAGTCTGCGCAGCGTAATCAAGAGTGTGCGGCTTAAGAACATTATGCATTATTCGTATTGTTATGGATTTTAAACATTGAGCATCTTTTGTATTGTCTAATGAAATCATATATAACTTTATATCTGTGAGGCGTTCTCCCGTCAGGAATTGTGTTGGAACTCCATCTACTGGCAGCAGTGAAAAGATCGCTTTACCCAACTTGCAAATGCGGATGTTCAGAACTAGTTCAGAACTAGATTTATGGACTTAAAAACGGCTCGGAAGTGACATAAAACTTGAAACTTAAGTGTTTTCTGAGGCTCAGAGGGAGAGGACTCACACGTGGATTCATCAAACGAGCGTAAATTAAGCTGAACACAACTCAAGATATGTTTTTGATGAGAACAATGTGGGTAACATTTGCATATCTGTACTTAGAACAGCACAAATGTGGTATAGGTAGTATAAATATTCAAAAGACTTAATGTATTGAAATCCCACAGTCAGCGCTGACACATCCTGCGCTTGGGCTTTCTTTATCACGCGTTACAGAAAGGATATGCCTGAACGTATTAGATCCTGCATTGCCCGCAGTTGAATCATTTGACATTTCAATTCTATTTTTACTCCAATCAAATTCCAAAAGCTGAGAACAGTTTTTAAGTGCTTAAACATTCGGTAGTTTTAAAACGAAGCGCAATTCCCCAGATGACGTGGACCATGACCCGCTCTTACAAAGAACCACCTAGCCAACTATTAGCTCATCAGTGCTACTTTCAGCCCCTTTGGTTATGTCATCAGTATTTGACCCCCGCTAAACATGACGCAATTTGTGTATTTCACCAACGCGGGCCGCATACTTTTACAATTGCAATTCGCTTGATAAAATAACTTAAAACAATATCGATTGAGCGACTGGGGCAACAAATCTGCGACAGAACCCACCTCTCGCACCGCATTGAGTGAATTTCAAGAGCTCCCCTGACTTTAAAATAGTCGAAAGTGCTATATTTCGCAGACGTCTACACAAGAGCAGGAGAGATAATGATGTCAACAAAAAGACTAAACATAAAGCTGGTGTCAGGCCCTTTTTTCGCTCTGATGCGTTTAGATCACAGCGATAGGATTGAGATGCCACCTCTGTGTGTCGGCGCTGACTGTGTGTGTGTGTGTGTGTGTGTGTGCAGAGTTGATTATAGTCCGTGGACTTTCATCGGAGCTCAGGGCTAGCAGCGTCAGGCTCTTTGGCTGTGTTTTATTAAGCTATACTGCGGCCTTCATCCCACTCTATATAGAAAGAATAATATTATTCTTTCTTTCTGTGACCAATGCTGCGCACTCTTTTAAGTTAAGATATTCCTTTATTGTTCCTTTGGGGGGGACAAGTGAGGCCAAAGTAAAGGCCATTGTGAGAAGGAGATCTTCTTCAGTGCAAATGATAATAACCTTTTTCTGTCTGGAAAAGGTGGAGAAAATCCAGTCAAAGCAAAAGAGTTGGAGAAATAGCAAAGACATACTTAAAGTTAAATTTAAGTTACCCGTATTTTCCAGAGTATAAGTCGCACTGGAGTATAAGTCGCACCGGAGTATAAGTCGCCAAAAAATGCATAATAGAGAAGAAAAAAACATATTTAAGTCGCACTGGAGTATGAAATGTGGTTACAAGTGTGAAAATAACAAATAATATCACAAATAAGTTGCAAATGGTAATTGCCATGGCAGCAGTGCTAATTTCTCATAAGCCTATGTTATGTCAGCCATGCGTTTTATGAACCTTGAGAAAGTTGTTCATGAGGCGATTTGTCTCTACACAGGTTTTATACTTCAGAGGAGATAAAAAACATTTATTGTATAATATTTAAGCTAATTATCACTAAATATAACATGTAATTAAAGTACACTTGCTGTAAACAAAACAAAAATGGTTAGAACAGTTATAGTTTGGTTAAAGTTTGTCTTTGTCATTCCTGGGGGCTATGCATATAATTAAAACTGTCAAAAGTCTTTGTTAGAACATAAGAAAGTAGCACCTGTGTGGATCGTGTATCTGTGGAATGGAGCCATGCGTGTGGGTTGTACTGTCATGCGTGTTGGGCATCATATCATCATGTGATACAGCGGTGTCCCTCCTAAAAGCTTCACCACAACAACTATTTTCCATCATAAACATTCAATAAAAAACATTAGCTCTCTGTATAAAAGAACTATAAAACAGATCTTATACTGTAACTTGCAGCATGAGACACAGTTGAGACGTAGACTCCCTGATGCATTTATCTTGTATCTTGTTATGACCCCGAAGAGAGGTTTAACATATTTAAACGGACACGGAGACGAAGACAAGTTTAAACAAGTTTTAGGTTTTCACCAAAAATAAATGCCAAATTTCGAACCCCCGTGCCCTAAAAATCACCCCAAAGTTATAAAAAGAAAGGTGGACCTGGTGGGCCAGCCAAACAGAAATAAAATAGGAGCGACACCGGGCCAGCCCCGTATAGGGCCGTCGAAGCCGGTGCCGACACCTCTGCCTAAAGCACAAAAATACGACACACCAAACCCCCTATCTAGCCCCAAACAAAAGCGAAAATGGGACTACCGGTCCCACCAGGCCAAACAAAACAGGCTAGTGCTATTGCTACTGAGAGCCAGCTGGGAGCAGGCGAGCCGAGTGCGTCTACGAAGCGGGACCGTAGCGGGATGGGCGGAGCCGAGCTGAGAGAGAGAGATGAGCCCATCCGGTCTCCATTTAAAGGCTCCAGGGCGCGCACCCGCGGCCGGGAGCCAATCTAATAAAAAAACTAAACAGATCATTAGACAAAAACTGAACAGACAAAATATTATTATAACCAATAGGGAGGAAAAGTGCCCAAACCTAACATATCTGCAGCAGCAAGACTCGCTGACTTACTGCCTTTATTCTGAACACTCTGCCAGTTCAATAACTGTGACAAAGAGATGTATTGTGTCTGCAGAAAGTTCATTACAGTCAGTGCAAGATTATAACTGACTGGTCCCAGTGTACTTTCTCATTTGTTTCAATGTGTGTTTGCATAGACTGACTGTCATATCTTGTACGATTGTTGGCAATTGTTCAACACTTCATCACAAAATGTCTCTCCTCTAGTTTTTTGCACTTAAAAAACCCCAGAGGTCTTTGAACTTACTTTCCAGCAAATAAGGATTCAAATCAAGAGTACAACATATTAATAAAATCATCAATTATCCTTTTGTTTTAGATGAAGCCTTAAAGTTAATTACTGAAATGCAATAGTGTCAATATTTGGAACACTTTCATAGGTTTTATAAGGTTCTGTGGCCTGTAAAGAACCCAGCAGCAAAGACAATGAGGAACTGCCTGGTGTTGGTGACGCAGATGTATTGAGAACTCAAGCAGCAGAGGCATTTGTGGTTAGTTTGGGCTCGGATAAATAGCAGATCCTTGGACTGGGAAAAGAGGTCTTCAGCAAAGTCCATTAAACTCTCTCAGAAGTGAACAGCCAGTATGAATCTAAAGCTTGTTTTCATGGCATTGACTGACCTGCAATCAGGGTTCACACTGCCATAATACAGCTGTGTCAAAAGCCCCACAAGATTGGCTGTGATGTAATTGTATATTTTTTTTGGAAATTGAAATATTGCTTGGTATGCATTTCAACTAATGAATCCATTAAGAATTGAAACGGATATTCAACACGGCCAGATATATTCCAATTATAATATTCCCAATTATACTAGCTAGAACATGTTGTCATTGCTCACTATTTTCATCTCAACACTACAACCAATAGTTTTGCACTAATTGAGCCACAGTGACAGCGAACACAGCTCATCTTTGTGTCATTTACAGCAATGATCTAAAAAATCTCATCTTGACGCTTTTGAACACATTTAGAAAAAACAAATCACAGTGTCACAGCCTCAACTTCAAATCTATGTTTCATTTCTCAAGACCCTTCACGGTCTCCTGGCCTTGAATACTTCACGAAATACATTCTCACCTGTTATCAAAATCTCCTGGATGAACTACTGTGAAATACTTCTGTGGCTTTCATCTGCACGTGAACTTTGACGCACAGAGAAGGTTTTGGGGCCATGATCAAGCGAGTCTCCAGGATTTTGGTGGACTGGTGTTTGCAAAGAGGAGAGAGTGAAGTGGGGCAGCGAGGAGCGAGAGAGAGAAAGAGGAGGCTGCACCGCTTGATTTATGACGTGAGCCGGCACTACATTCATCCTCCGTCCTGTCAAATGTTCCTTTTCTGTTAAAAGCTTTCAGTTGCATAGAAAAGCAACATCAATACTGGTGCAATTGTATGAGGCTTGAATGTAGAGATGACTATGTTTTCATCCCCTTTTGATCCAAATAAATCAAGCAGGGAGCGTTGAATAAAAAGCATTATAAAGGCGTTATGCAACCAATACGTAACTAAACTAAATCAATTTAAGATCATTTGTAAAATCACAACAATGATTCTCGTTCCCATGTTAGGGACTGATTACTTTATCAATACACTGCACATTACATAATCAAGTTAAATAAATGAGTAGCCATTTTTACAGTAGCCAACGCACCGGGGTGAAGTGAAATTTTGTTGGAGAAAGGAAGGATGAGTGGATTTGTGCGTGAGAGGTGTTCCTGGTGATTAGGCTTTCGTGGCTGAGCACCTAGGCTGGCTTTGGCCCCAAAGCCGGGGTTTCCCACAAACCAGATAGAGGGTCTTAGTGGTCTCAGAGTGAGATTTTGTCACTTTGTGTCCTGGAAATCCAGCCCCACGAACTGTGCACTTTAATCCCAGGATTTGGGCATCGACCAGTGTTTGTCCGTCTTACTTTAGTGCCAAACATGTCACGATTCCAATTTTTTAAGGAAAGCAACTAGATAAATACTGGATATGAACAGTGTGATGTAACATGAGGGTAAACCGGTGCTGATGGAGACTTAACTGAAGGGAGTTTGTTGTTCTAATTCATAAAGGGCCGAGCCAAAAGGCAGCAAAACCAATTTGGTTTCCAGGTGATGATGCCTCAAAGCCAAACAAATGCCAACTCGGTCTATAGAGTCTCTACGTGCAGGAGACGCAGGAGGTTTTCTGTGCATGGATGTGAAACGGCTTCTCTTCAAGTCCCTCTAAAAGAAAATCATTTTGCTGAAAGCGCTCTGCCTTTATATTAGTGCCATTGCCTACATGAAAGTGGTGCACATTTCAAAGCGAGCTGCCCTCCTTGAGCTCAGCAGAATCACACAATGAGCCTGTTCAAACCTACAGCTCGATGAGTTACTTCGAGGCTAAGGGAGGAAAAGGAACAGTTTATATATTCCAAGATAAATACACTTAGTAGAAAAAGCTTCAGTTGTAGTCATCTGGACTCAGTTTAAAAAATTAGACGTTTCGACTCTCATCCAAGAGTCATTGTCAATAAAAGAATTTAGATCGGGAACTCCGATATTAATACTGTTCTGTGGTAAGACCCGCCCATTGGGAGGAGCCTTCCTGAAGTAGAAGGAGTTGTTTGTTTCAACAGAAACTCCCCCTTGTATCTACCGAGCTAGCCTATTCAGAATCTTAATGGGCTATTAGAATCCTCTTTGTCTTTGTGAGACCCTGGCTCAACCACCCTGAGTACCTGATTAGCATCCGAATGTCCTTGTCCTGGTCCGCTACCTTTCCAGGGGTTCAGTAACCCATTATAAATAACAGGAAGATTAAACCTCAGCCCTCCATTTCTGTTTAAAGAAGGTCTTTCTTTTTTAACAAAAATAGCTTCCTTGACTCCTCTTTCAAACCATCTTTTCTCCCTGCTTAAAACCTTCACCTCACCGTCTTCAAACGAGTGATTAGAGGCTTCAAGATGGAGATGCACGGCGCTCTGTGGTCCTGAACTTGTATTTCTTCTGTGCTGATAGAGCCTCTTGTGTAGAGGCTGTTTAGTCTCACCTATGTAACGTTCTTTACAGCTTTCTTCACTGCATTGGATCGAATAAACTACATTGCTCTGTTTTTGAGTCGGCAACTTGTCCTTAGGGTGAACCAGTTTTTGTCTTAAAGTGTTTCCTGGTTTAAAATAAACAGGGACTTCGTGTTGTCTAAAAATTCTCTGCAGTTTTTCCGACAGGCCAGACACATAAGGGATAGAAACACCCTTCCTTCTCTGTTCAGTTTCCCTTTTGTCCTGCTTTTTGGTTCTCTTCACTCTGTTGAGGGCCCAAGCGGGGTAACCACAGGCTGAGAGGGCATTTCGGACATGTTTTTCCTCTTTCTTCTTGCCCTCTGAGCTGGTGGGCACACCTTGAGCTCTGTGTTGTAAGGTTCTGATCACACCCAGCTTGTGCTGTAGTGGGTGGTTGGAACCAAAGAGCAGATACTGGTCCGTGTGTGTAGGTTTCCTATATACTTCTATTTGGAGTTTCCCGTCCTCTCCTCTGATCGTGGAACAATCAAGAAAGGCCAAGCGATTCTCCTTAGCGTCTTCTCTTGTAAACCTAATATGTGGGTCCACAGCATTGATGTGGTCAGAGAAGGTTTCCAGCTCTTGTTTCTTGATTGTTACAAAAGTATCATCGACATAGCGGAGCCACAGTTTTGGGGCTATGCCTGAGAATGAGGACAGTGCCTTCTTCTCAAAGTGCTCCATGTACAGGTTGGCCACTATGGGAGAGACGGGCGAGCCCATGGCACAGCCATGAATCTGTCTGTAAAATTGTCCCCGGAATTGAAAGTAGGTGGTGTTCAGACAGATGTCCAACAGTTTACATATGTGTTCAGGTGTCAGTTTGGTCCTTTCCTTTAGGGTGGTGTCTTCCTGCAGTCTGATCCTCACTGCTGCTACTGCATCAGAGGTCGGGATGCAGGTGAACAGGGACACCACATCATATGAAACCATGAGGTCATCTGGGTCCAGTTGGAGATGTTTCACTTTATCCACAAAGTTGTGCGTGTTTTCCACATGATGTACCGAATTCCCCACAAGCGGAGCCAATATAGTTGTTAAATGCTTGGCCACATTGTAAGTGATGGAATCTGTGCTGCACACTATGGGTCTGAGTGGAACATCCTTTTTGTGTATTTTTGGAAGGCCATAAATTAAGGGCATGGCTTCACCAGGATACAGTCTGTAATACAGAGGCCGGTCTATCGCTTCCTCTTTTTCCAGCCTTTGTAAACAGTCTATCACTTTCTTCTTGTAGCCACTGGTCGGATCTCTTTTCAAGCGCTCGTATGTGGTCGTGTCCTCGAGGAGGGTGTGGACTTTGGCTTCGTAATCAGCTGCGTTGAGAATCACAGTGCAACGTCCCTTGTCTGCTGGGAGGATGTTGATGCTATGATCTTTTTCCAGTGCTGAAAGTGCTTTTCTCTCTTCAGATGTGATATTTGAAGGAGGTGGTTTGGCACTCTTCAGGGTCGCTGTGACACGTAACCTCAGGTCTGCAGCCTCCGATTCAGTCATTTTGTTGTTCCTAATTGCCGTTTCAGTGGCTGTGATGTAGTCCTCTGTAGGGATGTGTTTAGAGGTGACAGAAAAGTTGAGACCTTTAGAAAGCACCTCCTTTTCTGCCTGTGTCAGAACACGATCTGATAGGTTCTTAATCCAATTGTTTTTGCTGGTCGCTAATTTGTCTGTCTCAGTCCTAATGTCTAGCTCGACCTCACCTGCATTCTTTTTGTTCAAAAGAATGTTGAACTTCTTGATTTGGCGTTCTTTGCTCTTCCTGTGCTGTGCTTCTTGTGCTGTCTGTGTAAAATCCAGCACTCTTTTGAAAGCTTCTTCAGGGAGTATGCTGGTTAATTTCTCCTGTAAAGTTCCTGTTCTGTATATCAATTTATCAATTCTGACGTTGTTTTCCTGGATCCTTTCACTGAGCATCTGCATAAGGCTCCTTCTCCAAATCTTCTCTGCTCTGTGTCCTCTGACCGGTGATTTGATCTGCAGGCTCTTCGGGATCATATTGTTCTGTCTGCATCTAAGATTGAACCTCAAGTGATTCCTGTTGTCTGCTAGTTTCCTGGCTACAGATTCGAGTTCCCGAACTAAATCCAAGGTTTTAGGCCCAAAATTCTTGGAAATATGTCGGTGTAATCCCTCATTCGTCCAGGCGTGTTCCATAGTAGAAAAAGCTTCAGTTGTAGTCATCTGGACTCAGTTTGAAAAATTAGACGTTTCGACTCTCATCCAAGAGTCATTGTCAATAAAAGAATTTAGATCGGGAACTCAGATATTAATACTGTTCTGTGGTAAGACCCGCCCATTGGGAGGAGCCTTCCTGAAGTAGAAGGAGTTGTTTGTTTCAACAGAAACTCCCCCTTGTATCTACCGAGCTAGCCTATTCAGAATCTTAATGGGCTATTAGAATCCTCTTTGTCTTTGTGAGACCCTGGCTCAACCACCCTGAGTACCTGATTAGCATCCAAATGTCCTTGTCCTGGTCCTCTACCTTTCCAGGGGTTCAGTAACCCATTATAAATAACAGGAAGATTAAACCTTAGCCCTCCATTTCTGTTTAAAGAAGGTCTTTCTTTTTTAACAAAAATAGCTTCCTTGACTCCTCTTTCAAACCATCTTTTCTCCCTGCTTAAAACCTTCACCTCACCGTCTTCAAACGAGTGATTAGAGGCTTCAAGATGGAGATGCACGGCACTCTGTGGTCCTGAACTTGTAACTTTTGTAACAATCAAGAAACAAGAGCTGGAAACCTTCTCTGACCACATCAATGCTGTGGACCCACATATCAGGTTTACAAGAGAAGACGCTAAGGAGAATCGCTTGGCCTTTCTTGATTGTTCCACGATCAGAGGAGAGGACGGGAAACTCCAAATAGAAGTATATAGGAAACCTACACACACGGACCAGTATCTGCTCTTTGGTTCCAACCACCCACTACAGCACAAGCTGGGTGTGATCAGAACCTTACAACACAGAGCTCAAGGTGTGCCCACCAGCTCAGAGGGCAAGAAGAAAGAGGAAAAACATGTCCGAAATGCCCTCTCAGCCTGTGGTTACCCCGCTTGGGCCCTCAACAGAGTGAAGAGAACCAAAAAGCAGGACAAAAGGGAAACTGAACAGAGAAGGAAGGGTGTTTCTATCCCTTATGTGTCTGGCCTGTCGGAAAAACTGCAGAGAATTTTTAGACAACACGAAGTCCCTGTTTATTTTAAACCAGGAAACACTTTAAGACAAAAACTGGTTCACCCTAAGGACAAGTTGCCGACTCAAAAACAGAGCAATGTAGTTTATTCGATCCAATGCAGTGAAGAAAGCTGTAAAGAACGGTACATAGGTGAGACTAAACAGCCTCTACACAAGAGGCTCTATCAGCACAGAAGAAATACAAGTTCAGGACCTCAGAGTGCCGTGCATCTCCATCTTGAAGCCTCTAATCACTCGTTTGAAGACGGTGAGGTGAAGGTTTTAAGCAGGGAGAAAAGATGGTTTGAAAGAGGAGTCAAGGAAGCTATTTTTGTTAAAAAAGAAAGACCTTCTTTAAACAGAAATGGAGGGCTAAGGTTTAATCTTCCTGTTATTTATAATGGGTTACTGAACCCCTGGAAAGGTAGAGGACCAGGACAAGGACATTCGGATGCTAATCAGGTACTCAGGGTGGTTGAGCCAGGGTCTCACAAAGACAAAGAGGATTCTAATAGCCCATTAAGATTCTGAATAGGCTAGCTCGGTAGATACAAGGGGGAGTTTCTGTTGAAACAAACAACTCCTTCAACTTCAGGAAGGCTCCTCCCAATTGGCGGGTCTTACCACAGAACAGTATTAATATCGGAGTTCTCGATCTAAATTCTTTTATTGACAATGACTCTTGGATGAGAGTCGAAACGTCAAATTTTTCAAACTGAGTCCAGATGACTACAACTGAAGCTTTTTCTACTATGGAACACGCCTGGACGAATGAGGGATTACACCGACATAAATACACTTATCGTATTTCTAATTGTCACTGCCAGCAGTTCCTCAGGTGTACAGTATTTCGCAAATTAATTGCGAGGGTTTCGCAAATTAATTATCAGTAACATTTCACTTTTGTGTCAGGGACTAATTATTCAACATGTTTTAAAATGTTTTATGTTGAACCGGTAGTTTCCATCAGCACGTGAGCTGTAAGACTTGGCATCGACAAACAAGAATTCCTGCCCAAGTGCCAAGCGCCGGACGAACTGTCAGCACCTTTTCACGACACGTTTGGGGCTCAATCCCCCCCCCCCCCCCCGGCGCTGAACCTGAGCCGTGACCCGCTGAAATGCCACCGTGATCGATGCGGACACACTCGGCCGATTCCCCCGATGTAGGTTTTGACTGACCGTTGTATCAATTTGTACGGAACAAGTCAGAAAGCTCAGAGCGCCGCGACCTTTACGGACCGGTTTCAAGGAAAGGCCGCCATCGATCCCGCGGCCTCGGCTCTGTTTGCGTAGATTTTTGTATTCTGCTGCTGAGTGAGCGCGGCTTTCTATGATTTTCTCCAAGAGGCAGCGGCATGACGGTGCATTAGACAAAGTGTTTGTTAAAATAATGTGGGCACTGTTTGGTGCCAATGCCGCTGCACATTTGGCCACAGACGGGATTCTGAGTGATGGCCCCAGAGGACACAGTCTTTTTATGGTACTCCTCCTCCTCCTCTGTCCTTTACAGAGGCAGAGGAGCTGTTGTTTGTTATGTACTGCGATTGTCCTGTGAGGAAAGTACTTGAAAATACAGAAGAGCTCGACCAATGTTTTTTTCATGGCCGATACTGATTGTTTAGAATCCAGAAATAAATATGGTTAGATAAGCTTTGCAGATATTTTTGGGCCTTATCTATGGCCATTTTGCTCAAATTAAATTATCAGAATTTTGTGTCCACTAGTGTTCAAACAAAGCTTTATTCTTTAGGCAGGAGGTTGGCCTAAACAAATGATCGGCCTCTGCTGGAGATTTAAGGCAAATGGATGATATGCTATGAAGTGCAATTATCCAATACATATACCGGTATATAACATCATATTTTAGTCATTAGCATCATCAAATTCAGGTGGAAATGTAAGTCGATCACAGTCCACTTAACATTTTAATCTAGACATTTCATCCAAGATATTTCTAGAGTTTGGACAGAGCCATTTCCTTATTATCATTTGGGAAATACTTTGAATACCCAATTACAAAGTTATATCTATCGTAGTAGTGATGTATAACTTTTGACCAAATGTTAAAACCACTGGTGTACCAAAGCAAACCTAATTAAAGGCGATGTACCTGACTTTTACCGTCTTCAAACTTGAAGAAAAGAACTATTTAGAATACTATACCATTTTAAAGTGTTTGCAGTGATCTACATGTGTCTCTCACGTGCCAAATGCCTTCTGCGCATTCTAAATATTCACCATGAATCTAAACGCACTTTTCACAACTATCTGAGTGGTCGTCACAGTAACGCTAACAAACATAAGCATGCAAATGGCGCACTTTCTGCTTCTCTGAGAATAAAAAGCTTTTTAATCAGATGCAGAGAAAGTGCTGTGATCTCATTTTCACTCAAATAGATTTATATATATATATATCTAAATATATATATTTAGATTATTACTGTAGGGCTGGTACCGTTAGATGTCCTTTAATGATACCTTCTTTTAGATAACAGTTATTTTTTTGATGCCTGCTTTTTTTTGTGTATAAAATGACAAAATTGGGCAAAAGCTGGTTTTCCAGCATTTAATCTTATTTTAAAACTGATTTTAACTTTATTACATGCAAAACAATTGGTTAGAGGACAGGCCCTTTAATATATGAATGCAGCTGCTCTGGGTTCTCTCAAACGTGGGCCTACACTGTTTATGACGCATATTTCTTCCTACACACACACTCACACTCCTGTGCCTCGTTATTCCGGAAGGTTTCGGATGACACCGACAGAGACAAAAGTAATTCCGTGCTCTTCTTGTCTCCCTGCGCACCCACCCTCTTCACAACCCACCTTAAAACCTGTCTCAGCAGATACAACCGCACAGCTCACGCGGGACAACTTTTGGGCTTTAGAAGTGGAGAAAGCGTGGTACACTCGGGGGGTCCGGATGTAGACGAGGCCTGCGGAGAGCCACCATGACACATCTCACTATCTCCAGAGCTCATCTCCTCCATATCCGATTCCCCTTAACACTCGCTCGCAGTAAATCTCTTTGGTCGTCTCGCCTTTCATGTTCTCCCCGCGGTCGTCCAAGCGTGTAGACGCCGATGTCCGTACGCGAGCTTTGGAACGAGCTGGGCAAAAAATGTGCCGTTTGTCTCTTCCGGCTGCGTTTCTTCATACATATAATTAAGGAGCGAGAGTTCATTTTTGGGAAAGCAAAAACAGTGCCTTTTAAAGTCGTTACAGCACGTGTGATGGCAAACAAGACGCAATCTCAGAGTAATTGGTTATTTCCTGGGCACAAATGAGCAGTTGGGAAACAATACATTAACAAATAATCACCTAAATTCCATGGCCACCTGATCCACTAAGATTACCATTCCCAGAGAGATAAAAAGGCACAGGGCTGTTTTGTAGAGTAACATAGGAAAGGCAAGTTTATTTGTAGAGCACATTTCATACACAAGACAATTCAAAGTGCTTCACACAACAGGAAAAAATGCATTAAAATCACAAAGAAATTACAGAAATCACAAAACAGTTTAATCCTTGTTTTTAGCTTAGATTTGAACATTGTCAGAGTAGAACCTGTCTCACATCTTGAGGAAGACTGTTCCAGATTTTAGCTGCATAAAACTGAAACGCAGATTCCCCATGTTTAGTCCTGACTCTGGCACCAGCAGGAGGCTGGTCCATGTTTAGTCCTGACTCTGGCACCAGCAGGAGGCCGGTCCATGTTTAGTCTTGACTCTGGCACCAGCAGGAGGTCGGTCCATGTTTAGTCCTGACTCTGGCACCAGCAGGAGGCCGGTCCCTGTTTAGTCCTGACTCTGGCACCAGCAGGAGGTCGGTCCATGTTTAGTCCTGACTCTGGCACCAGCAGGAGGCCGGTCCCTGTTTAGTCCTGACTCTGGCACCAGTAGGAGGCCGGTCCATGTTTAGTCCTGACTCTGGCACCAGCAGGAGGTCGGTCCATGTTTAGTCCTGACTCTGGCACCAGCAGGAGGTCGGTCCATGTTTAGTCCTGACTCTGGCACCAGCAGGAGGCTGGTCCATGTTTAGTCATGACTCTGGCACCAGCAGGAGGCCGGTCCATGTTTAGTCCTGACTCTGGCACCAGCAGGAGGTCGGTCCATGTTTAGTCCTGACTCTGGCACCAGCAGGAGGCCAGTCCCTGTTTAGTCCTGACTCTGGCACCAGCAGGAGGTCGGTCCATGTTTAGTCCTGACTCTGGCACCAGCAGGAGGCCGGTCCCTGTTTAGTCCTGACTCTGGCACCAGCAGGAGGTCGGTCCATGTTTAGTCCTGACTCTGGCACCAGCAGGAGGTCGGTCCATGTTTAGTCCTGACTCTGGCACCAGCAGGAGGTCGGTCCATGTTTAGTCCTGACTCTGGCACCAGCAGGAGGCCAGTCCATGTTTAGTCCTGACTCTGGGCACCAGCAGGAGGCCGGTCCATGTTTAGTCCTGACTCTGGCACCAGCAGGAGGCCGGTCCATGTTTAGTCCTGACTCTGGGCACCAGTAGGAGGCCGGTCCCTGTTTAGTCCTGACTCTGGCACCAGCAGGAGGCCGGTCCATGTTTAGTCCTGACTCTGGCACCAGCAGGAGGCCGGTCCATGTTTAGTCCTGACTCTGGCACCAGCAGGAGGCCGGTCCATGTTTAGTCCTGACTCTGGCACCAGCAGGAGGCTGGGCCATAATAATAATAATAATAATAATAATAACTTTTATTTATATAGCGCTTTTCAGTGACCCAAAGACGCTGAACATAATAAAAAAAGGGGGGGGGTATTTACAGACAGGGGGGACAACACGTACAGAACACATTAATATACAGATAAAAATGTTTAGTCCTGACTCTGGCACCAGCAGGAGGCCGGTCCATGTTTAGTCCTGACTCTGGCACCAGCAGGAGGCCGGTCTCTGAGGCCCACAGAGTCCGAGATGGTTCATTTGGCACTAACATGAGATGTACTTTGGTCCTAGGCCATGGAGAGACTTGTCCACCAGCAGAGCTGCTTTAAAGTCTATTCTCTGAGCCACAGGGGGCAGTGCAGAGACCTGAGAACAGGACTAATGTGATGGTACTTCCTGGTTCTAGTCAGGACCCGAGCAGCAGCGTTCTGGATGTACTGCAGCTGTTTTACAGCTCGTTTGGAGAGGCCAGTGAGCAGGCCGTTACAGTCTAATCTACTGGAGACAAACGCATGGATAAGTCTCTCCAAATCTGGTTTAGACACTATATTTTTGATTTTGGCAATGTTTTTAGATGGTAAAAAGCTGCAGATGTTATTGATTTGATGTGGCTGTTAAAGTTCAAGTTTGAGTCCATTATTACCCCCAGATTTCTAACTTGGTTTGTAGGTTTTAGAGCGAGACTCTGGAGGTGACCGCTAACACTTTCTCTTTGTTTCTGTGGGACAAAGTTCAGCTGGAGAAAGTTGTTTTGCATCCAGACACTGATCTGTTGGATGCAGTGACAGAATGAATCCACTGGTCCATATTCACCTGCCGACAGTGAAACATAGATCTGACTCGTCTGCATAATTGTGATAGGACACATTTTCACTGCGTATCAACTGACCTAACGGCAGCATGTAGAGGTTGAACACAAGGGGACCCAGGACTGACCCTTGGGGCACCCCACAGATACACATAGGCAGTGCGTATAATATATATATTTAAGATTTTACAGAAAAGGTTTGCCTGTTTTCCCCCAGTTGGACGTGAGCAGCAGATGTGACATAGGTAGAGGTAATTCCACAACTATTACTTAGCAACCATACTGTAAACAAGGGCCAAAATCCCTATAAATGATACAATAATTATGATTTGACAAATAATAATACCTGATATCACATTTATGTTTGTTAAATGATTGTTTAAACTGCCTGTGTCGGTTGTGTGTGAATTGTCCCGGCATTTTAGATGTAACGTCGCTTATTGATGTTTTAGAACGCTGTGTAATTTTCAACTTTTATTTTGGTATTTTTCTCAACATGCAGCAATTTGATCTGTGTAAAACTATACGCAATATACCACAGGAACTAAAGAAAGTCATAAT
The DNA here is from genome assembly GCF_026437365.1 of Eucyclogobius newberryi. Classification (NCBI taxonomy): domain Eukaryota; kingdom Metazoa; phylum Chordata; class Actinopteri; order Gobiiformes; family Gobiidae; genus Eucyclogobius; species Eucyclogobius newberryi. Next base: position 30,930,110 of record NW_027315723.1, read on the forward strand.
TAGAAAAACACAAGAACCTGTCATATGCACTATAAGCTCCATTCAGCACAGCAAAGATATTTAAAGATTTGAATGAACACAATTGGCAAGAAAAAGAGGATGAGACCACCACTCAGTGGTTTACAACTTTATATATTCCAGTGTTTCTGCTGCATTCGTTTGTGCACCGTGACAAAATGGCCCTTAAGGATGTAGAATAATCACTTTGAATTGCCTTGTGTATGAAATGTGCTCTACAAATAAACTTGCCTTGCATAGAATTACCAGACGCTCTGTAGAGTTCACATGCGTTTCACATCGTCCGTAAGAAGCGCGCGTAGTAAATATGTTTTATTACCCATGTTGTGCCGCAACTTCACTAAAACAGTTATGTAATTTCTGTCAGCTCCTTGGCGTCGCTTTTGAGTTAAGACGGGTCAAGTTTCCCACACAAGTGATTAGAACATTTATATCGGCAGCACATTGTAAGCACCACTGCTGTTTATTTGTATTAAATAAATGTTTCCGGTTCACGTATGGAGGGCTTCAAGGGAAAAAGATGCGAACCACTGGTCTAATACAAACGCAGGGAAAGGATTAGGACTTAAAAGCTAACAATGGTGAAAAGACATCTGTGAGCTGAAGGTAAATGTAATGGAAACTTATAGCTTCCACATAATGAATATTCCTTCATGTGTAACTATTAGACTGCATATTCTGGCCTTGTTTACCACGATCGTTCTTGAACCTCCAGCGTGTTTAATTAGGCTGTCTGAATGCAGGAATGACAACTATTGACACAAGCAGTTTTTTTCTCTTTTATCCCCAGTCAGCGGCATCGCCCGAACCGCGCCGCTCACTGTAGCAGATAAAGTCCCAGTTTAATAAGCGGCACACAATAACAAATGATCATGGCTGGAGTAGATATATTCATTATTGGCACGCAGTGAATACAGTGTGTGATAGACTAGTGGGCTTTGCTGATTGCATTGCCAAGGTGTTTGGTGCAGATCAAAGTGTGAAGAATGTCTCCTGCAGATGTTGATGTCTCCGTGGATGTTCACATGTGACAGCTAAATAATGAAGATTACCTACAGTTTTTGTTTCAGTAAAGCGTCATTTAGATGGCAAGGTGACCAGTGTTGACCACATTTAGCTTTTGCAGACTGGAATGGTTCAGTAATGCCAGACGAGGGAGCAATTAATAATGAGTCTGGAGTTTAATGGAGACGTATTGTGCAAAACAACGTTGAAGAGCTTTTGACAATGTTATAAAGTTTCTCCTTCTCATTTATCCAGTTGAAGTTTTATGTAGTGTGATGCATGTCTGAGTCATCTTTATTCACCTGCAGTCAAGATGCCATTGATCCAAGTTTAATTCTGCCTCTCCGTATGCACTTACTGCTCTGTACTTACTTAGGGCACTTTGTTGAGAAGACATTTACGATGATGCATTGTAAAGCGGCAGGTGCAAATCTTTAAAAATATACCGTATACATGAATATATATTTTTAACTGTGAAGTGATCTGCCTGTTCAGGACTTTTATTATCCAGTTCAAACTAGAAGATATTGTTTTATTAAATGTAAAACCTCTCGTCATGCTAAAAGCTTCTTCACACAAGCTTGAACAATACACTTTAACCAATGGGGTCGACCACAATTTATTTATTTAATTGTGTATCTGATTAACTTAATCTTTTTTAGCTTAGGGCTTTTTGTGCTTTGTAACTTATTGTGTCCGTTGTTCCTTTATGTGGTTGTATTTGATATTTTGCTGTTCGCTTTGCTCACTTTTTGCACGTCTTTCCAATGTGGTAAATGGCAACTAAACTTAATTAAATCAGCTCTGCACTTTTCAAATAAACAAATACAGTCAGCAGATATGTTTATTCTATTAAGTTGTTTGCTTAACATCAAAACAGTACAAAATATAAAGTAATGTTCCGGATTAAAACTGTAGCCTATAGATAAAGGCATAATATTGAGTTTTAATTTACCAAAGAAAAAAAGTCAGTCCAGAAACTCAGGAAAATCCCAAAATACTGCTTTAATCTAATTGTAAGTCATTGTATAAGAACTTGTAGGACTAGTCATTCTTTGAATTGAGAAAGATGTGGGCGCTTGTCATGCCGCAGAGGGGAGCACAGAGTATACGTTTCATTTTTGATATGGTAGACGGATGCTAGAGGTGAAAATAAGTTGCAAAGCTCGTCCGTGCATTATATCCTGCTCAAACTATCACATGTGTAAAGTTATGGAAATGTAAACGCCCCAAATACGCCTAACAGAGGATTTAGTTCATTTAATATGGGCCCGCTTAGATGAAAAATGCATGTTTTGTGATCAATGGACCGTGCTACACTGAGCAAGCTGCTGATGGCCGTTTCTGGGCATCAAATATGCATTAAAAAACGCTTTCATTTGTGACCGAGTTGACGAATTGTCTACATTGTTTGATTGCGAGCTACACAGGAGAAAAAACGTTCTAGGTTTTAATCGTTTTTACACAACCCTGTTCTTTTGACACTAGGGCTGGGTAAAAAAATCTATTTAATTGATTTTGGATCGATGTAATTCAAATTTTGCAGTATCGATTCATAAGGCATGAGATCGATTTCCCCCCATGAAGTTAACCCCAGTAGTCTTGTGCGTGGCGCAGCAGTGGCGCGTTTACGTCCGCCTGTCAAGCGTGCAAGACGCAGGTAAAACTCGGCTCAGCGAGCCGTCCCAACTCAAGTCTGACGTCTGGAACCATTTCAGATTTAAAACAACAAAGGACAAAGAGCCGGATAAAACCAAAGTGGTTTGCAAAATCTGCGAAGCAGAGGTCAGTTATTGTAGAAATAATACAAACCTCAGAAACCACTTGATAAGGTATCACACTACGCCAACGTTAGCTTCCGACTACAAGCCGTCCGGAGCAAAACAAAATGAAACTGAGGGAATTACTAACATTACCAGCCAATTCTCCGCTGGTCATAAAGATAACGGAGGCCATCGCAACTTTTGTCTGCAAAGATTTACGCCCGTACTCAGTAGTGCAAAACGAACGCTTCAAGCGGCTTGTTCATGCGCTAGATCCACACTACATTATGGTGCAACGTAAACATCTGACAGAAAGTTCTCCCCATGATGTACACGTGTGTGAAAGACGCCATCCTAACGACAATGCAGTCTGCAGAGAGAGTCAGCATAACTTGTGACACCGGGACATCACCTGACAGTGACCTGACGAGCCACACCGCTAATAATATAGCTAATATGTTGACGGGGGCCATACAGGAGTGGGGGGCCACACAGGAGTCTGACCAGCAAAGACCCAGCAGTCGTGACGGACAACGCTGCAAATAATGGTTGGTGCAATAGAGATAATGCAGCTGATGCACGTCACACTGAACTGAGCCTCACAAGCAGGTCTAAAAAATACTTTATATTTCAAAATTTTACTTTTGAGACTTGACACAGTTTTGTTTACAGCTGAAGTTTAAACTGTCCAATTTAAGTTTGCACTTAAAACCAGTTTATGGTGAAAAGGAAAAATAAAGTACATTTGTATTTTGTAACACAGTTGAGCCATTTTCATTATTTAAGAGCAGATTGAATTGAATCGAATCGAATCGAATCGTGATTAATCGATTCAGGACATTGTGAATCGAAATCGAATCGATTTAGGAAATTGGCCATGATACCCATCCCTATTTGACACGCCTCTTTAGTCGTTACTCACACAGTTCACTCTAGATCATTAATATCGCCAACGTACTGCGGCAAGACAACAGTTAAACTACCTTGACTTTCTTCTTTACAATAATGTCTATCGTTCCACAGGCGTTTGAGCTGAAGTACATTTAGAGTGGGCCGGCTCTAATTACACACTACACAGACTCGACAGGTGAGGTGACACTTCAAACGTGAAACTTTCTTTTGCGCACACCTACCACTGGGATAGGCAACGCTTACCGCCGGCGTTGCCATAGTAACTGGACACAGCTGCTTGCAGAGGGTGGGAAAAGGTAGAGGCAAACAACGCACACCGACGGATCGGACACATTTCTGCTTCACAACCTGTAATTTTGTGGCCGATGACGCAGGCGCTAAAAGCAGTGATTGAGTTAAAAGAGCGAGGAGGGCCAGGTCGGCACTCGGGAACCGTCCAACTCACCAGACAGATGATTATTAAGGTAGCGGCACTGATAGCGGCAAATTAATTCTCCTGCTGATTAAAAATAATCGTCCAGAAAGTTTTTGTCAGTTTGGGTTGTGTGAGCAGAGGAGTAGCCAAGTGGTGTTGCCAGGATACATCCTCAGTGACATTGAGTTCAGGTCAGAACAGATTATTGTACTTTAAGAGCTGGCCTCTTTCCAAATGCTGAAATGTCTGTCCTGAGTGGAATAATAATAGTCAGATGAAGAAACTTTTTGCAAGTCCGAGTTACTGTTGTGCATCATTAAATGTGGATCTCTGAATAGAAATATAATCTCTGTATATTTTCTGGGCTAAAATGATAGAACATGTCTTGCATAAACATGACTTGCACATTTTCTTTTAAGCCATATTTTCAACTAAATCATTTTCAAGTTCTAAAATATTAAGAAATGTTAATACTCAGCCAGCCCAGTGTTAACAATGAGAGGCAGGAACTACATGTATTTTAACTGCCACTGTCGGCTTTTCTAAAACTTTACTTGTAGAGCCACCATGGCAACTGCAACTACATTTTCAGTTTGATTGGCACTTTGTCTGTTGCATTAGCTGAGGCACACATCTGTCAAACTGTGATGTGTATTGGGATTTACTAAAGTAGACTGCATGCCTGTCATTTTGCTGACATTGTGAAACATGTCAGCAAAATGAGCAATAGAAATTTTCAATTAAATAGGCAGGTTCTAGTTGTCCTCGGAAAAACAATTACCAGCATATCACAGTGAGGATTCAAACTGATAAAACTAGGAAAATGATCAACTAAGCCACAATGTGGATCCATTTAAGTTCATTTATTGATCCAAACATTGCAATTACATTTCCAGTTCATGAAACAATATTTGAGAGTGATTTTTTGTTTCCATTATTGCCCTGTAGACGTTAGCAACATTAGCTTAACGGTGCATTTAAACTGCAGAGGCTCAGAGGCGGCACAGGAGCAGGTTCAGAGGAACAAACAAAGCAAATACACAGCACAGCAAATAAACAGGATGTAGGATTGACGGTACTCTGACTCAACAGAGGGAAATTAGCCCATGGCTATGATCCGGCATGTTTACGGCATGTAAATCGTGTTAACAGGCACAGTCCTGACCATTAACAACAATATTAATTGGATATACCATATATGGTATGCTCAAGCCAACATCTTGGTACGAAAACTTCACGTGTTCAGACGACGTGAAAATGAACCTGTTCCTGACGTACTGTGTAGCGCTGTACCAGTCCTCTTTAAGGAAACACTGGTACAGCTGTCTTTTATAACCTTGTTTGTATTGTTGTTGTCTGTCCTGTGCATTTTTATGGACTCTGAGTCGGGAAATAAATAAATCAATAATAATAATAACTAATGACGCTGTTGGGTGTTTATCCCACCAAACGCAGGGCGCAGCCATGTTTGATTTTCCAATTCAGGCTCTGAAAACATCTCAAAGTTTCAGAGTAGAAATTCTGAGTTGTAAGTGAGAGTTTAGAAGTCGGAACTCAGAAGATCCGCGCTCTGAGGACGACTGGAACGCACCATAACATCTCTGCCTGCAAACGTGTTCAATATATAAATGTAATTAGATGCAGAATTTGAAAGCTAAAGCTATTTGTCTTACAAATTGTCACGATTCTACATACCACAACCACGTAAACAGTATTTTGTTAAACAAGAAACTCTAAAAGCTGCAAGCTCCCTGACACCCCTGAGAGCAAAAACAACGGCAGCGGCAACGTAGAAGTTAATTTGTGTTAATGACGCCAGCTAACGCCCCACAAATGTGCCGTGCAGGTGATGGATGTGACTCCGAATAGCCTTTCACTGCGTCTCATGCCGTTGCTGTTGAAAATCAGGTCAGATGAATCACCGCAGCTACAACCGCTCGCTCTGATCCACTTTGGGCTTCATGCGTTAACGGCGTCTCATTTCATTGTCTTCTTATCCGTGCTTTATCTCATACGGTCTCCCAGGAGTGTCATCTCCAGAGCTCCAGGCGCACGAGCATATGACTAACCATACCGTCCATATTTGTCATTGTAAAATATGGTTTAAAAAATAGTCTCTGCGTAAAAAGGGACTCAAAGATGTGCGTCACTCTTTCTATTTTGGACGATGGGCGTTAATAATTACAGTGGCTGTATTTCATGTCAGATTTGGTCTCTGGAAGCTGCTCGGAGAGAATATGAGCACCATTTGTACGAGGAGTAGCTCAGGAGAACATGTCTCAAGAGAATCCGTCACAGAGCAGCAGTACTTTGTAAATGAAAATACTTTTGGATGTTATTTTAGGTCAAACTCATGTAGCTGCTTTATGAAAGAGTTTCTTGCCCTCAACCAAGGAAATTCAGTGTCTTATTTTTGGTTTTGTTTGTTTATTAGTCCGGGTAACAGTTTATTCATTTGATTATATTCATTTAAACATGAAAAAAAGATAGATGATTATATGCATTTGTTTCTGAACAGTAAGGCTTACGGGTTTAGTTCAAGACCCCACCGAAACACAGAGATTTAGTTGTTTATAGAGACAATTACCTACCTTAATGTTATAATTGTGACCATTATGACCCAATTCCCAGCCATGCAAATCGGGTACAATGACTTGCCAGAGTTCTGCACTTTCAAAGATAAGATAAGAGAACCTTTATTTGTCCCACAATAGGAACTTCCTGTATAGCTTCCTTTGTATACCTCCTGTAAGACGACAGCTTATTCTCATCTATGGCGTCATTGTAGCATACTGTGATAGCTGCTTATGATTAAAAATATGACCCAACGAGAGAATATATAGTCCTCCAATTTGACTTCAGAAAGGCCAGACTGCTTCCTGCCGTGCCACAGAGGATTCAAATGAACCAATGGAGGGAGAAATTTCCATAATATCAGTTCTCTAGACCGTGACGGCGTTTGCCATTTTCTGAGTAAGTTCAGCTTTATTTTACAACTAGAGGCAGCAGCACGACCTGGAAATATGGCCCCGAATTATAGGGATATAATTACTGTTGTACATCAGTGGAAATTGAGAGCAAGTTGTACAGGACTTTTTCGGGTATGCACAGTCAAAGCCTAAATGTATACTTTTATCTGTGGGGCGGCCAGTTTCTATTGGGCTTATTAAAGGTAAAGACAGTTAATGATTGTGATTGTGGATTTGGGCTGAAATCTGAACAGCAGCCAGGTGTGCTTCCATTAGGTTAATGTTGGAAGCAGTTTAAAGACATTTATCAAGCCTTTCTAAGCTCATAAACCAGCCAGTATCCATGAAATTGTAGAGGACATTGAGGGCAAAATAATATCAGTTCAAATTACAAAGATTACAAATGTTGCTGGATGTTAGTCTAGCTATACGTCTTTATAATGAATCCTCCAGACGTTGTAGTTCAAAATACAGAATCTCATTTGAAGTTCCATGTGTTAAAACTCTAGAGGAAATACATTCAGTCTTAACATACTGAGCAAGGTTGCCATGGTGCCGTCTCATTTGTTCAGTGGTCTTGACACTGCCCTGAAGCTAAACGCCAGATTTTGCAGACTGACTCCAGAAGTCTGATCCAGCTACAGTCACGTCACAATGTTTTGTTCTAAGATGTGTCACTTAAGTCCATATTGTCTCCTTTTTTCAACACAGCATCCACAATATGTCGCTTCAGAGAATAGCAAGGATGTGTCGCTACATGTGCTAATGCTGTTGCCAAGCTTTTATCAACTATGCCAGCCAGTTCATGTGGGGTGAATGATATCCTTGGAAGTGCACAAAAACAGAAATAAAACAATGAACACTTGAACATTTTTAATCTGTTTTTTCACTATCGCCCCTCGAGGATGTTGTGAGTTTGTGCGTTAGAAAAATAAATTGAATTGAATTACAGTCAGAGATTAACTATTTTTCAGTTATAGATCAAATCAGACGTTGTTGCTTCAAAATGTCTTATCTAACTGTGACAATTGATTGTAAAACCGATTAATCCTGACATGCAGAGCTTGATCTCCCCTCGGGCCGGAGCGGTGCTGTAGTTTTGTGGTTGCCGGGTCACAACTGGTGAGCAATGAGACCCACTCCATCACCTGCTGCACTCGGCCCCCTGGGAAAGAACACTGCCCCCAATACACACAGGCCGTGTCACTAAAATGTGTTTTCATGCTATCTTCTATCCCAACTGCAACGTGTTGTATTTGCACCTCAAGGGCAAGGGTCTGACTTTCTGCAGTCTATATGCAACAAAACAAGTTGCCTCAATAACCATCAGAATAGTGGTTAAAGAAAGTGCAAGTAAAATCTGGAAGCAGGCGAAAACCACTATTAGTTTTGAGGGCAAAAACCAAATGACGTCCAAAAGCGCTTACAATGTTAGCGTCATTAGCAACTAATAATGGAGGCAGCCTGGGTCAAAGGTCACACCAAGAGAAGCTACATACCATACTAAAATGAGAATTATTATTGGGAACAGGTTCTTAGTTTAATTGAATAGACTCTATAACAGAGTAGTTAAGGAAAGAAAATATACTTATTACCCCACGTCTTCCTAGTCCTATAGAGCACTACAAACATGCAAATAAAACCACAATGCACTTGATATGAACACTAAAATAAACAAATAAGAAATCATTTAATGAAATGCCCTTTTAACTTTTAATTTCAGCTGAATTTCTGTTGCAGACCGATGTATAATATTCTCAGCCAATTGGTTTAAACAATCCTAAAAATTCTAGTAGCATTTTGATAACTAGTTTTGAGGAACGTCACTGGTTTATATTGGATATTGGCAGACAATCAAAGCCCAGGTTTGGTGTATAAAGCTGGATGGGTGCATTCTGATAGGGCAGATCATACTGTAGCTCCACTGTATTAGACTGTAGCTCCACTGTATTAGACTGCAGCTCCACTGTATTAGACTGCAGCTCCACTGAATTAGACTGTAGCTCCACTGTATTATACTGTATTAGACTGTAGCTCCACTGTATTAGACTGTATTAGACTGCATAAGACTGTATGAGACTGTAGCTCCACTGTATTAGACTGTAGCTCTACTGTATTAGACTGTAGCTCCACTGAATTATACTGTATTAGACTGTAGCTCCACTGTATTAGACTGTATTAGACTGCATAAGACTGTATGAGACTGTAGCTCCACTGTATTAGACTGTAGCTCCACTGTATTAGACTGTATTAGACTGCATAAGACTGTATTAGACTGTAGCTCCATTGTATTAGACTGTAGCTCCACTGTATTAGACTGTAGCTCCACTGTGTTAGACTGCATTAGACTGTATTAGACTGCATTAGACTGTATTAGACTGTAGCTCCACTGTATTAGACTGTAGCTCCACTGTATTAGACTGTAGCTCCATTGTATTAGACTGTATTAGACTGTAGCTCCACTGAATTAGACTATATTAGACTGTAGCTCCACTGTATTAGACTGCATTAGACTGTATGAGACTGTAGCTCCACTGTATTATACTGTAGCTCCACTGTATTAGACTGTAGCTCCACTGTATTAGACTGTAGCTCCACTGTATTAGACTGTAGCTCCATTGTATTAGACTGTATTAGACTAGCTCCACTGAATTAGACTATATTAGACTGTAGCTCCACTGTATTAGACTGTATTAGACTGTATGAGACTGATAGCTCCACTGTATTAGACTGTAGCTCCACTGTATTAGACTGTATTAGACTGTAGCTCCACTGAATTAGACTGTAGCTCCACTGTATTAGACTGTAGCTCCACTGTATTAGACTGTAGCTCCACTGTGTTAGACTGTATTAGATGATGCACTCTACCACAGAGCATCATCATCACAGAGGTTTGTTTCTTGTTGTTAGCTCCATCTTAATGCCACTTTTAGCACAGCTCTGATGACCTAAAAACAGTCTCTCCTCTTCCACATTTCCCAAAACCATGTGACCCTTTAACCCGCTCATACCACTCTGCTGAAGTCAAATCTGCAAAGTTTTGTGCGAGTCAGCACTAGGCACTAAGGAGACACACGGCAGTGCTGAGCTGCGTGGGGGAGGGGCGACGGCTGCAAAAAATAATAAATAAAACGTCTGGAGGGCCAGATTCAGCCCACGGGCCAGCGAATTGACAACCCTGCATGTGATAATCTGGTGAGAATATGTTAATGTCATATTATGTTTAAGGCAATTATCAATTATCTAAGTACTTATCTAAGTCCAACATTTAATTTAACAAAGTTTGAGATGCAGGTAAAGAAGCACTGAATAAGAGACGTGTGAGACTCACAGAAGCAGGAAAGTAGCTAAGCAGACAAGCGTGAAGCCGATGCAATGGATAGCTTCAATCAAGTCCATTTTAAAACTGTATAAAAGGTCACAAATCATAGGACAGGTCATGGTCCTAATTGAAAACATTGTGATTTGATCTTTTGGGCAGATTTTGTCCAGTGTACCCTCGCAATAAACCACAGCAGTAAAGCATAATGAAGTGCCGGGGTTGATCTGGCTCCTCTGTGCGCTCTGAATTTACTGCCTTCGCTGTGTCCTTTAGCGGCCGAGGTCTGGCTGCTGCCGAAGAATAAAACCATTTAAAAAGGTGTGATGCGTTTCAGTCAAGTCCCACTGTAGATAAGGCCCCGACGTCCTGGATGTCCTCAAGAACTATCCATATTTAGGAATCATGCCTACACTCGCCACACTCAACATAATTTATGTCTTTTTCCCTCCACTCTTTGTAGTGGAGGGAAAACAGATCCTTATGTTTGAATGAGACCGATAAGAGCGGAGGTGTTAAGAATGGCTCAGTGCCTTGTGTTTGTGGCTGTCGGGTCTGTTCCCGCTCCTCCTGTCGTCTCCTCTTTATTTTGCTCACAGTTACAACAAACTGAATTCCATTAGCAGTGGCATCAGTGTCTCTAGCACTTGTAGCCTGCAGCTTGTCTTTTGTGTGTGCTCGTGGGTGTGTGCGTGTGTCTCTGTGATCTCATCATGTGCTGCGCTTTAGACACCACTCTGCCCTGTTCAAAGAGAGCCGGGAAAAGACAAGATTTCTGATGAAAAACTGAATATTGGAGCTGCTAAAATGGCAATATATGCAAGTATAGTGTTATTGCAAAGTTCAAATATCTATAAGAAGTATGTGCAATAATGTGTGGATAGTCACTTTATTCCGCCCACGTTTGCACAAGATTGATCTTTGTCTCGCTCAGAATTGAGTTCTTCACATGAATCAATCTGAGAAGCCTCTCGCCAGTTAAAAAAATATATTATGCTGAAGCGTCACAACAGCGGAAGAAGTGGAACAATCTGAATGTTGAATCCAGGGTTCAGAAAAGCAGAGTTCTCTTTCTCATCCACAAATGTACAAAGCGCCATTGTGTGTACGTTTTTAAAAACAAAATAGTCCGTATTTATCCTAAAATGGCCTGAGATGCGTCAGCGCCGCCATGTTTGTTTTGGTTTGGGTTGTTTTGTCTTTCGCCCAAACCACAATTGCTGTGATTGGTTCCAGTCCCGCCTGTGGGCCCTAAGTGCCTTATGATTGGCTCATTAAACCACTGGTATGGACTACAAATGAATCAGCGGGAGCCGAACGAGATGGATTCTCAAGAGTTTGTGAACTCACAAAACTAGCGGGAACTCATCTCACTTAAATGGAGAACGAGAAAAAATTCTTGCCGCTAAAATATGCTATAAAGTAGATTGATTTGTGTAAAATGTTCAATGTTCAACAATGCACCAATTGACTGAAAATGACTTTGTGTAGGATTTATATGCTACAGAGATCAGCAGCCCAAAGTTAACTAATACAACCAGAGGGATAATTACAACACATGATGATTTCACCTTCCGGAATAAGGTGAAAAGGGGGGGGCACTGCGCAATATTGACAACAAAATGTATTAACCACAAGAATTATTTACTCTATAATTTAACAAAGCATCATGACTGTGCTAAAATGTGCCTCTAAATATCTTGGTCAATGGTAAGTGTTGTGTAATAAGTGAGTAGACAATAATATTAAACACATAATGGCAAAAATATCACTTTCTGACTTCTGTCTCTTTTTGAGCACATTTTTAGTTTTAATAATGGGTTTCAGTCACGTGACTTATTTGTTGTGGCGGCCATTTAAAGGAGTCACAGTATGTTGTTGCCTATCTCCACTGATATAGTCATGAAAACAGCCTTTTAAATAGACAGGCTGTGGACCGAGGCCCGAGACGAGCCGTACTCAAAGAGAATGATTTTACATCAAACTGAAAATACTTTCTGAAAAAATTAACTTTTTTGAGTTATTAAACTGAAATGTTTGCAGATTGTACCTGCAGGGCATGTGCAGTCTTTGTTTGTAGCTAAGACTCTGTTCATGTTTTTAATTGTATTTGGCCGTACCAATGTGTCAATGCCCGTTTTTGTCAGATCTCGGACGCTCAGCAAGGATGGGCCAGCTCAAATGATTTCACTAGTTTGTGTGATGAATTGAGCAGTGAAGTGACACTATTGACTCCATCTAGCATCAGAATTAAGCATGGTAGTTTAGCACAGTAAGATTAACATTTGACTTCTGCATGGGAGAACCTTGTTGGAGACCAACTCCTGCATGTATTTCATTTTTGCACTTTTGTGTACAAATGTTATCCACTAAATATTGATGAACACTCCAAGTCTGCTTGCTCATCCATAAAACTCACTGCACACCAGGGAGTCAGACTGACCATTCAAAGTGTCAGGATTCACAAACAAGGAAAAGGTAAGATCCAAAAAGTACTTTTTCAACTGTCTGTGTGTCATTGAGAGCAGGTTATATATTGGGATGTCCTGATATCAAACTTTACAGATTTAACGCTTATTCACGATTATTGAGACAGTAACTAAACAACAGTAAAATCTTACATTTTCATTCATTGCCTTGGTCTAACAAGATACTTTTCCTCCAGTTGGTGTCCAGCTTCACAAAGTTAAACATTATGAATGACGAAATAAAGTTAAATATGAAAGAAAATACTGAATTTAGCTTCTAAAATTGTTGATAATTATTTTTTTGTTCTCACAATTACATTGTGACCTGAATAATCACAAATATTGATTACCCTATCTAATAATCCCTAGTTATACAGTTAATGAATATTGATGTTTTTGTATTGTGCCCTGCCCTGAAAAAAAAATGAAAAAACACGGACATGGATCTCTAACGGCGTATAAAGATACATAATTAAACAGAAGCAGTGAATCGTAGCTCACCTGCCGAGCTGTCATACAAACAAGCAATCAGATCAAATGCATGTGCTGCTGCCGGAGCGAGGAGCGCGGAGGAGCACGGCTGTCGACAGCAGTAGAACAACAGTGTAGCAGGGCGGTAATAAGCTGAAGAATCCACAGCTCACTGTCCACACGCCGAGCGCACTGAAATGAGCCGGGAGCGACAACAATACCACTCCATGTATGGTTTTAATGGTCTGTAAGAGAACGGGACAGCAGCATTTGAGTCGTGGACCCCTTAAATGACCAGTTCACTGAGCGATAAGCCCTCGTTCTTTGTGAAATCTAATTTTTGTAATAGTTCTGAAATTAAAAGTGAAGAACACGCTAACTGACAATTGCAGGAATAAATAAAATACAGTTTATTTAGTTTTTATCGGGTATTTCGCCCATCCCCGTTAGTAAGGGCACACTTGGAATAAACCTATAACTCTCTTTTATGGTATTATACATCAAATCACTGAAACCGACGGCAAGATTTGAGCTGAACATTTGTGCACAGACATTCACCGGTAAGTAAATAGAGTGATGCACAATAAATACGAAAAATCCCTGTAATACTTTCTCCGGTCTCCCTTAGCAACAGTTCCGTCGAGTGAAATTAAAACACTATACTTGGCTACAGTGGTTTGACGCAGTTTGTTTGATTTTGGATTTTACATGATCAAATGTCCTTACTTTTTGAATTTGAATATAATATTGAAATCTGTGTGTCTTTCATCTCTCGGAAGAATTGTTTTATATCTTCAAACTTTTAGATGTGTTGTTTAAATAATTGATTGATTGATTTAAAGTTTAATGTAAAAATAAGTACATCAACGTTTCATTTTGCCCTCCTCTTGTGGAGATGCACAATTCTCTTTTTCAGTTAGCTTACTACTCTCATTATAGGTGGGAGATATATATTGGAAAATGTAATTGTTTTAGAAATCTGCACAATTAGAATATACAAGTAAACCTATTACAAATTAGCTCAAAAACATACAGAAACGTCAAGTATAATCTCCCAAACATAAAGTGATATTTCTGCCCTTTTGTGGTTGATTTTATAGTCAATACATACAATACATTGAACCTGAACCACAACATTTACAGCCACATTTTTAGCCAGATGTAATGCTAAAATATCATCTGAATACCATTCTTGAGATGGGCTATGGAGTCAAGGTGAAGTGTATAATAGTACAATTTCTTGTCTGTTTAAGTAATATCAGCTGTACCATGTGCAGAATGTTCCAGTCTATAGGGTAGTGGACTTAGGCTGGTCAGCTCCTTTGTGCTGTACCCCAAAATGACATAATATATATAATAAATATATAATGTGGACAGTCCGATGAGGTGAATCTACAGCTTTCTACAATTCTAATATTGATGCAGCTGCTTAAAATGTATAAGCTCCATTGTAATACATGTTTTGGATCAAAAACTGTATGCTTCATTGTAGTGTACTAATTTAAGCTTTCTTAGTTCGCCGACTTCACGCTGCTAAAATATTTACTAAAAACATATGAATAATTGAGGAAACTTACTGCGAGGTACACAAGGCAAAGTGGTAGGCATGAGTGGAATTCTGCCATATTGATTTGACATAAACCGGCTTTCTAACAAGAGACTGGTTTGGATGAATAAGTGCAGAGTCATGACTGTTGCATTGTGGGTAAAGTAGGTCAGAAGCCAGTGCAAAGTTCAGTTAATGACAATCAGTTTAATGCAGGTCACGTTTTTCAGATTTTTTTTGCCAGTGAATAGCATGCTGTATCCGTAACATGGCAATTAGTTTTGTTCTTGCATTTTGTCTCATTTTTGCCTGGCAAATATTTGCTCTTGTAACGACCCAACTACGCCCCGGAGGATCAGTTCTGCCTTATCTTAACAGAAACAGGCTGAGGGTGGCAGGAGTCATGGCGAGCCCAGTGTTATTTGGACGTCCTTTAGCCGGAGGGAAGGGCAGGCAGACTCACAGAGATGGAGGGATGGAGGGATGGGGGAGGAGGAGGGAGGAGGAGGGAGGAGGGAGACCAGTTGCAACATGTGCCAAGATGGACTTCAGGAGAGACAAGTAGCACAGAGAGATGGAGCAATTACCAGAGTTTCATAAAATGAGGCTGCCAACCACATCCTGCTGGCAGAGGCTCGAGTGAGGATGAAATCTAGTGCGCAGATGGTTGGTTGAATAAAAACATACTCTATGGTGTTTTGTCTTGTTTTACAATCTGGAAGCGTTAAATCCAGACATTTATTTACAGTCACGTCTTGCTTGAATTTGTGCCTACTACTACAGCTACTTGGGGCATGAGGCGAGGTTGACAAGAAATCCATCTCATAAGATTTTATTAAGAAGCTAAAACTTACTGTATGTGGGTGAAACTAGGAAGGATTTAGTGTAACAATTAATTTTTATTTATAACTTTTCTTTTGGCCCGTAGGCTTTATTAGTCAGAGCTGGATTCAAACCCACAACGCTGTGCTCTTCTCACACGGTTAAGCACATGTTCTATCCACTCGAACACCAATCACCAATCGCATGTTTAAAGGAGACCTACTAAGCAAAAACAACGTTTAACCATATCACGTTTAACCATAATCCAAATTGTATTTCGAGTGATTCATGCATGTTTTTGATTAATCTTTATTTTCCTACGCACAAGACGCCAGTCCCTGTTTCACCGCTCCCCAGATTCCCCTCCCATACACGCCTACAGCATGTACCTACTTTGCTGTTCAATATGAGGAGGTAGATCGATGGATAGATGGATAGATTATAAACCTTTATTTTACCAGTTGGGAACGCATTGAGGCCGAGACCTATTTCTAAGGGAGACCTTGGGGAAAGTGAAAATATAACAAATAACAAAAACATTTAAGATATTTAAGAAAACCAAAAAATAAATCTACATTTAAAAGCACAATTTTTAAAGGACTCCATAGTCGGGCCGACAGCATGCAGCACTTTTTCGCAAAGTTTAAAGTAATTGTGATTTATAGCATATTTATAACATAATATTTCATTCATTTCAAGCTCTCTTTGTTAAGGACACAAGTGCAGACACATGTTCCATAACTGAGACAATTACAAAACAGAAATAAAAAGAGTAGCAATTGCGGGGAGCCGGATTAAAACATTTAGACAACATTTGGACAGCTTTAATCGTCTAAACTAAAGCTGTGGACTGTTTCCAAAAAGTCAGAACACACATTTTCACTTTTCAATTTCACTCCATGACTCTGTGGCTGCACATGTTGGACATCAAGAGGAGAAAGCCCGTAGGCTCTATGGATTTACAAAGATGAGCGAAGAAAAAGGCAGAGGAATGGAGGATGAGCAGAGAAAACTAGAGGAGAAGAAACACACTGCACGTTGAGGCGTGTCCCTGTATGTTTGTCTGCTTTCTTCAGTTGAGGTGCTCGCTGCAAACTCTGAACACAATCATGTTTCCCCACTGTGTTTTCTATAAAAGATACGCCATTCTAAACGATTGCAATTATCTGATTGTGTTTTTAAACCTGGAATGCGTGAAGCAGCCATAAGGCAGACCTGACGAGTTGGTATAAATGAGGCATGAAAGTCTAATTAAAGTATCTAAGTCTACATGAGATTGAATTCATAATAAAGTATTGATTCAGTCTCTCTCACAATCACAATTTTGATATTTACAGGTTGTTTTTTGCTACAGTCTGTCCCGGCGTGACACCAGCCTACACATTTCAGTGGATATGGCGCCTGCTGGCACATATCCTCAGAAAGAGTCAAAAGCATCAGGGTTTTCCAGGCAATAGTCTTTTTTTCTTTCTTTCTTTCTGTTACATTGCGTTGGGTTCTTGGCAGCAGTACGAGGCTGTGTGGCCACCGGGGACCTGTCTTCACTCTGGTAATATTTCTCTCTCTGATGGCAGAACAGCATGCATCACTTCTGCAGTTAACCCTATTTGTACTGGGATCATGGCACGTTCGGGTTTGTCGTCTTTAAAAGCTTTCCGGAGGGCAGCTCACTGTAAGCATCATTAAGGTCACCAGTGATCCCGGTAAAATGTATTCAATAGCAAAGTGCATGTCACTAAAAGCATTTGGAGTTCAGACTTTGGAGGAATAAATGTGACTATTTCTTGTGTGAAATAGCGATGATTAAACGTCTCTTATTTTATGTTCAGGAAATGAATATTGAAAGCCATTTTATTTGTTTTAGTAAGATAAAATAAAATAAAAAATAATCAATATGAGATATTTTTTTGTTATATTGCTCAGCTCTACATTCAGTGCCGTCTTTACAAATCAGTTTAGTAAGTAAACCCTACAGGAGGTGCACAGAGGATTACAGATGTAATAGGCAATCCCATTTGATTCGAAATAATCACGTTTTATCTTTTCTTTCTTTTTTCTTTTTTTACTTAGAAAAACCAAGTATTATACAGATATTCTTTCTAGTATCGCGCTGAGACGAGCCCGACACTGAGACGAGCCCGCACTGAGACGAGCCCGACACTGAGACGAGCCCGCACTGAGACGAGCCCGCACTGAGACGAGCCCGACACTGAGACGAGCCCGACACAGAGACGAGCCCGACACTGAGACAAGCCCGACACAGAGACGAGCCCGACACTGAGACGAGCCCGACACTGAGACGAGCCCGACACAGAGACGAGCCCGACACTGAGACAAGCCCGACACAGAGACGAGCCCGACACAGAGACGAGCCCGACACTGAGACGAGCCCGACACACGAGCCCGACACTGAGACGAGCCCGACACTGAGACGAGCCCGACACACGAGCCCGACACTGAGACGAGCCCGACACTGAGACGAGCCCGACACACGAGCCCGACACTGAGACGAGCCCGACACTGAGACGAGCCCGACACTGAGACGAGCCCGACACTGAGACGAGCCCGACACAGAGACGAGCCCGACACAGAGACGAGCCCGACACTGAGACGAGCCCGACACACGAGCCCGACACTGAGACGAGCCCGACACAGAGACGAGCCCGACACTGAGACGAGCCCGCACTGAGACGAGCCCGCACTGAGACGAGCCCGACACTGAGACGAGCCCGCACTAAGACGAGCCCGACACACATTGTGAGGCTAATAATAATAATAATAATAATAAATATAGCCGCAAGGGGCAATGATCGGCCCTCGCCACGCCGCCGCCACACCGCCGCCACGCCGCAAGAGGAGTCCTTTTATTACGCCTACTGCTGAATCTGTGACGCTGTCACATCTTCTCCCCTTTGTTTTACCATCAAAAAGCAATTTTATTTTGAATTCTTGGCAAAATGTGCGGCTTTGCCGCACAGACACCGTGACTCTTTGAATGAAAATGTGGATAACTTTTGATGGTCCTGAAGATGAGTCTCACCAAATTTCAGGTTAATATGTCTAACGCCCTGGGAGGAGTTTGTGAAAGTCTAAAGTGTAAACATGTTCTGGCGATTTCCCCATTGGAATAACATGAAAGGTTTCGGTCATCGTTACGGCAACGCCATAACAATTATGACATGGGTCTCATTGACTTTTTTGATGGGGATGCCAAAATTGAGTTGTGTGTCAAATTTCATATAATTTCGCAAAACTAAACATTTAACCTCCATATAAAATCTGTAGGGGGCGCTGTGGCGCCAAATGAATTTATTTCACTTCAAGTATGTTTAGGGCAAAGAGTTTAACAACTGATTCTAATTTGACGCAATTCGGACTTTATCTGCGCAAACGGCAGAAATTTTAAATATGGGAGATTTCTGAAATTGCCGTGAGAGGTATCAATGTAATTTGGATAACTTTTGATGTCCCACTCCTCAGTAGCATTTTCACCAAATTTCAGCTTTTTAGGGCCAACGCCCTGGGAGGAGTTCGTAAAAGTACGACGTTTGGAAAAACTCCGAAGTCATGTTTAGCCATTTTTGAAGCAATATGGCCGACATTTGGTTGGGCGGACGGCGTTGCCGTAATAATATTTTTTACTTCTCTTGTCACCATCTACCTCGGCGCCAAATTTCATGATTCTACGATCAGATTTTTTTTGGGTCATTTCCCATCTCTCAATGCATTTTTGGTACATTTGGGGGCGCTGACGCGCCAATTTTTTTTGTTTTAGAAAAGGGAAATAGCCAGAATGTAGAGAGGCACGATTTTTAGAGGTGTGAACATTTTTGTGACTTTTCGTCAATGTTCACTGGGTGAAAAATAGGGGGGTTGGTCCCGAGAAGAAGAAAGAAGAAGAAAGAATAATATTCCGATGCGAAAACAATGTTTCCCATTTTTCAAATATCATAAACTATACATTTTCGGAAAGCGCTCGCGCTTTCCTACCTCATGGTGTGGGTCCCTGGTCACTGACGGGTACTTTCGTTAATTTTGAGTGGGCTCCGCCCACTTTGTGTTTTTGGCCCTCTATACAGTAATAATGTTCAATTTTTGCATTACATGCTTATATGCACGGAACATGCAAGAGATGGGGAACGTATTCGTGAGCTACTTAGCGCAAATGAGTGCTTTATATGGGGATGACGACCGCTTCGCGGTCGTCATCTCAATGTAAAGTGCTCGTTTAGTGCGCACTTTTGCACGGGCTTCGCCCGTTTACAACAGTAATGTTCCATTTTCCTACTACTAATTAGTATGCACGGGGCGTGCATGAGTGAAGGAGTGCGTTAGTGAGTGTTTGGAAGTGGGCGAGCGCTTCGCGCTCGATTTTGTGCGCACTTTCGCAGCCGTGCTTTGCACGGCCTTACGAGATTAATAGGCCTCTCGCCAGCTTGCGGCGCTCGGGCCTAATAATAACTTTTATTTATATAGCGCTTTTCAGTGACCCAAAGACGCTGAACATATATAAAAAAGGGGGGGGTATTTACAGGCAGGGGGGGACAACACGTACAATACACATTAATATACAGATAAAATGAACAAGACAGAAGAAGTAGAGAGAAAAAGATGGGGATGTAACAGGGGGTAGAAGAGTAGGCAATGGGGTAGAGGAGGCTAGGGGTAGGGGAGGTCATAGGCTTGGGTGAAGAGGTATGTTTTTAGGCGGGATTTGAATGTTGTGAGTGAGGGAGAGTGGCGAACAGGTTGGGGGAGGGAGTTCCAGAGTCGGGGTGCTGTTCGGGAGAAAGCTCTGTCGCCAAAACTTTTGAGTCGGGATGTTGGTGCAGTCAGGGTGAGAGAGGAGGAGGATCGGAGAGCTCGGGAGGGGCGGTGGGGGATGAGGAGGTCAGACAGGTAGGGGGGGGCAAGGAGGTGAAGAGCTTTGAAGGTGAGGAGGAGTATTTTAAAGTTTATGCGCTGCTTGATGGGGAGCCAATGGAGAGAGCGGAGAACGGGAGTGATGTGATCACGGGACCGGGTGTGGGTGAGGAGGCGGGCAGCGGAGTTTTGGACCATTTGGAGTCTGGTTTGGAGGCTGGTTCCAGGCCATTTACAGCATCAACAACAACAGACCAACACTGCACTGTACAGGCCTCCACGTCTCTGCTTTAGAGGCAGAAGAGAGTGCTAAGAAGATAAGATAAGATAAGATAATCCTTTATTGTCCCACATGGGGAAATTCCATTGATGCAACGCAGGTAGATACAGAGATAGATACAGAAGAAAAGAACAAATAACTTATAGGAAATTTGAAAAACACTCTTAGTAGATGATCTCTTATAAAAATCTTAGGATGTCCGCCGGGATAACGTGACGATCTCCGGGTAAGACGACTGTTCTCCGCAGTTTCATGAGTTCCTCCTTTGTGTAAACGCGGTACGGCGCCGGCCGGGGGGGCGCAGGGGGGCCGGGGGGGGGGGGGGGGGGGGGGGGGGGGGGGGGGGGGGGGGGGGCCTCGGAGCCAGGGCACATCGCGATGACACGAAAACACTCAATCCAGCCGAACAAAGTCAAAACAAGTTGAATTAAAGCGATTCCAGTGCGTGTCCCGATCATTCATGAAGTTCCTCTTTTATATAAACGTGTACCGGCGGCATACTGTACGTCAGGACGGCCGGAGGGCGCGGGGGGCCGGGGGCTAGCTCAGAGCTAGCGCACATCACGACGAAAACACTCAATAATCCAGCCGAACAAAGTCAAAAACAAGTTAAATTAAAGCGATTCCAGCACGTGTCCCTATTGTACAAGTAAAGTAGATTTTTTTTTTACAAAATACAAAAGAGAAAGCACAATAAGTGTGAAAAAAGTGTGAGAAAAGAGCGGAGCGTTTACACCGGGCTGCCAGCTGGACCGGCGCCTTTGTGACATGCTCACAAAGGAGCACGTCACAAAGAGGCATGCTCCCAGGACAGCACTGAGGGTCAGACACCGCCAAAACTCAGCAGAGGAAAAAGAGAAAGGAGCAGAGAGGTGTGGAGCACCTGGGACCGCTCTGACAGAAAATGTGATGAGAGGAGCTGCAGCTTACACAAACCTGGACTGTGGAAAGAGGCTGTACATCCTCATTCATATGTTTGAAAAAAAGAGTGTCTGACTTGGTGAACATGTCCAGTGTTGTGCTTCAACTCTATCAATGGTGAGTTATGAAATCTGCTCAAAACACATCTAAAATCATACTTTGTCCTCCTCTTTACCTTTTAGTGCTGTTCTGTCTAGATGTGTGTGGATCATAAAGTCTGAGAGGAGAGTGGCAGCGGAGGCGAGGAGGAGGAGGCAGCCACAAGCAGTTTTTCCTCGATGTTATTTAACCATTAGGTTTAGAGGATAACAAATAAGTTCCTATTTGGCATCTGTAACAAAGAAATAGGACTTTATAGAGTGCGAATCTCAGTGGGACTTTCCTGGTTAAATAACGGTCAGTACATGTGCAGTAACAATACGATGATGCATACAAATAGCAAATGATGATTTATATGGGACCCTGTTGATAATGCTGACGGATTGGAATGATCTCTTGCAAAACCTCGGTCTAAGATGTAAAAAAGTGCTGCTACATATACTCTACTTAATATTTTGTTGGTTGCTGACATCCAAAACATGAAAAGGAAACCAATTACACAATGAGAACACAGCAGGCTACGCACACATTTATTACTGCTACAAACGTTGGGATCATACAGTTAAACTTATTACTCTGCTAGCTCCTTAAAAAATATGATTCGAAGTCTGTGTGTTGATGACAAAGAAAGTGTGCAAGAAATGGAAACAAAAAGCAAAATTGAGTGAGAAAAAAGCTAAAAAATTATGCAAAAAAGCAAATCAACGCATTTTATTTACCGTCTTTTAATGTTAAAAGACAGCGATTGCACATTTTCCCTACAACATTCAATCTTCCTTTTGCCGTGAACAGGAGAAGCTGGAGTGCCACACTAACCCACATGTGCAGCGCTATAGTGTTGCTCAGGTGATTATATAATGATGTAACAGAGCTGTACTACACTCCACCCGGCCACACGGCTCAAGGTCACACACGGAGAGAGTGACTCACCATCAGCCCGGGCCCCACATCCTCTCCCCCTTCTACCCCTCCAGCGCCTATCTTAATGAAATCTGACAGAAACTTGTGGCAATCGGCACAGGAGCGACACAAGACGAGGCCCGCACGCCGAGCTCCCGCCGAGACGCTGCGCCGTTTCTCTCCGGATTAATATCTAGAAATTACACATTCGTGGAAGTGCGGGCCAATCGCAGCAGACGGCGTCCTGCTGAAAAGAGCAGTGCGGTGACATCACACTTCCTGTCTGTGTTGAGGCGGGCATTTTGGGAGAGCGACGTTTACACCATCGAGAAAACGCGGGCAGCCCGAGGGTTGCATCATTTTCAGGCACTTGCAAATAATACTACGCTAATCCGATTGAATCAACGGCGCTCCGGTTTATTTAAGACGCTGGGTTTAAGAAAGACTTGAATGCAGATTTCAATCAAGTTCAAGTATGGCTCCATTTAACAAGGTACATTATGATATGGAGGTTTAGTGAGCCTGATGTCCACACGTGACCGACACTACCTTCTCTATGAGTGTAGCGTTGACGACCCAGAGGAGGAACTGGACCCCTCGGATACGAAGGCTTGGTACAGTCCAGGTTCATCTTAGATCAAATATTTGTTTCTTAATACTTCACCAATCCTCCAGTCTCAAGTCAAGCATAAAGCAGACAACCATCAAAAATTACGAGAAACCAAACACGTACTAGGGTTGTCAAAGTATCAAAAATCTGATGGTAAATTATACTAAAATCTGAACAAATACCAATAATAATTTAAGCAAGTATAGATTCTAAAAAAAGGACAAAACATGACCTTTACTGTACAGTTTTAGAATGATATTGAGCTTTATCAGAACTAGTTTAAGCTCTCATTGTATTTAAATGAAGTACTATAATTTGGCATAAAAATTACAGTCTGTCTATAAAAAAATACAGTTTTTTATTTAATTATTGTAGTAACAAAATCTGTTTTAAGTATCAAGCCTATTGCTTAGTATCTCAATTGAATATCACGACAACACTAGCATGTACTGTAGAGTTAAAATAGATTGCAAATGTAATCCATATTCCATTAAGAAAGGAATGAGTTTGCATCGCACACCATAGTTATGTAACAGCACGCAAACACATTTATTTTACATCACATTATTAGTATAAGGAGTGTAAACCTCATCGATTACAATAGACTGAAATGTCCTATTCCAAAAACCACATGGGAAATTGCTCAAAGAGTCAGAGCATTTTATACTCATTCCATTTGCCTCGCAGAAACAAAGAGTGCATGTGCTAAATACGCAGTTGGGATTTGGATGAGCAGTATCAGCGTTTCAAATCCACATCAGGCGTATTGCTGTCCCGGGCCAGGAGTCGTGGAGCTCTGACCATCTGCTCTCTAACGCTCGTGCCGGGCCAGCGTGGATCACTGCCCTGGACCCGGGATTATCAACACACACACACACACACACACACACACAAACACAAACAAACACCACACACACCACATACATACACTCAATCTTTAATGTGCAGTCCCCACACGGCCAGGAAAGGATTGAGCAATCTATCTCTTTCATATTGTGTGAAGATAAAGGGTATAGTCCAGGGCTATTCAACTTAATTTTCCAGAGGGCCAGATTTTTCAGAGGTCCAAGGACTCTGGGCCGGATGTGCACAACAAGCTGCTACAGTGACATAATTTTCAGCCGCACAAAATATCCCCAACACTCTACAGATCAGATTTTGTGAGAAATACCATGCAAAATGCTTTACCAATACTGCTTTGCAAAATTGCCCATCAGCATTGAACAAGCATTAAACTAGGACTAGACAAGTACCAACCAGGTTTGAGCCTGGACTGACTTAATCAAAACAGGTTTAAAGCTAAATTAAATAAGGACTAAACCAAGACCAAACTATGTCTAAACTAGTGCTAACCCAGAATTTAACCAATCGACCTAGATGATGAGTCATGGGCCGGATTAAATCGCTTGGATGGCCTGAGTTGGCCTGCGAGCCCAAATGCAACTCAACTTTGACCAGATCAGTATCATACTAAAAATCTCCAGAGAGTACATTTTGTTATTTGGGGAAAAGAGGAAACCAAAGTATTAACAACTAAATAAGAACTAAGAAAAATAGTAAAGTATATAAATCAAGTTCCTTCTGAATACAGCCCTGGGCAATAACTTCTGCATTAATAATGTAATGCTCCGTGTTCCAACTAATTCCTCCTATAAAGTTTCTTTAGATAAGGTGAAGCTGGTTACTCGGCCTACAGTTAATTCAATTGATTGTCTAAAAGTGTTCCAGATAAGAGTTCAAGATGCCAATAGCAACGTGAGATACACCGGGTTAATGAAATCCCAATGTAAACTTGCAGATACTTCAATAAGATCACACTGGCTACAATAAAACAAGATGTTAGGATAAGCCGTCAGCGATGGGGTAGTGAACATTAGCAAAGGGCGATAACTTAGGTATATTCCCTCAGCACACTTATACATAATATACACATCTAAAATCATACTTATTATATATTCGTAACCGTGGAGCGATACGACCTTGATCCGGAGCCAGTTCTGCAGCGCTCAAGTCTAGCCAGGCTTCGCTGACGAGCCTCACGTCAACCCCAGGCTAAAGCTCTGAAGCCTTCACACCGTCTCATGCTAAAGAAGCTGCCATCCTGTTTGAGACGGGCCTGAATTACAATCTATTAAACTTGTTGCCATTGCAGTGAACCTCACAGTTGCCACCCCCTTGACACATAAGTACTACAAAAAACAAAAAAAAAAGAAGAGAGAATGAATTCAGAAATGCTGCTACGGCACAAAATAAATCAAGACTGAGGCGCTGGCAGTGAAATCGTGGAGCCGACGTCGCACAAAGCGCCTTTGTGAGATTAAAAATGACTGCGGGACAACTTAAATAACAGCGACAGCCAACAGGTCGCGCCTCGCAAATCATGAAATCTCATACCGCACGGGAATTGTAATCAATGGCGGGACGTACTGACCGTGCGTGAAAGCTATGGGCGCACTCCAAGTACAAAGTGCACGAGAGGCAGAAATGGGACAAACGGAATATTTACAGAGCATTTATGCATTCATCGAAATGTCTGGTTCGTCCACGTTCATAAAGGACTCATCCACAAAGCTCACTCGTTTGTCGTCCGTGCAGATCCCGCGCAGCACTGCCATTCGTGTTTTTATTCCCTGTTAGAAACGCCGGCGTGGTGACAACACTCGACTGGACGTAAACAGTTACTCACCGTTCAAAGACAAATTAGTATGGTGATAATTGTGATGTCGTTCCTTCCTGTGACAATTTTCTACATATTTTGATCAAATTGCCATATTGTGATTCAAGACATCTCTTGGATACAGCTTCCCGTTCAAGGCAAAATGAAAAATACTAACTTTAGAATCGTAATAAAATCAAAATAATCATCTGCTACAAATGTTTTGGCCTGTCACAAACCCTCCATATTGTCTTTTTGCGGCTTCCTGTTGACAAGGAATAAGCAACAAAACTTCGAAATTCAGTCCCAAAATGTGTTCAATCAAATCACTTCATTGCAAGGTACAACGATCGTGTAATAATACTGTAGTAAAGGGCGTGACATTAGCTTCTGACTCATTGCATACCCGCATTATAATAACATGAGACTCTAAAATGAATGTGCCTGAGATTCAAATGTGCCAGCAGACACAGACCCTCGTTCTGAAATGACTTGATGAAATATTGAGACACCGGTTCAAAGAGGTCCTCGGACGATGTAGTCGGACTCGGGAGGTGGAGAGAGCGCCCCTTACGCCTCGTTTACACTCGCTACGGGAAGAAGTAGAACGTTTTTGGTATGAATCCAGCGTTTCACCACATGTCGATGCCCACGGTGTCCCGGGACTGATGCGGGGACCAGCGTCCAGGGCGAGGTGAGCAGATGGCAAAGAGCACCACTGGCACACTGCCCACGCTTTGTCTGTTCCAGTGTGGCGCACGGGCCTCAGATGTGTCGCCCCAGGGAATCGTGGGACGCGATGGGACATAACGCGGCCCGACATTGTTTGGATGGAAATAGAGATGTGTTTAGCCGGGTGAAGCAGGCAAATAACTATTTTCCGTTCCGCTTGAGAGGGAACGTTTTGGATTCGTGATTAAAGCATTGTTATTATTTGGTTTCGTTGATTGGGACAAGATCTCGTGCCGCAAGATAAAAGATAAAAATCGGTGCAAAATCGCGCACAAATGAGGAGAATGATTGGACAAAAAAAAGTCCATTGAGAAGATTTTGTTCCAACAAGCAGTGCTACGACGACAGGCCAAACATGAAATAAAATGTATACAAAATTGTGAACTGGACCGCAGTTTATTTATCTTTTTAACGTGTCAAAAATCTCGTCTCGTCTTGTGGAACTTGTACCTCGTCCCATCTATGGCATTAAAGTCAAGACAAATGCCAAAAACAACTGCTTCAGTCTCAGCTCATACAAAAATAACTGACTCAAACATAGTCTAAATTTAAATCTCTTACATTATGATTATACTGTGTTAAAATGTAATAAAATCAATGACTAATGCTTTACTCTGAGCAAACACTGACGCAAGAACAATCAACTTTTACGTCTGAGGTTGCACACAGTCGCCCCTGGGACACAACTTATTAGCAAACTAGGCATTCCTAAATATAAAAGTATACATTCCCAAGTATTCCTAAGTATCCCTAAGTATAAGTGTCTTTAACTTCCTCCCTTCAGCGAACTCGAAACCCGTCGAAAACCTGCTGTGTCAAAGGTGTCAAAGTGTTTTCATAGAGCTGCTTCAGAGCCCACCTGGACGGAGCGCGTGTGCGGGGCGACGAGCGAGGACCGCCGGCTTGATGATAACGACACACCTGAGGCCAAAACACGCTTTGACCCACGGTGAACGTTACAAACCTGTCATTTTGTAGAGATGAAAGCTGTTGTCCTCGGGGGAAACCTTCGAGCTCACCCAACCCCCAAAACAAGGTCAAAATCGCCCCCTCGCGACGCCGACCGCCACCGCAAAATGGTAGCAACACGTCGCCGGTACTTTGAACAACTCCGGCGCGTGTTGTACATAAATATTTCAGCGACAAATACGCCTCAGAAGACGTATCCTCGGGCGGGAGGCAGCCGATTCGGAGCGAGGCACGTACCGGGATAAACGGACGGCGATGGAATCTACGTATCCTCTCTAATTTCCAACCGTGTCATTAAACGCAATCAAAGTTTAGAGCTGGGTTGAGCCGAGCAATTACGTATAAGGCCTCTAAGCAAACATCGACGCAGGCAAATAAAGCGGCGTAGTGAGTGATTCATGGTATGTTTAATGAATGTGGTCGTTAGCGGCGACGTACGGTTGAATGAAGGGTGGTTATCTACTTTTAAAGGGGGAAGAAGTTACGATTCATTCTTTTGAGGCGGTCGTTGTTTACAGGTCATTTGCTCGTCATTTCTTATTACGATAACGATTTTGTGGGTCGAATTTGAAAAGGCTCGTGAAAAACATTGGGTTCTCATAAAGCAGACGGCTACGCGCTAATGGATTCTACTGCGTTTGGACAGTGCAATTGTGTCGGTTTAAACTGAACTCGAAAATGGTTCTTGTCAAAGTAAATAATGACATACTTTTAGTGTCCACTTGTTGCAGTTCAAGTTGAAAAAAATCTATTTTCTAGTGTTTCCATGTTAAATAAATGAGTTTTTTGCAGAAATGACCGGTCCTGGTCTTGTATTTCTGTACTTATAGGCTTTAAGACAGGGTATAAGGTTGAATTAACAATAATACAGTTACAAACGCCTATAAGGGATCTATTTATGTGTTTGAACTTCCTGTTATGTGCAACATGTTCAGGGATCCTGCACAACTGTTAATGTCAAATTTAAACCTTGGCCATCAAAATGTAAGACCACGCACACTTTAAAAACACATACACCGTTATGAAAATGCATTTAAATGACATTTTATAGGAATGCTATCCTCACCACAGGTATTGTTCGTGTAAACCTTAAAGGGCATTGCTTTCAGAACAAAGATAAGCACATCTGATGCTTGGCCTTCACAACAAACGTAATACCTTCAACACATTCTTCATTTAATGTGGATAAATCTACGTGGGAAGCGAGGTCCTTCAACATAGACACTTCAAATGAAAGACTTTAAACACCATTTTTCAACAAACATAAGACGATTCAAGACCATCCAACATCAAATGTAGCACTTTTTAAGACCTGTTTTTGAGGACTTCTTCCCCATTTAAAAGACAGTTTGTTGCAAATTGTAAATCGCCATGGCAACGACCCCAATTTCTCCTCATTTCCTCAAACCCATTGATTGCATTCACGAGTCATTCATAGAGTCAGTGGCCAAAAATGTCAATGATTATTTTGCAAATCACTTGTGCAGAATGAGGACATGATGTAAATAAGAGGCCATTGTTCCGTCAAAACGAGGAGGAGCATTTATTGACCCCGCGTGAGTAAGACGTTTGTGGAGCAGTTTGATCCTCGCTCGTGCCCGGGGTCTGGCACGCGGCGGCGGGGTCCTTACCTTGGTCAGCTGTGCGATCTTCTTGCTCATCTTCAGGTGCAGGTCCTGGGTATATTCCATGGTGATGCCGGGCTGGAAGGACAGGCTGGTCGTCGAGGTCGAGGTGGTGAATTTGCCTTGACCCGCGGCCGGGGAGTAGAACGGCTGCGGCGGCCAACCGGAGCCGGTCGCCATCTTCACGCCTCGGATGCGGTGACGAGACGCGGGGCTCGACGCGCGGGCAGAGCCGACGGTCGACGCGCTGAGCTCTGGCAGGAAATAAATACAAAACAACAACAGCCGCGTCTAGCTTTCCAGGCACGGCTCCATTTTTAATTCTCTTTTGCGTGAATAAACAGATGAACCAGCGCTTCTTCTTCTTCTTTTGAAGCCGCTCAAACTAGTGGGAGCATCCCGCACGCGGCCGTCGCGCGCGGCCGTTGCGATAGCGGCGGTTGCGTCTGCTGTCACTCTGCCGCCGGAGTGCTCCCGTTTCCCCGGTACAGCTGCTGCGCTCTCCCGCGTGCCGCCCCTGTCACCTTGGCGGTCGGTAACGTCTCACGCGGACCCCCGGCGTGTCATAGCCGCGGTGCCTTGGCGGGGAGCGTGTCGCGGCGGAGACCGGAGGTAGGGGAGAGAACGGCGGAGAGGACGTGCGCGGCTGGCGGCGGAGCACGGCTGCGGCTGCTGCGGCTGCTGCGGCTCGCGTGTTGTTGCCATGGAGCGCAGAAACACTCGCTGCTGCATTCACGGAGGATGGGACCCGCGCGCGCGCTCACGGCCCCGGGACCAATGAGAGCGCGAGATAAGCGCGCACGTGATTACTAACGGGCAACGTGAGAGAAGCGCGCGCGCGTGGGGGGAAGAGCCAGGTGCGGCGTGGAGTTATAAACGTACGCGCACGAGGGAGAGGCTACGTTTAACGGGGACGTATCACGCTAGCTAAATGTACCTTTAAGAGCTTTTTAAACGTGTTATAAGTG
Source organism: Eucyclogobius newberryi (assembly GCF_026437365.1). NCBI lineage: Eukaryota > Metazoa > Chordata > Actinopteri > Gobiiformes > Gobiidae > Eucyclogobius > Eucyclogobius newberryi. The sequence continues at coordinate 30,960,441 of NW_027315723.1, forward strand.
TGCTCACGAGTTTTATTCAGAGTGTCCCACATTTCAGGCGTGAGTGTTCAATAAAGTCTATGTTCACCTACCCCCTATGCCCTCCCACTTCCTCATACTAACTTGTGTTTATTTTTATTTTTTTAATGACATGGAGCCATTTTTCAACAACAAAACCAAGTAGATGAAAATGAACAGGCAGGAAGTAAGTGAATGGTTCCATTTCTGTTACTCGTAACTTGTTTTGGATCAATTTAACAGTTTACAATGGACAAAAGGTAAAAATAATATATATGATGTTTAAGAAGTTTGAGACTAAAAGTATTCTGTGTCTCTTTTAAGGCAAATAATTTTGGACTAAGCTTCAAATTAGCCTACATTGTATGGATTGCCTGCCTCTGTTTAAGATAAGATAAGATAACCTTTATTTATCCCACAATGGGGAAATTCCACTGTTGCAACACAGTTTAGGCACAGAAGTAAATAATAAAAAATAACAGTAGAAGAACCTCACGATACGAAGTCCATGATAGATACATCCTGATACTGGCACATCCCTAAAAATGGTTTACCAAACTGACTAAATGGGCTTTACTCGGGGTAAACAGGCTACAGGACAACGAGACTCATTCCTAGACATTCACGCAACACAATTTATGAAAGCAAATATTTAACTAACCTAATTACATTGGTGAAATATATTGTAATGTAAAGTAAAGGCATTGTTTTAGTTTAAATAGGTTGTGTGCTGGTCTGTTCTAAAAGAAGCCCAGGGGAACAAATCCTTATGGTCTCGTTCTGTGTCGATGTAGGTCAAGGTCCCTGCGCATGAAGTGCATTATGGGACGACTCAAGGGTAATGCACGGGACTTTCAGACGGGCTGTTTTAAAAAAGCAATAGTCATTTCCATCTGACAGGAGAAGACGTCAGCTGATACAAACACGTCCCAGTGGGCAGGTCAGATTGAGTGCGTTGTTCTCTCCGCGGGACGTGAGTTTAGCCCACGTCTTCCACAAAAGCTGATGGTGAATTAAACATTTACGCCGAGTGTGTAATGGCCGCTCCAGGATGCACCTAATGCCACGAGAAAATCACCACGATGACACACAACGGCTGCTGGGAATCTGCATCAATGTGAGAGACTCACTGATGTCCATGTTCCAAGCACTATACATCCCAGAATATATATTATTATTATTTATTTCATCATATTTATTTAATTGATTGCGTTTCAATTGAAAAACACCTTTATTTTCCAACAATTAGAGGGTTAAAAGTAGGATTAGAGGGGATAAATGATAAAGGATAAAGGTTTTATTAGCCATTCTTATTGACATGTTAAAGGTGCATAATGTAACTTTTTTGGTGGAGGATTGGCCACCTTCTTGTCTCTTTTTGGTGTCTACTAGATATATGTTTAATGCAGTCATTTGGGACATTCTTCAATACAAATTTAACACAAAGATTATGTGGCGTTGAACATGAAGAACAGACTTTTTTGTTTTGTTTTTGTTGGGATTTTAGATTTTAAAATGGAAAAACATGACCAGGCAAGACACGTCAATCATCATTCAATGTTTAAAGCCAAAATGAAATGGTTGAGAGATGAAAATAATACTATTTTTACTTGCAGTTCTGCTATCTTTTCAATATTAATTTCTGTACTTTGTAGGCAGTATTTTCCATATGACTTTGCTTAAACTAGAATGATTGTAATGGATGCTATCTGATTTGAAAACAGGCATTTACCGAAACTTAAATCCGTCCATTTAATCAACTGAGTAAAACAGCTCATGAGTTTTTTTTCACAAAACTTATTTTGCATTTTGTTCATTGTCAAGTCGATAGCGCCGTCTTTGTCGAGTTGTGTTGCAGGTCAATAAGCTCCGCTCCTCCAGGGCAGAGAAGCATCTGTCCAATCAAAACTACCCTCTCCGAGCTCAGGTTATGTTTATTGGAAAAGATATTGCTAGAGTTTAAAAAGTGCATAGACTGGAAACAGTCCCACGGTCCGTCAATACTTGGATTAGCACCTGGCTCCCAGGTGCTGATATTACACTGTTCGGATGATCAAAGGCTCATAAAGAGTCCTCGTGGGGCAAAGGGCATTAAAGCACCAACAAGCAGCATCTGCAATCATTACAATGTTAAAGAGCCAATGTCGCTGTAATGAGGGAGAGGAAACATGAGCACATGGATTTTATGTAAACTGTCAAATCACCAATTATTAGGGCATTAATGACACTATGGAGTAGGAAATCAATAACAGCATGTTTTGTATCAAATCCAGCAAGTAATGGCTATTTCTTGAGATATTTATACCGATGTTTGACCTGGAAAAATATGTCGTCTATTTTGTGACTTTTGTGGTCTTGCACGCTACTTTGGAGGCGTGTCCCTCTTCAGAAAGATTATTTGACTATGTCATCCATCTCCTTTTAATGTTTGGCCCGTAGGTTTTAGCTTGAATGCAGCTTGTTTCCAGTAAACTATCAGAGTTAGAATTCAAACTCACTACAGACATGGAGTCTGACATGTGTCCCAAATATGTCCAATAGAAAAATAAAAAGAAACATAATTTAAGGTGCACATTTCACGCTGACACTATTCGACTCTAACATGACACAGACGGTAGACTTTTAATTGCAAATGCATTATAACCTGTTTGACACTGTCTGTGCTAAAGTGAGTACAGCTACATTAACATAATAGACAAATACAAAGTGCACCATGTCCTGCTTTATTTGAGTGTGCACAGAGCCACTCGAGACCTCTTTACTTTGCCTGATGTCATTGGAGGACAGCAGGGGATTCTTATGTTTCTGTCTTCTCAGAAATCAATAAAAAGTAACCCACAAAACACTAAGAAGCGCTGCACCTTCTGTTTTGGGACACATCAGGTCGTCTTTCTTAAAACAGGAGGTACGTCAGCTCTGTGTCCTTCATAGATTAAAGCTGTCCTGGGACAGAAGCTGCTTCCGAGCACGCACACTGAGCAGGCTCCTGGCTCCTGGCTCCTGGCTCCTGGCTCCTGGCTCCTGGCTCCTGGCTCCTGGCTCCTGGCTCCTGGCTCCTGGCTCCTGGCTCCTGGCTCCTGGCTCCTGGCTCCTGGCTCCTGGCTCCTGGCTCCTGGCTCCTGGCTCCTGGCTCCTGGCTCCGAGACGTGCAGACGTGTACTCGAGTACTGACAACACTTTGAATTAAAGTAGCTCAAAGAACAAAAAGACAACTTTTGTTATTAACATTTATAGTTTTCTGCTGATGTAATTATTCAACTAGTGGATTTTAAAATGTTGCGAAAATAAAGCTTTAGTTCTAGTGAAATTAAAAAAAAAATTGTAAAGCTGTGGTAATTTGCCTGGTTTGGCATTTGTTTAGAACATTGTCTATCTTTAGGCCATAATGTCCATAATTACAACCACCAAACTAATGATTCTATTGGGCTCTATTCAAAATAATGTGAGACGAGTCTGACTTTCCAAAATAACCCCAGAAGAAGAGCTATACCTATAACATAAGACATGTGACCTGTACCATGTTGGAATTGCGTCACTGAAACAAATCAGAACAGTCCTAAACTTTACTGTCAGCTGTGGTTCTGACAGTAATACAACAAAACCACAGCCGCATTTTAATTGCAAATGTGGCTCGGAGTTTTCCAGTGATTAGCATTTGTGATTAGAATACTGCTAAATCACAATGCACTCTACGAAATCTACCAACAATTGAAACATGTACGTGTCTGAAACTTTCCATGTGTAACAGTGCCGCAATAAATAAGAAATGTTTAGGTGAGTTTGAGCTTTTAGTGCTGTTGGCGTGCTGGTTTATGAAAGAAAAGGGAAAGAATCAAAACAGTTATAATCAAATGTTTAATCCCTGTCAGTACAATTCTAATACAGATAACAGAGCTCTTACCATCTGTCGAATGTGTCGCCGACTTACGCGGGAACTCCGGACTGCGCCCTTTCCCTAGGCACTCGTATATTTTATACATTTCAATAGGGCGTAATATGAAGGGTGACGCCTCTCTCAGTATTCTTCCACTGTACTTTTCCAGTCTCGCACATAGATGTCCTTGAGCTCGTCTGCAGCTTTCTCCGGCACAGGTGTCTTATCAGAGAGTGTCTTAGAGGAAAAATGTGATCTATGTTCGCGTGTGCGTGTAAGGCAGGCATGTCCAAACTAAGGCCCGGGGCCAAATGCGGCCCTCAGACCAATTTTTGTCGGCCCTCCGCCTTCCTGTTAAGTTTGTCCAAACAACAAAAAGTAGTAGTTTTTACTGTAAAATTGGAGAGATTGAAGCATTTCAATGTTTTACCAACATAATATTAATGTTCCAAGTCTTATTAAAGGTGTGGAGGTGCATCAATACTATGTCAAATACAAAAAATCAACATTTTCAGTTTTTTTGTGACCCTCTGCTCCGTATAAGTTTCAAAATGCGGCCCTCTGTGAAAAAAAAATTGGACACTCCTGCTGTAAGGAGTTAACCTTTCATAGTTTCATATCAAAATATAGTTTAATACAGTAAAATACTGTATACTCGTAAACTGAATATAGTTGGTAATACAATCTTAGTAAGGCTACCCCAAATAAATTGTCTGTTTGCTGTAACCCGAGTCAACATTTTTTAAGTGGCTCGGACGGTAGGCAAATTTCTTATTTTTTTTACTTTGAAGGCAAAAAAAAGATCCAAATTTGGAAATTTTTTGAGTCGGAGTGACCACCAGGGGTCAGGCTACACCAGTCAATGACGGAAAACGTCTCTATCAACCCAATCGGGAGACTAAATCTCACAATGTTAAGATACTTCAATCAACATTTTGTACGCCGCTATCCTTTATTTTGGCAGCTAATCAAATCAAATCAAATCAATTTATTGATTTGATTAGAGATAAGGCGAGCGAGGGAACATGCGGGGGACAGGGGCGCCGCCATGTTTGTTGTGATGACGCTGCTGGGCGTGTTTCAATCCCAGAATGCATTTGTGTAAGTCAAATTCACACCCTGACAGAGAAACACATGTCCTATGGATAGCTGAGTGGCGCCAACAGGGGCAAACCATCTTCTTCAACGCAATATGACGTCTCCTATGCGCTCTATTATGTTACAGAGGTATGTGGCGGACTGAAAGCGTTCTCAGTCCTTTGGGATGGCAGGTATGTATGACAGCGTGATAAAAATATTTAACACGGCGGTTAAGGAAAGATCGGTCGGTGAGTCGGCAAAATAATTGAAAAATAAAAGCTTTTGACGTTTTTTCAACAAAATGCTGATATTTTTTTTCAGTCTGCTAGTTTCATAACGGGTCGGTCGGGTTACGGCAAACAGACATATTATTTTGCCTAGCCTAAAGTTAATATATTTGGTAATCCCTTCCGTGCTTACATAACAATCTCTGTCCATTATAACTCGTTTGATAAATCCAAAATGGCGTCGAATACCCCATTACCTGCAACAACGGAGGGCAGAAACTAATATTACGCACGTTAAGACAACCAAAACGATGAATCATCGAAAGAAAAGGCGCTTGTTTCACTGCACCCTCCCACACAGCAGGTATAACACTCCCCTTTCCTCACTTAACCTAGTGCTAATGAAGCGTTTACCTGCAAACTCAGACCACAGCCACTCGAGCGGCGCCATGACACAGCAAAGTGAGGCTAATGAAGACTCACGATCGGTTTGTCAGCCTATTATTTATATTTCCCACACGTTACGGATGACGAGGCGCCCCGGGCCTGGACACCGACCCAACAAAACAAGTGGCGCTCTCCCTCACTTGGGACAATGATGGACTGTCTCTATTGAGTTCCATTGTGTGCTGGGATTGACGCTCTGATTTGCTGCCGTCCGTGTTGCTATTTTTAGTCCAGTGGTGCAATTGGAGGTGCACGTTTTCGCCTTTCAAGCTTAATAATTGGAATATTTTATGGGGCGTAGGAGCGTCGTTTTGCCCAGAGAATACAGGCGGCCACAATCCAATTAGGGAAGCGTGGTTTGCCCCTTAAAAAAGTAATAAAGACGGCAACAATCTCATCTCCACTCACGAAAAAACAAAAAGAAAAGAAGAGTGCAGTGTGAGGAAACATGGCTTTACCTGCACGATGTTCTCCATAAAAGAGACAAAATGAAGCAAAATATGTGTGTGTGGCAGGTAATAAGTGTTGGCTAATTGTACAAAATGCTGTAAAAATTATAATCTGTATAAAAGTGGATAAGGACAGTGTAAAAAAAGAAGGTCAATAAACATTGACCTGTTTACTGAAAATGTCAAATATAAATTCATTTAAAGATAGAACAATTAATAATAAAGCGTAACCTACATAATACAGGACTGAAGTTAACACATAATTGTAAGAAAAAAAAAGGTGTAAAAATTATTATCTGCATAAAAGTAAAAAGGAAAGTGTAGTAAATAAAATAAAAAAATGTCAAGAGGAAATTAAACATTGAGCTGTTAACTGAAAATGTCCAAATATAAATGAATTTAAATATAGAACAACTAAATAATAAAGCATAACCTATATTATACAGGACTGAATTCAACACATAATTATAAAAAAAAGAAAAAAAAATGCTGTAAAAATTATTATCTGAATAAAAGTGGATAAAGAAGATGTAAAAAAAAAAAGATTGACGTCAATAAAAAATTCAACATTGACCTATTTACTGAAAATGTCCAAATATAAATGTATTAAAATATATAACAATTAACTAATAACGCATAACCGACATAATACAGGACTGAATTCAACACATCATTGTAAAAAATAATGTCCATGGCAAGTACATTTCTACCTAAAACAAAGGGAAAAAACAATAATTGAATCTCTACAGTTTAAAACACAATAACTTCACAGACGTCGTTCTCTCCCGCTCTGGATCCTCAGAAAGAGGAAATGGACAGGAGAGAGAGCATATTTCCCCAGGGAGTGGATGAAAAACACGACTGTGACTGGAGCAAACGTGGCTGGTTGTTTCGGCTGGAGGCGGTGGAGAACGATTGTACCAGAGAAACGCTTCCAGGGATTAAACTGTCGACTGTGGATGTGCACGAATGAAGAATATCCCACGAATGAAGAATATCCCACGAATGAAGAATATCCCACAAATGAAGAATATCCCACAAATAAAGAATATCCCACAGACGCACCACTCCACTGATCTGACACGGCTCGCAGCATTAGGTGTGTGGAAACGAGGACGATTTACCCATACGCTTCTGTGTTGAAGTCGTGAAAAGACGTGTTTATGGAATGGATTTTGTGTTTTGTGGATTTGGTTTTGTTGTTTGTCATGTTGTTGTTTGTTGTTGTTGTTTGTTGTTTGGATACACACCGCAGAGTGAAGGCAAAAGGGCCAACAAGTGCAAAGCATCTCTGGAACTCCTTCAAGACTGAAGGCCATTTCAGGGGACAACCTCTTGAAGCTCGTCAAGAGAACGCCAAGAGCGGGCGAAGCAGTAATCAAAGCTAAAGGTGCTATTTTGAAGAACCTACAATATAAGATGTATTTTCAGTTGTTTCACACTTTTTTTAAAGTACATAATTCCACATGTGTTAATTCATAGTTTTGATGACTTCAGTGTGAATCTACAATGTTCATAGTCATGAAAATAAAGAAAACTCTTTGAATGAGAAGGTGTGTCCAAACTTTTGGTCTGTACAGTACTTGTACTTATACTCCAGAGCGACTTATATGTGATAATATTGATTATTTTCACACTTGCAACTGCATCTCATACTCCAGTACAACTTGTATATGTTTTTTTCTTCTCTATTATGCATTTTTTGGCTGGTGCGACTTATAGTCCGGAAAATACGGTACCGGTACTTTTAAATAATATAGTAGCGGCCCAAATAGCTATTCAAGTCAGAATAAAAAGTTGGAGGAACTTATAATTGATTCCTTAGTGGCGATTTAGACATAAAATCTGTGTAAAATATATGATTTATGATATAGGTTAATGTAAGCGCACTAGATAAATAACAAATAAATTAGAGTCTGGTATTTCCAAAGAATAGACACAAATTACCAAAACAATCATATTTGAAGTATTTAATATCCATAAAACGTAATATTACTCAAGTATAAGTAAGACAGTAAAAGTACAATACTCAAGTAAATGTACCTGGAATAACAAACAAGTGTCAGGAAGTGCAAACGTGTTTTAGTGGAGCACAGGAATGTGTTGTCACGGTTACTCTGAAGAGGGCCTGGGGCATTCAGGGACCCCGTAATGACACCGTGCACACCCCTCATGTAGTTCCCATGGTGCTTTGTGCTTCCCTTGAGTGAGTTTTACTTATACTTTGTTCATTTTCTGATTGTGTTTGGTCAAAAAGAAGTGCACTGCATATATTTGTTTTTAAGCTGATCGTTCATGTATAATTAGCTTCCTTTCAGATGATTAGCAGCCCGTCTCATGCCTGTAGAGGAGACCACACCTATTTAGAATGCTACAGTAACTGTGGGTGTTGTATGTTCACTAATTGGGGAACAGTTGGACTTGTTTTCACCTTTTGCTCTCTGGGTACGGTGGCCCGGAGGAGCTGCGCCGACACGTTCCTGGATGTCAGCGAATGCCAAACCGTCTGCATATGTATGAGGGAGATTCTGCGAGTTTAAAACGGGTGTGGAGTGAATGTAAATGTGACTGCTGAGCCTGCGCTGCATCTATACGTCTCCTCCGCCTCGTCACTGTTACACACTCGCACTTATACATTTTTTAGACGGCTCAAGTGCTGCTTGTTGAAAGTGAAGTTTAGCCCTTTCCCTGAGATTTCATAGTCAATTTCATGCCATGAATATTAATGACAGGTTGAAGAGATACTGCAACTACTCAACAAGAGCGAGGTCTGACTGGAGAGACCAGCGCTGCAGGATCTGTGTTTAGTGTTTACCACCGTGTTCTTTCAGAGACGTTTCAGCAGATACTAATGTTCAATATTTGTCTGGCTGTTGAGCCTGATGGGTATGTATCAATATCCATATCTATATAATGTTCTATAGGAAAAAAAAACCTTTGTCAAATTAATTGCAAATCTTAGCTGGATATAATACTTGTTAGTTGTGTGTTTATGTTGATCGCGTGGACACAAAACTACTTCTGCTCTTTTATTTCCAATTTAACTCAACAGTCAGTTGTAAAAAACAAAGACTGAAGAAGCAAAATATTGTTGTTATTGAAGGCATTTTTCTAAATCAATCTGAAACATATCATATAACATCAGCACAGAACTATTGTGCTAAATACAGATAAACTTTGATGTAATGACTCGGGACTGGAGTAAATGGTGCAGTTTAGTGCTAAATGAAAGCACTATTAACCACATGTGAAGTGAAAGTGATCTTATTTTATATGTAGAATGACACATGTTCCTGTGTGAGAGGTACTCTGTGTAATCTGCTGTAGTACTGCAGTACAGTAGATACAATAATGACAGTTACATAAGTAACAAGCTTTCACTGCTCATAATCTAGAGCCACATGTCGTCTGGAGGTGAACGCACGCCACGAGGGAGGAAAAGAGGATGAAACGCAGATGAAAAGCGAGATCGTTGTCGTTTATCTGAGATAACAACATCGCCATGGCATTATAACATGTATTCAGTCGGCTGGACAAATATCTTGAGAGTGAAGACTCAATAAGATGGAACAATTTAATTAAAGTTGTGACACTGGGTCATTTTAGACTTGATCGGTCAGTCACTGCTCGCCTTCATTCCACTGACCGCACTTCAGGATGTAGAACTAACATGTCACAAGTATGTTTGAGTTACACACACGAGCAAGTAGAGTAAATATATGCATTAAAAGTAGTGCATAATCGCTCATTCATCCATGCACTGTCCAGATGACTCCTTTGTGTTCAGATTTGTACTAAAAAGGGATGATATACATTGTAAGACATTATATAAACAACTCTGTCCCATTGCACACATTCCAGGACATCTTTTCAAATGTAAGCACAACTCATTTAAGTTCAGTCACTTATATTTGCTCGTATTAAACCAGAAGCAGCTTTTGAGCCTGTTTTGCCTCTTCCTCTGCAGGATGATGGAGTCTGGAGCGTCCCGCAGCAGGACCACAGCGGCTCTGGTACACGTCTGTGCGGCGCCAGGCAGAAGATGCTGAGTTGCTGTAAACACGACTCCGGCTCTTTTGTCTCGCTCTTAAGTCGATGGAGAAAAGGCCGCAGAGGCAGAAGAGGAACGTTACAGGCAGAACAGGCCTGAGGGAGCTGAGAGTGAGTGTGGAACCAGACAAAACCAAGCACCAGCTCCACCACAAAGTACGTGTTATTATACTACTCATTTGAAGTATATCGACACTGAAAATAACCTCATACACTGGACAATGTTGGACCTTTCCTGAATAGTTTTACAGTCTTAATCTATGTAAGAACTGCAGTATTAACAAAACATTCTATTGAGTGTTTTTATGATCACTTTGCTATTGAAATGACTGTAGTACTGAGTCTAGTACTAGATAAAGTAACTACTAACTACAAAACACTGCAGCTGAGCGTCTGAGTATTTGCAGGACATTCACATTCAGGTAAATGTGTTTGTTTTCCACGCGTGTCGGCCGCAGCAGCAGAACCAGCAACCGCCTCAGTCTCTCCATCGTCTTCCCTTCACTCTGCACTGCCCCTGAACGTGCATGTTTATTGCAGTTTTTCATTTGAATATCATAAAATACAATCTCACATAGTCCCACTCGCATAGTCCCACTCACATAGTCCTACTCGCATAGTCCCACTCACATAGTCCCACTCGCTTAGTCCCGCTCGCATAGTCCCACTCACTTAGTCCCACTCGCATAGTCCCACTCACTTAGTCCCACTCACTTAGTCCCACTCACATAGTCCCACTCACTTAGTCCCACTCACTTAGTCCCACTCACTTAGTCCCACTCGCATAGTCCCACTCGCATAGTCCCACTCACTTAGTCCCACTCGCATAGTCCCACTCACTTAGTCCCACTCACTTAGTCCCACTCGCATAGTTCCACTCACTTAGTCCCACTCACATAGTCCCACTCACTTAGTCTCACTCACATAGTCCCACTCGCATAGTCCCACTCGCATAGTCCCACTCACTTAGTCCCACTCGCATAGTCTCACTCACATAGTCCCACTCACTTAGTCTCACTCACTTAGTCTCACTCGCATAGTCCCACTCGCATAGTTCCACTCACTTAGTCCCACTCACATAGTCCCACTCACTTAGTCTCACTCACATAGTCCCACTCGCATAGTCCCACTCACTTAGTCCCACTCGCATAGTCCCACTCGCATAGTCCCACTCACTTAGTCCCACTCACTTAGTCCCACTCGCATAGTTCCACTCACATAGTCCCACTCACTTAGTCTCACTCACATAGTCTCACTCACATAGTCCCACTCACTTAGTCTCACTCACATAGTCCCACTCACAGTCCCACTCACTTAGTCCCACTCACTTAGTCCCACTCGCATAGTACCACTCACTTAATCCCACTCGCATAGTTCCACCCACTTAGTCCCACTCACATAGTCCCACTCACTTAGTCTCACTCACATAGTCCCACTTGCATAGTCCCACTCACTTAGTCCCACTCACTTAGTCCCACTCGCATAGTTCCACTCACTTAGTCCCACTCACATAGTCCCACTCACTTAGTCTCACTCACATAGTCCCACTCGCATAGTCCCACTCACTTAGTCCCACTCACTTAGTCCCACTCGCATAGTTCCACTCACATAGTCCCACTCACTTAGTCTCACTCACATAGTCTCACTCACATAGTCCCACTCGCTTAGTCTCACTCACTTAGTCTCACTCACATAGTCCCACTCACATAGTCCCACTCACTTAGTCCCACTCGCATAGTCCCACTCACTTAGTCCCACTCACTTAGTCCCACTCACATAGTCCCACTCACTTAGTCCCACTCACTTAGTCCCACTCGCATAGTCCCACTCACATAGTCCCACTCACTTAGTCCCACTCGCATAGTCCCACTCACTTAGTCCCACTCGCATAGTCCCACTCACTTAGTCCCACTCGCATAGTCCCACTCACTTAGTCCCACTCACATAGTCCCACTCACTTAGTCCCACTCACTTAGTCCCACTCACATAGTCCCACTCACATAGTCCCACTCACTTAGTCCCACTCACTTAGTCCCACTCACTTAGTCCCACTCGCATAGTCCCACTCGCATAGTCCCACTCACATAGTCCCACTCACATAGTCCCACTCGCATAGTCTCACTCGCATAGTCCCACTCACTTAGTCTCACTCGCATAGTCCCACTCACTTAGTCCCACTCGCATAGTTCCACTCACTTAGTCCCACTCGCATAGTCCCACTCGCATAGTCCCACTCGCATAGTTCCACTCACTTAGTCCCACTCGCATAGTCCCACTCACATAGTCCCACTCGCATAGTTCCACTCGCATAGTCCCACTCGCATAGTCCCAATCACATAGTCCCAATCACATAGTCCCACTCACATAGTCCCACTCACATAGTCCCACTCACATAGTCCCACTCGCATAGTCCCACTCGCTTAGTCTTAGTCCCACTCGCATAGTCCCACTCGCATAGTCCCACGCACTTAGTCCCACTCGCATAGTCCCACTCCCATAGTCCCACTCACTTAGTCCCACTCGCATAGTTCCACTCGCTTAGTCCCACTCGCATAGTCCCACTCGCTTAGTCCCACTCACTTAGTCCCACTCGCATAGTTCCACTCACATAGTCCCACTCGCATAGTCCCACTTGCATAGTAACACTCGCATAGTCCCACTCGCATAGTCCCACTTGCATAGTTCCACTCACTTAGTCCCACTTGCATAGTCCCACTCACTTAGTCCCACTCGCATAGTTCCACTCACTTAGTCCCACTCACATAGTCCCAATCGCATAGTCCCACTCGCATAGTCCCACTCGCATAGTCCCACTCGCTTAGTCCCACTCGCATAGTTCCACTCACTTAGTCCCACTCGCATAGTCCCACTCACTTAGTCCCACTCGCATAGTCCCACTCGCATAGTCTCACTCACATAGTCCCACTCACATAGTCCCACTCACTTAGTCCCACTCACTTAGTCCCACTCGCATAGTCCCACTCGCATAGTCCCACTCACTTAGTCCCACTCGCATAGTCCCACTCACTTAGTCCCACTCACATAGTCCCACTCACTTAGTCAAATCAAATCAATTTATTTTTGTAAGGCCCAAAATCACAACAACAGTTGCCTCTGAGGGCCACAGGAGAAATGAATCAACAATGTCTGTGGTGGCGATGGAGTCAGACAATGTCTGTGGTGGCGAGGGACGATGTCCCAGGGTCCTCTGTCCTTAGACTCTCCTTCTCGGCCAGGAAAAACTACAAAAAAAAACCTAAAGTTTAGTCCCACTCACTTAGTCCCACTCACTTAGTCCCACTCACTTAGTCCCACTCGCATAGTCCCACTCGCATAGTCCCACTTGCATAGTCCCACTCGCATAGTCCCACTCACTTAGTCCCACTTGCATAGTTCCACTCACTTAGTCCCACTCGCATAGTCCCACTCACTTAGTCCCACTCGCATAGTTCCACTCACTTAGTCCCACTCGCATAGTCCCAATCACATAGTCCCACTCGCATAGTCCCACTCACATAGTCCCACTCGCATAGTCCCACTTGCTTAGTCTTAGTCCCACTCGCATAGTCCCACTCGCATAGTCCCACGCACTTAGTCCCACTCGCATAGTCCCACTCGCTTAGTCCCACTCACTTAGTCCCACTCGCTTAGTCCCACTCACTTAGTCCCACTCGCATAGTTCCACTCACTTAGTCCCACTCGCATAGTTCCACTCACTTAGTCCCACTCGCATAGTCCCACTCACTTAGTCCCACTCGCATAGTTCCACTCACATAGTCCCACTCGCATAGTCCCACTTGCATAGTAACACTCGCATAGTCCCACTCGCATAGTCCCACTTGCATAGTTCCACTCACTTAGTCCCACTCGCATAGTCCCACTCACTTAGTCCCACTCGCATAGTTCCACTCACTTAGTCCCACTCGCATAGTCCCAATCGCATAGTCCCACTCACATAGTCCCACTCGCATAGTCCCACTCACTTAGTCCCACTCGCATAGTCCCACTCGCATAGTTCCACTCACTTAGTCCCACTCGCATAGTCCCACTCACTTAGTCCCACTCGCATAGTCCCAATCACATAGTCCCACTCGCATAGTCCCACTCACATAGTCCCACTCGCTTAGTCTTAGTGCCACTCGCATAGTCCCGCTCGCATAGTCCCACGCACTTAGTCCCACTCGCATAGTCCCACTCGCTTAGTCCCATTCGCTTAGTCCCACTCGCATAGTCCCACTCACTTAGTCCCACTCACTTAGTCCCATTCGCTTAGTCCCACTCGCATAGTCCCACTCGCATAGTCCCACTCGCATAGTCCCACTCGCATAGTCCCACTCGCATAGTCCCACTCACTTAGTCCCACTCACTTAGTCCCACACACTTAGTCCCACTCGCATAGTCCCACTCGCTTAGTCCCACTCGCTTAGTCTTAGTCCCACTCGCATAGTCCCACTCGCTTAGTCCTACTCGCATAGTCCCACTCGCATAGTCCCACTCGCTTAGTCTTAGTCCTACTCACATAGTCCCACTCACTTAGTCCCACTCACATAGTCCCACTCGCTTAGTCCCACTCGCATAGTCCCACTCGCATAGTCCCACTCGCATAGTCCCACTCGCATAGTCCCACTCGCATAGTCCCACTCGCATAGTCCCACTCGCATAGTCCCACTCGCATAGTTCCACTCACTTAGTCCCACTCGCATAGTCCCACTCGCATAGTCCCACTCGCATAGTTCCACTCACTTAGTCCCACTCGCATAGTTCCACTCACTTAGTCCCACTCGCATAGTCCCACTCGCATAGTTCCACTCGCATAGTTCCACTTACAGGTGTGCTATATTTGGAGTACATACATGTTTTTGTTTATAAGTATATTATACTTAGATCATAGCAAGACTAAATATTCAATCAATTCAGTTTATGTTTGTAATATCACAGCTGTTGCCTCGGTGGGCGTTCCAGAACGGTTGATTAAACCAACAGAAGCTTAGAGAGTCAAACCATGAAACAATCAAAAGCTGATGAAACAATGTTCACAGGAGAAGTGCCCTGGACCATGCCGTCCTTAGACCCTCCCACTAAACTGTAAAAAACCTGTGAAAAAAGTAGAAAACTCAGGGAGAACCACAGTGAAAGAGAGATCCACGAACGGACCGATGATCCAAGACTGTCACTGAGGGAGGGTGGAGCTAGAACCTCTCAAGAGGAGAGAGAGAGTTCATCCAAGCAGATAAAGAGCTGTTCATCTAGAGTAGAGAGAGTTCATCCAGGCAGATAAAGAGCTGTTCATCTAGAGTAGAGAGTTCATCCAGGCAGATAAAGAGCTGTTCATCTAGAGTAGAGAGTTCATCCAGGCGGATAAAGAGCTGTTCATCTAGAGTAGAGAGAGTTCATCCAGGCAGATAAAGAGCTGTTCATCTAGAGTAGAGAGTTCATCCAGGCGGATAAAGAGCTGTTCATCTAGAGTAGAGAGTTCATCCAGGCAGATAAAGAGCTGTTCATCTAGAGTAGAGAGTTCATCCAGGCAGATAAAGAGCTGTTCATCTAGAGTAGAGAGTTCATCCAGGCAGATAAAGAGCTGTTCATCTAGAGTAGAGAGTTCATCCAGGCAGATAAAGAGCTGTTCATCTAGAGTAGAGAGAGTTCATCCAGGCAGATAAAGAGCTGTTCATCTAGAGTAGAGAGAGTTCATCCAGGCAGATAAAGAGCTGTTCATCTAGAGTAGAGAGAGTTCATCCAGGCAGATAAAGAGCTGTTCATCTAGAGTAGAGAGTTCATCCAGGCGGATAAAGAGCTGTTCATCTAGAGTAGAGAGAGTTCATCCAGGCGGATAAAGAGCTGTTCATCTAGAGTAGAGAGAGTTCATCCAGCCAGATAAGCAGCATCTGGATCCACAGGTCAGAGTCATGAGATGGGACATCTAAGGTGCAGTCGCCACTGGAGCAGCGTCTGAAACAGAAACACTCCTCAAGGAGAGGGAGAGAATACATAATAAACTGTACATCCCAGGACGCAGGGAAGAAGAACCCGGAGAGAACCCACAGTAACACGGTGAGGACATGCAGACTGCACCCGGACTGGCCCAGGAATCAAATCCACAAGCTCCTTCTTGGGAGCACCCTGAATACAAAAATAATATACTTTATTCAGCCCATCCAAACAAAATGACATTGTATCATCCAAACAATAAGAGCTGTGTTCAAACAGGCTCAAAGTCTTTCTGGTGGATTGACGGGACAGAGTTTTGTTTAGAATGACTTCACCCAGGGCATTTGGTGCCCTAGGGGAGCTACTCCGTTTTGCCAAGCAAAAACAAATATATAACAATTATTATACCTCTGACTTGCTAGAATATGTAAAACACTGCTTTAGATTTTTCGATTTTCTCCTTTCGTTAGATTGATTTGTCAATTCCAAAATAGTGTTTGGATGCATAGAAGGGGGCGCAAAAAACTCCGCCAAGCAAATTATTATTTTTTTTAAATAAAAAAAAAATTTAAATCTAAAAATAAATCCAAAGGGGGGCGCCCCCCCCCGCAGTGGCACCCGCCTAGTGGAAGGGCCGGCCCTGACTTCACCGCTGCAGCGCCAGAGGCTGTACAAATTCACTGACATTTGCATGTTCCACCAAACATCAGGATTAGCATTAGCATGTTGCACCAAACATCAGGATTAGCATTAGCATGTTCCAACAAACATCAGGATTAGCATTAGCATGTTGCACCAAACATCAGGATTAGCATTAGCATGTTCCAACAAACATCAGGATTAGCATTAGCATGTTGCACCAAACATCAGGATTAGCATTAGCATGTTCCAACAAACATCAGGATTAGCATTAGCATGTTGCACCAAACATCAGGATTAGCATTAGCATGTTCCAACAAACATCAGGATTAGCATTAGCATATTGCACCAAACATCAGGATTAGCATTAGCATGTTCCAACAAACATCAGGATTAGCATTAGCATGTTCCACCAAACATCAGGATTAGCATTAGCATGTTGCACCAAACATCAGGATTAGCATTAGCATGTTGCACCAAACATCAGGATTAGCATTAGCATGTTCCAACAGACATCAGGATTAGCATTAGCATGTTGCACCAAACATCAGGATTAGCATTAGCATGTTGCACCAAACATCAGGATTAGCATTAGCATGTTCCAACAAACATCAGGATTAGCATTAGCATGTTCCAACAAACATCAGGATTAGCATTAGCATGTTGCACCAAACATCAGGATTAGCATTAGCATGTTGCACCAAACATCAGGATTAGCATTAGCATGTTGTACCAAACATCAGGATTAGCATTAGCATGTTCCACCAAACATCAGGATTAGCATTAGCATGTTCCAACAAACATCAGGATTAGCATTAGCTTGTTGCACCAAACATCAGGATTAGCATTAGCATGTTGCAACAAACATCAGGATTAGCATTAGCATGTTGCACCAAACATCAGGATTAGCATTAGTATGTTGCACCAAACATCAGGATTAGCATTAGCATGTTCCAACAAACATCAGGATTAGCATTAGCATGTTGCACCAAACATCAGGATTAGCATTAGCATGTTCCAACACACATCAGGATTAGCATTAGCATATTGCACCAAACGTCAGGATTAGCATTAGCATGTTCCAACAAACATCAGGATTAGCATTAGCA
The DNA here is from genome assembly GCF_026437365.1 of Eucyclogobius newberryi. Classification (NCBI taxonomy): domain Eukaryota; kingdom Metazoa; phylum Chordata; class Actinopteri; order Gobiiformes; family Gobiidae; genus Eucyclogobius; species Eucyclogobius newberryi. The sequence continues at coordinate 30,978,241 of NW_027315723.1, forward strand.
TGTTCCACCAAACATCAGGATTAGCATTAGCATGTTGCACCAAACATCAGGATTAGCATTAGCATGTTGCACCAAACATCAGGATTAGCATTAGCATGTTCCACCAAACATCAGGATTAGCATTAGCATGTTCCAACAAACATCAGGATTAGCATTAGCTTGTTGCACCAAACATCAGGATTAGCATTAGCATGTTGCAACAAACATCAGGATTAGCATTAGCATGTTGCACCAAACATCAGGATTAGCATTAGCATGTTGCACCAAACATCAGGATTAGCATTAGCATGTTCCAACAAACATCAGGATTAGCATTAGCATGTTGCACCAAACATCAGGATTAGCATTAGCATGTTACACCAAACATCAGGATTAGCATTAGCATGTTGCACCAAACATCAGGATTAGCATTAGCATGTTCCAACAAACATCAGGATTAGCATTAGCATATTGCACCAAACATCAGGATTAGCATTAGCATGTTGCACCAAACATCAGGATTAGCATTACAGCCAAGTGCCATTCAAGAGAATTCAGCATGCTCTTAACCTGTTGCCATGGAAACGTCTTACATTGACGGAAACAATAATGACACATTGGTTTAAAATAAAAGGCTTCTTGGTCACGCAAAGGGTGAAATTCCACACAAATAAGGCCCAAGTTTGAACACTACGGTTTTTTATGCTATTTTTACAGATCACTGAGGCGATTGCGTTTATCTTGACCAGCAGTCTGATGTTTGGGGTTTCCATGGCAACAGCAGGACGTCCACGCACACGTCACACGAAGCACAAACGTCACACATGAGACAGTAGACTCCATTCATAAACATGTGCAGTAAAGATACGTGAGTGGATTGAAAGGATCTGCATGAATCCACTGCAGTAACATGGGATTATTAATATTTCTCAATAATCTCTGGTCTTCTCTTCTGTCTGACAGCGCCCTCTGGTGGATATACATTTCTATTACACAGACAAAATAAAACCCAACAACAAGAACTAAAAGGATTAAAATGCATTGTTGAAGATATAGGTCTCTCGTCTTCTATTTACAGTGTGATATATAATACTTGGCCTTAAAACTGTGACAAAAGCAGTAGAAGTGCTGCATTAGAGCTGCAACTAAAGATGAATTTGTTCTGATTAATCATTGGTTGATTGCAGAAAAAGACCTCTGCATATAGTATTTTTTACTAGATTCCATCCTGATACAGCAAAATGATTCCACTTGATGGAATAGTTTTTTTTTTAGCTCTATTTATTGTAAATGTGTAAATAACAGCTGTAAATAAGAGTGTTATTTTTATTAAGAGTATAAGAGGTTTTATAAGAGTTTATAAGGGTTTTTATAAGAGTTTTTCTAAAAGAGTTTTCCTACGTGTGTTTTTATAAATTATCCGTACCAAGTCTGTTTCTGTGCCTAATGTGTTGCAACAGTGGAATTTCCCCATTGCCCATTGTGGGAGAAACAAAGGTTATCTTATCTTAAAATATATTTACAGACATTTAGTTTCATCAATCACTAATCAAATCACTAGATAAATACGGATTTCCTTTATTTTTATTTATACTTGCTCCGTGAGTCTTGAAACGTCTTCTAACAGCACGATGCAATTTTTGAATCCCGTGTATGATCCAGATAATGACTATTTATTGCTAACAACAGGATTTCTATGGCCCATTACAGAACTGTTGGAGGAACAAAGATTACTTTAAGGGGAAACTTAAAACAGAACTAACAAATAGACAAATAGATCTGACTCTTGTATTAAAAAAAACAGTGTCCAGATGACTACGGCTGAATCTTTTTCTACAATGGAACACGAATGAGGAATTACACAGATTTCTTTCTTTAAAAAAAGTTAAAATTAAAAAACAAAACAAAAAAAGTTTTTCCCTCCCAAAGGCTTTATTTGACAGGACAGTTATGTATGAAATAAGGAGCGAGACATTCAGCAAATAGTCAAGGACTGGAATCGAACCAACGACGCCATAGCAACCCCACATGTGCAACACCCTTAACCCCTGCACCGCTGTAGAGCAAATATTTCAACGTCAGTTAGTTGTGATTACTTGAATACTCGAGTACTATAAAGTACATAAACAAAGTGGCAGAAGATCTTTAATCTGCTGAAGAATGTGTGGAGCTCACTTCTCCTCGCGCTTTAGTGAGTTTGTTTCACCTAAATAACCACTATAAGTGTCCTGACGTCTACCCATGATCCTCCTGGGCCATTCGTCATGTCAAGCTCCATCTTTGACGCCGTTTACCAGAGCCGACTCGACCTGGCTCTTCTTTTTATTACCTCAGAAATGTTCCTCCTATTCACCTCACACAAATATAAATAAAGTTCCAAAGTGTCAAGGAAAACTAAATGCTTCAATGGAATTTCCCCATGTGGGACAATAAAGGATTATCTTATCTTATCTTATCTTAAAACTCCAAATGTTGTCAGGTTTCCTCCCATTCTTCTTTTCCTGTACATTCTGGCGCCCCCCACAGGAGGCCGCCTGCACTTACATTTCACAGCAGATCTTAGGTTTGACTTGCTTAACTCATGATGCTCTTTTAAAACAATAAAACCAGGAGACAGGGTTTATTAAAAGCGTTTTATTCACAATAGAAGTGTAACAAATATAGTTTATTAAAAAGTCTGCTGCTCATAATATCATTTTCAATATCCAGAAGATTTATAGAAATGTAGAGCGAATCATCAGCTCCCACGGAATATTTACACTTTCCAGAATAATAATTATATTAAGAATATCAACACACCAAAAATGATTTCTCCCACGAATTAAAATATTGCATATAAACAAAGTAAACTATGTGCAATGGAATGATTATCAGCAATTCTCTGTACAAGACGTCCGAGGTTTCACGAGTTTCCACGTCACACGAGTTCCTAAAGAGCAGAATCCCACTGCACTTATTCACAACAGAAAGGCATTAAACACAACGTAAAGCAGGAATCACCAAAAGACGTCTCGACCAATGACAACGCGGCGAACAGAAGGAAGTGTCAAAAGCAGGAATCAGGATAGTCCCACCGTCTCTCAGCGTCTTAAAGCTCGTAACATGAAAAACACGTCTATTTTGCTACATATTTTACGTTTTAATGTTTAGAAGATACTGATGTACGCATTGTTAGGTTAATAGTTGTGTTAAATGTCAATACCGAGTATTTTCCGGACCATAAGTCTGGGGGCGACTTATATATATTTATACTTATATACCTATATGTCGGTGTTGTCCCTCATTCGTCCAGGAGAGTTCCTGTAGGAAAAGGTTCAGTTGTTTCATCTGGACTCAGTTTAGAAAAAACTAACCGTTTCGACTCTCATCCAAGAGTCATTGTTAATCTGCAAATCTGGACCGGGAACTCAGATATCAGTCCTTTAATGGGCTATTAGTCTCCTGACAGTAATCAAGAGGCTAGCCTGAAAACAAAGAGGAGGGCCCGCCCAGTGCGCAGGGCTTACCACAGAATAGTATAAATATCTGAGTTCCCGGTCTAAAATTGCAAACCAGATGATACAACTGAACTACTTATATACTTATACTCCAGAGCGACTTATATGTGATATTATTTGTTATTTTCACACTTGCAACCACATTTCATACTCCAGTGCAACTTATATATGTTTTTTTCTTCTCTATTATGCATTTTTTTGGTTGGTGTGACTTATAGTCCGGAAAATACGGTAAATGTAAATAAACATCTACTTGGGACAAATCTTTCGCACTTTATCGTGACATAACTTCTCTGGACACATTTATACTTTAATTTATTAAGTCTAAAATGATGATATAAACTAATAATAGGCTTTTTATTTTTTTTTAAATATTCAGCTCACCAATATTCATTATTTAATTAAACCGTTTTATAGATATATTTTTTGCAACATAGAATTAAAATATATATATCATTATGTCATTTATTACAATTTCTTGTAATATAAAGCAATAAAACGCTCCAAAACAGAAATGGATAAAATTGTTATGAGGAAGACTAAAGGACTTTATAAAGATTTTAAAATGTGCAGTAAAATAAAGTTGGATTGGATTATAAATGAAACACACTATTATTATTATTATTATTATTACTATTTTTGATCGTTTCTGTTCACGTAGAAGTATCGTTTAGTCGCCTGATTTCATAAAAGTGACTTATTAATCTGATGCACTTCACAGCTGCACATTTCAGAGCGATCTTTTTACACAACAACGTAAATAATGTTGTTGTTAAAAACACAAAAACTCTTCCTTCATTCGCATTTCAAAATAAAAGTCTCTTACAGCACATTTCCTCCATCGTCGGTGTCATTGTGCTTTCCTTTCATAAACGAGTCAGGTTTGATCCAAAAGCAGCAGAGGCTCACTTCACATTGGACGGTACATTCAGTTTTACAGTAAACGGTTGTCATGGCGAAGGTAAACGGGAAAACCCACAAAAACCCCTGCAGTAGACGACATAAAGAACTGTTATCGACAACATCAGCATCATCTCTGTCCCGACGGTGTTTCACGAGGTCAACGATGAGCCACGAGGTCAACGATGAGCCACGAGGTCAACGATGAGCCACAAGAGCCACCAACGACTCACTTTCTCTGTATTTCTAGTGTTAATCGTTACATTTCATTGTTTTACACAGTCGGCCTTTCCATAAATAATGCCCAAATGTGAAGCCTTTTTTGGGATATGCTGAGAGTTTAAGGTGACCAGAGTTTCAAATGTAAAAACTGGGATGGAATGGAATGGGAAGTAATAATAAAAGAGTAAAAAAACGCAGGTAATTGAAGTACATTTGTATGCACTGGGATCATTCACACCTCTTTCACGGCTCACTTGTGAATAAGAATATCATCTGAGGGACTTTAATCTGTGGAAATGAGAGCATCTTTTGTGTTTTGTTTGTTCCAAAGCCAGATTTTCTCTAGTTTGGCTAAAGAAACAACAATGTATTCCCTTCTTTACTGTTGAAAGGGTTTAAAGTTGTCAAAAACTGGGACATGTCTCGAATAAAACTGGGACAAATCAATGGTTTTGGGACATGGGACACAGGGCTCCAAACTGGGACCGTCCCGGGTAAACACGCACGTCTGGTCACCCTATGATAATAACCGTAAACGCCTAAAGTCAAGGCCAATACTGCAAAAGTACAAACAAATAAAAAGATGAGATCACCACGATACCGAACCCACAAAGAGACAGTGTATAAAAGCATTTGATAATAAATAGTCCTACACCTTTTACCATGACGTGAACGCACCATGTTCCTGACTCCAACTGCACGGTCCACGCCTCACCACCAGGGGTCAGTGTAGTCAAGCTAAACGCCTGCTGAGGACTCACACACAGCACACACGTGAACCAAAGCACACAATCATCACATTGGAATAGCTGTGGGTAAATATGGGGTGTGCGTGTCCTGTACGTCCCGTTTGAGATGGAAAAAAGCGTCATATTCTGGCGTTGAAGCCGAGCGCGCCTGTGTGAGCTGCTACTTCCACGGACGACAGTGAAGGCACTAAAGAAAACACGAAATAAAAGACTAAACCGGCTCAATCTGCTGTCGCGGGCGCATCTTAGAAACAAAACACGAGCGTCACATCCCTCTGTGACCTCTCGCTTTAGGCGTGAGCGCTCCCGTGTGGTCAGCGAGGGTGCTGCGGCCGCACGGTGACGCTATGACGCCGTTCTGTGGTCGAGCTCGGGTGAGAAACGCGTGTGGTTGGCCCCTCACGGAGGAGAAACGGTTTACAGTGTGTCCTATTCAAGTGGATGGAGCGACACGAAGAAGCGTCTGAGCCACACAGAGGATCAGAATCTAAGCTCAAATGTGTTTGGATGTTCACGATGACTTTCCGCAGTGATGTCGAGCAACTTCTTTCATTTGATGCGGAAGTACCGAGAATCTCAAGACAACTCCGACAGTCTTAGTGCAGCGTGTGACTTTTCTCCTCTAGAAAAGTCACACGCTGCACCTTAAAGAGTCAAATTAAACTCCCAAATACTTCTCTTTGGACCGCAGACAACAGGACCAACTCTGATCCAGCAACTGAGAGAATGAATGAAAACATAACAGTAAATCGGAGCAGAAATATCTCGGATGAACGCCATACAGTAAGAAACTAAAGATTCAAATGGCAAACGATGTTCACCTTTACACAATAACCGGTACGACGATGGCGTGTTTGTAGTTTTGCTCAAACCTGGAATGACCAAACCCCTTTAGGAACATAGTGCAAATGCAGAACAACCGTCAAACCATAACTTTTAAGTGGGGAAAAGAAAGAGAGTCGGCGGCAGTTAGACCTCCAACTCCCAACGATTTAGAAGTTTGGTTTCAGTCTGCGAGTTCATCCGAAGAGCCGTGGAAAGCACCGGAAAGCTGTCGGAGAAAAGCGTCTGTGGAGTCAGTCTTATGATCCTCAAAAGGCTCAGGCAAGAATCCGCGGCGGGCAGATGTTGCTTCGGGTCTTTGACTTAGAGACGCGGCACAATACCGACTGTACCTCCGACGAATCTCTTTAAAACAATCCCGAGAGTCATTTACACGTCGTCCTCCTCTCTGAAGATATGTGTGGGTCTTTTATTACATTCTAACTGCAGTATCTGGCAGTGAAGGCCCAGCGTTGGACCAGGAAGAATTACAAAAACTTCAAAACAAAAACAAAAAAAGATCAAATCCAACTCCTCATTTCATCATCTTTATATAAAAAACGAATCCGCTCCGGACGGGTCCCGGGGCGACGCTGGGGCGGGCTCAGTTACACAGGATAGAGAGGTTTGTGCTCTTATTGTGACGAGGGCCGTTACTCCACCTCGTTGGGTCTGTCTGTTTTGTCCCTCTTGATGATCGGTAGCGGGTGGGCCTCGGTGTTGAAGACCCAGTGCTCGAACGCCATGTGGGTGTCGTCGGAGAACAGCAGATACAGATACCTGCCGACAAAAGAGAACCATCGTTTAGTTAGCTGATGCAATAACTCGCGCAAACATTAGCATCGAACGAGCATAAAAACCTTTCTTAAAAACGTGAAAAACAGAACTAGTTTATTTTACATTTTACAACGCGTTCAGAGCATACCAATTATTCACCGCCATGAGTGTATAAGTGCCTTTCAGCGGCCAGAGTGGAGTCGCTGACAGCAGCTAGCATGCTAACAGCGCACTACCTGGTTTGGCGGATTGAAAAAAGCTCTAGAATTCAATGCAGACAGCACACGGCGGTCTCATTTTGAACAGAAGAGCTGCTTTTACACTATATCTGCACCAAGGTAAGAACATTCACAATCACAACAAAAATGTATGGGGTTTGGGTGAGACAATATTACCGTTAAGTCGCACCTTTTTCATAGTTTTGGCCAGGGTGCGACTTATACTTATATTTATACTTATATACTTATACTCTATATACTATATGTGATATTATTTGTTATTTTCACACTTGCAACTGCATTTCATACTCATGTTTTTTTATTCTCTATTATGCATTTTTTGGCTGGTGCAACTTATAGTCCGGAAAATACGGTAACTTTATTTCATTAAGCACCACTAGATATCGAGTCTTAATCCGGCCGTCTGGTTCTGTGTAAAAAACGTGATTTAAATTTGTTTTTCCTTCCACACACACGTCACTCCTGCAAGCGCCTTCAGAACAATAAGTATTTAAAGTAAGTATTGAATGAAGGCTTCAGAGTTTTGGTAGCACGGCAACCTGAGCGCGGGTAATGTCATTCAAAACGCCCCGTTACATAACAAAACAACACATAACTGAATAACATCAACATAATTTACAAGAAAACAATGCTATTAATTTCAACCCATCTTCCACACGTCTTTTAATCAAATCACCGACGCTTCCTTCCAAACTCTTCTGCAATGAGTCACATCACAGCTAATATGTTACAGTTTAGAGCGTATGTAATAGGATCTGTGGATGCAAGTGAATCAGTTTAATTACCGCCGCAGAGTGATAATACTGTCGTAGAACCGCGGTGCGCAGAGGGTGATTTTATGTATCTGCACGGCCTCTCGCCTGTACTCCGCCGCCCTCTTAACCCACTAAACGCCACGGCCCCCGTATGCGGGCGAGCGTGCACCTCAGCGTGGGAAAAGGCGACTGGTCGTGTTCGACGGCTCGTGAAGCCTCGGGACGCGCGACGCAGCGAGAGGATGTTTATTGTGATGTTCAGCGACGTGAATGTGGTCGGGTGTGAAAAAAGGTAGTCCTCATGGGCTTGAAGACTCCTGACATGTTCAGAAAAGAAAAGTGATCAATTGTTCCCGAGCTGAAAGGTGACGTTAGGGTTGGGTAATATTAACTGATCTTAATATTCTTTTTGAGCATCCAGAGTACGATATTCCCACAATATTATGTCTTTAAATGTATTAGTTGAAGTTTATTTATCAGACAAATGTGAAATGTCTGTACGATTAATCACAAAAGAGCAGAAATATCTCCTTATGCAGCAGTTTTTACTATATATGCCGTATTTTCCGGACTATAAGTCGCACCTTTTTTCACAGTTTTGGCCGGGGTGCGACTTATACTTATATTTATACTTATACTCCGGAGCGACTTATATGTGATATTATTTGTTATTTTCACACTTGCATTTCATACTCCAGTGAAACTCGCATATGTTTTTTTCTTCTCTATTATCTATTTTTGGGCGACTTATACTCCGGTGCGACTTATAGTCCGGAAAATACGGTACACTCAATATTCAAATTTACATCATTTCAAAACAACATTCACGACATTATTTACATTTTAACATAAGAGAGACTAATAAAAAGGAGCTTCACTAAACTATTTTATGTTATTCTTCTTTTAGTTTCAGTCATTTCAACCAAAAATATGAAAAAAACAAAAAAAACAACAACATTTAGTTTTAAAAAGGGAAACAAATAATTCCCGTTGCCCAGCGCTCGAGAGGTCTCCAAGTTGAAGCCTTGAAGTTCTCGTCATCGTCCGATCGATTTCCAGTTCTGACAATATGCTGAATGTCTTACCCGCTCTTCACCCCCTCTTCCTTTCACGCCATTTTACCCATAAAACAAAGCGTACAGACCAAAAGAAATGCACTGCGTTTCACAATCAGATGCCCTTCCTTCCCGACACAGCCCATGATGTATGATCCAGGACTCACAAGATGAAAGTTGTCCAAGGCGTTTGATGCACGTCTGAGGTCAGAGCAGATTGCATCATGGGGGCGCGCCGTAAAACAAGTGATGAAAGCGATCTCGGCGCTGAAGACCGATTGTCACGGGAGACGAGTTTATGAAAGATGGAGTGATGTAATCGTGCGGTCAGTCTTGCAATGACTTTTACAACAAAACGGCGAGAGACGAACAAAGTGCATTCATGGCGAAAATCAGAAATGTTTCTTATTTTTCACCTTTCAATTCATTTTTGCATTACCATTATTAAAATACGACTATGAATATTTGTTTTTATAGTCGACTGGTCCGCAGGTGAATAAAATCAAGACGAATAACAATATATATTTAAAAACACGATTAAATGGCAGGTAAAGTGAGTACCTGACATAATTCACATAAAGTAACAGTTTTGCTCAAAATACTGTATTTTCCGGACTATAAATTGCATATTTTTTCATAGTTTTGGCTGGGGTGCGACTTATATTATTTATACTTATATACTTATACTCCGGAGCTATGTTGTTATTTTCACACTTACTCCCGCATTTCATACTCCAGTGCAACTTATATATGTTTTTTTCTTCTCTATTATGCATTTTTTGGCTGGTGCGACTTAGACTCCGGTGCGACTTATAGTCCAGAAAATACAGTAATGTTACAGTTTTGCTCATATTACTACAGGACACTTTACTGCAGCCCTACTTTACACAACCAAACCATAAAGACTCAAATATTGCTGATTGTGTCGTATATTTGGCCCCGTTCCTCCGCCTCTGAGCGCCAGCGCCTCTAGTGGCTAAAAGTGTTAAGAGTTATTGAGCTCCGAGTGAAGTTCATCCTCGACAGGGACAGAGATGATTCCGGCCTGGTGCTAAACGGATGGATAGTCTCTAACGTCTGGCGGGGTCCGTGATGCCGTTATCGCCTTTATGACGCCCGTTGACTGATGGGGCAATTATTGCGGCGCTGTCCGGGCTGGCGGTCAATTGCTCCCATATATCCGCCCGCTAGTTGTCCACGGGCAGCGCTTAATGTGAAATGATGTTAATGAGACGTTTCCATTTGCTGCTTTTCTATCGGGAAACATTCAGGCATAAACAACAGGAATATTTCATGTTGATTTTGGCGAGACGTGCCTCGGAGTCGGTCCAAGGAGAGATGGGAAAACCGCCAACGGATTTGACAAAAAGTGCGTCTAATCGGGCATTATTTGTGAAGATGAAAGGCAGCTCGTTTTCAGCATGTGTTTGTTAATTTAACTTGGAGTCAGTGTCCTCATCTGTGGACGAGTGTGGACAGAGGGAGTGAGGAAGTTCCCTGTGTGTTTGAAGTAGTTTATTAAACAAACTGAATAGTCCTGCCCTATTCAGCAGACTTTATAGTGCACTCAATCACGGGACGACGGGGAGAAAAAAAAAGAAAAGAAATGTCAGCAAAACTCAGATTAAAATGTATTTCTGTTATAAAAGGTCAAAGCCGTCTCTACATATTTAACGACTAACAATCATTATACAAGCTTTAACATGGATCACACTTCAGACCTCAAGCAAACTGGTTTATTCAACTTTTCGTCAGTGATTGTGATCTTTTTACAGCTCATGCTAAGGCGAACGGCTAACGCTAGCGGTTTTACAGGTAACGTTTACTTATTTAGTCGAGTTTTATGGGTCAGCGGTGCTTTGTTTTAACGCTCGTCTGCTTTCATTCTCCTGCGTCTATTTAGTGCCCAAAGTAGGGAACGGTGCTATATCACTACGCTGTGGCCATCACCGTAGCAACAAGTGAACAAATGCTCTCTACTAGCACTAACTTCATGAAGGAAAAAAACGCTTTATGATCTCAATTTGCAAGGTGTGGATGCAAGAAATATGTTTTATTATTATCGTTTGATGAGATGAGTTTAAGAATATTGATCTGTCCACTCTTTTTAGTGTGGAATGGGGGTGTAGAGCGGGGAGAGACATTCAGGAAATTGCCAGAACCGGGAGTGGATCTCGAAACGCTGAGGCTGACACAGAACCGGGCACGTGCGTCGCCACCTAAGCCGTTACCATTAAGCTTTATAGACGGTATAAATGGAAGTGATTTAGAGGAGGTTTATTCTCGCTAGTCGCAACTTAGACATGAACAACTCTCAAGTCAGAATATGAAGCATCGTTTGAAGAAGGTGATAAGTTCAGACATCTGACATTATGACTTTTGATGAATTGGGAACATTGTGAAGCGGGAACGCCCCACACGAGCTGCCGTATTGAAAATATGTCTGACTTCAATCCCAGCAGGCGACAGAGGGCGACTTCATGTGTGTATGAGTGATTAATGAGAGTAAATGAGTGTTGCAGAAGTCCTTGTGCCATTAGACGGTTTAAAATACGGTCTTCAGGAAGTTTGACAGGAGGAAAAATGAAGTAAACTGTGTAATGTTTTAAAAGATTAAACAACATCAGATCTAAACGGTAATGATTTTAAATAATTATAGCAAAATAAGCAACAACTTCCAGTGAGTTTGCTTTTCTATTGCAAAAGAAAAGTGAAAAGTGTGGATACTTCTAGCAGACAGAAGTGAGTTTGATCCTTGTCTACAGCAGCGAGTCACTGTAGATAAAACAAAACACATTTTGTGGACATTTACATCTAAGCCCTGCTTGGAACGATTCACTTCAACTTTAAAGTTTGTCAAAGTCTTTCAGAATCTAGACTTCCTGCAGGGCAACAGGAATCAAACACTGTACACTTGACATGTGGCACATGTGGGACATGTTGTCACGGTGATTCCAGGAGCGCTGTCCCGAGGAAACGACAGGACAATCATCTGTGAGTGAAAGGGACAGACACAGGTCTTACTTGAGTGTTTCGGCTAAGAAGAAGCTCTGCTGAACGTCGTCGTGGTTTGGAGAGGCGGCGTAGACGTCCCTCAGGCCACTGTAGCCGCCTTCTACTTTACAGTGCTGCTCCAGAGCCTGGACCACACAGACATACAGCCACATGAGCTCTAACTTTACAATCAACTTTGAGCATTTGTGGTTGAAACCGTTTGACTCTATTCTTCCTTGAGCAATAACAGTAAAGCCGTCTGACGTTTATGCTTTGCCTTTGACTGAAGATAATTTAGCCATTTTCCATTTCAATATTTGGTGAAATATGTGAGAGCGGCAGAGGAACAGCACATCAGCATGTAAACTAACACAGATGACTTTAATAGCTATAACATCAAACACAAATGTGTTAAAATAGTTAATTTAATAGTGTAGTTCAAAGGTTTTTAAATGTTATAATTGCAATTCACATTTTGAGTTCTACTTTTCAGATCTGTTTTGCTTAGTGTCAAACATTAGCCAATTGAATGTTTGTGACAGTTGTGATGTTTCATTAAATTATTTATTTAATAATTTCATAATGCATTTAAATAACTATTAAAATATTTAATTGTTTCATAAAATTAATTAATTGAACATGTATTTATTTTTTGTATTATTTGCTTACATTTAATTGTGTATTTACTTATTTCATTTGGACACAATGAATCCTCCTCCATACGGCTAGGGCTGGGCAATAACGGCAAAAATGAACATTTTGGTGATTTTTGGAGTATCCTGATAACAATATTCAGATCAGATCAGTCTTTTTTAAAACATGTCTTTAAATGTATTAGTTGAGGTTCAAGTATCAGAAAAATATGAAAAGTCTGTCAAATTAAATCACAAAAGTGCAAAAATATCACCTTATACTTTTTAATTGAAAGTTTACAACACCACTTTTTAAATTTGTGTTTCTACACACCCCCCCACACCCACTCACCTGCACAGCCTCCCAGCCCCACTCCCTGTACTTGGGGTCGTGTGTGAACCTCCACATGTACATGTACGTCTCGATGACTTCCGGGCGCAGGATGAAGTACTTCTCATTCTGTCGAGTGGCAATGGCCTCCACTCCTCCATCAAAACGGAAAGCCTCTGGACCCAACTTCAAAGCTAAAAAGATAAAACATCATCAAACGAACATCACCGAAGAGAGTGCGATGAATCAGGAGCACCCGCACTGAAAAGCTGAAAGATGCTAAAAAGCATTTACCTCACATGCAACCAAATGTGCAGCAGCGCGATAAACGGTCCAATAAAAACTTGAATGGACATTAATGTTTTTCATGGCCAATGCATTTCACTGCCCTATGATATCCCAATGGGACCAAAAAAGACTAAACCAGAACGAAAGAGTATTTAACTTACCTATATAATCTTAACTAATGTATGAAATGTGCTCTACAAATAAACTAAGTAACATTGGCGATAGAGCTCCCCCTGCAGGTCCCTTGTGACGTAAAAGCTTTTTTCTTTTATTTCTTCTTTCCTTCTTTACCATAATAAGACACACAAATATAAAAAAGAGCCAGGGTCTCTCAGCCGAGTTCTCATGGTTTTCTGCCTGTGGACAGCAGGGGGCGACGACGGACACTTTAAATGCTCCAAAAACACATATTTAACCATCACAGGGACTAAACAAAGACCTTCAATAAGGTGAAAATGCTACTCAGTTCTGCTTCAACCCTGAAACAACATGTTGGACATTTGATTTGGCAAAACCAGTGCCTATATTGTATGTCCGCAATTTCACATCCTAAATTCTGAGCATAAAATTCACAGTGAATCAAGCAGAGCAAATAACAAACACATTCAGGGTTAAATATTCAGAGATAGAAATCTCGCAGTATTTAAAATTCAAGAGAGCGACCTGTGCGGGCGTACGACTCGTGGCAAGTGCGGGCAATCTCGGCCGCCAGCTCCATCTGGTGGCCGGTCTTGTCGTTGGGCGCTCCGTCGGCTCCCAGTGCGACCATGCCTCCGGCGAAACAGGTCAGGTGCCCCATCTTGTGCTCCAGCAGGCCGCCCTTCCACTCCGCTATGTACGTCAGGCCGCTGCTCGACTTCCTCATCAGGTTGGTCTCGATCGCCTGCAACGGGAAGCGAAAGAGCTTATGTTGTTGTATTCTTGTTTTGTCTCGGTTAAATGAGCTAGAGCTAGCGTTAACCGTGGCTAGCGGCTCTTCGTTTGTGTTGAAAAGCCGCACGTTGATCCACTCTGCGACCTTTTCCCTGCGGCTCGAACGGGCGGGGTTTCAGAACATGCCACCGCTCTCCCATATTTCAAAATTGATCCGATTTGTTTTTGTCTCGAGTTGTCAGGCTAAAACTGTACCGACACTGACACTATTTCATAAGGCTTCAAAGGTCGTCATCGGGACAGTGGTTTTGAAATCAAGACGTTCCCGCTGCCATCTGGAAGTCATTTTTAAACTGAAGGGACTGGTCTGATAATGCAGAAGGAGTTTTAACCTGAAGCTGCTCGTACTTGGATTACCTGGAGGCTCACTTTACAGTTGTTCAAACATATTGTTCTTTCTCTTAGGGCAGGAATAATATAGCTCGGGGCAGCATAAATAATAGATTACCAGACTTGGTTAAATGAGATATTGCGCTGACTCACTATTTCATATATTTATACAGCTGCACCACGAGATCTGTATACGAAACCAAACGGGGACGTTCGGATTCACGGGCGAACGGCTCTAACCACCGAGCCACAGTTGTACCATCTCATTTAAGTTTCAACTTTGTGCGCTGTGTGCAATTTAGGGGTCACAGTTGTGTTTCTCCGAGTTACACAATCAGCAGTCAATCGGCCTCCTCCAGCTGAGACCTAGCGTAAGTAACCACTGCTTGCGTTTGCTTAGGGACTTTTGCCCTTCTCCGAATGTGCGGGTTCATTTCAGGAGAGAGGGTTTGTTAGCTCAAGCTCATCCGTCTTCTACAAATGCGTTTCCCCCTGTGCGGTCTCTGTTGGTCTCCCATCTGCCAACTTCTCAAGATAGCAGTAAAGACATGTTATTAACAGCGTAAAACATATAGCACAGTGTTTAACTGGAGCATAAAAGAGCAGCACAGGAATCCAATACTGTTCCCTGTGATTTGAACAAGCGCACAAGGAGGTTTGTCATCTTTTCCGGGCACTATCATCCAACAGCCTTTGATTTGGACTAAGAGGGGGTCGTGCTGTGGGGAAAATCTATGCAGAGCACTCTAGTCTATAGTTTAATAATCACACGCTGTAAGAGGGTGTGCGTCTCTGTGTGTTTAATGGACGAATGCGCAGAATCCATACATCATCTGTTTTTGACCAGCGTGTCGTGCGAGGGAGAGAATCGTTTATCAATGTTGTGCATGAGACGTCGCATACGGGTCAAACGTTTGCATCGATTACTTTTTATACAAGTAGAAAGTAGAAACTAAAAACAAACGAAAACAAAAATACAGTATATCACAGACTTGGCCATATGTGAATCAATAAAGAGATGTGATACTTTTACCATAGTAAATATCAGTCTTATGCACTTATTAACCTGCTGACGATTAGGCCTGATACAGGGACATCCTTAACCTGTGCTAAACTAAAATATGTTTTTATTGTGTGGATTAACAACATGCATTAGAATTTCACAATGTCCTTAATATCAGAAAAAGAAGTAAGTGTCTAAAACCACAAGTTATAATAAATGTATGTCAGGCCATTTGCATCTTCTCCTCACTCCTCTCCTAAAACCCCGCCCACATTTACGTCTCTTTTACCCTCCCATAGCACAGTTAACCACTTTGACTCCATCCGCCGAGTGCGTAACATGCAGAGGAGGAACACAGTCACAATAATACTTAATTCTGATGTAATTTCTTTCCTACTATAATATCTATTGGCTCGTGGGAACTTTATGTACAGTGCAATACTTTCCATATCTATTATTTTATGAAATATATGGATTCATCTTGACATTAACTACGCATTTGTCTACCTGTAGCGCTTCGTAGTACAGCTTCTTGCCATCCTCGTCCGTTTTGTCCGACATGAGCCAGGCCTTGAGCAGATACTCGTAGAAGCTGTCGCCGAGTCCGCCCACCGACACGTGATCTGCAACGCAAGGCAAACGTTCAAACTCTCAAACCACTTTTATAACCACATCCCCATTTTGTGCAAGTCCCGGGTTTGACCTGAATGCCTCATTTGCCTCATTCATATGCATGTGTCATTATGAGAGTCCAGACAGTGCGTGCGGCCCACAGATTAAATGTCAAAAGCCATCATTTTGAAAAGGAGAGGGAGACGGCGCGAAACATGCTCAGGGTTTAAAGCCACATCTGTGAACCCGCCCACTTGAAGCTGATGCTAACGCGCAGAGAAAATGCTGCAGAGACGGACGACAGACGCAATAAACGGAGATAACGTTACGGAAAGAGTTCTTCAGTTTTAATAGCGAAGCAAAAATGATGACAGTTAAAAAAGCATACATTATACACAAGGGCTGTCAAGATCATTTGGTGAATCGTGAAAGAAAAATGAGCATTTCAATGTGGTTTGGTTGACAATCGTGAATAGTAATGAGAAACGCAGCAAAAGTTATGAGCAACTCCATTGGCCCCTCGACATGTTCTTTTTGCCCTCCATTGGCCCCCTCGACACGTTCTTTTTGCCCTCCATTGGCCCCCTCAACACGTTATTTTTGCCCTTCATTGGCCCCCTCGACACGTTATTTTTGCCCTCCATTGGCCCCCTCGACATGTTCTTTTTGCCCTCCATTGGCCCCTCGACACGTTCTTTTTGCCCTCCATTGGCCCCCTCGACATGTTCTTTTTGCCCTTCATTGGCCCCCTCGACACGTTCTTTTTGCCCTCCATTGGCCCCCTCGACATGTTCTTTTTGCCCTCCATTGGCCCCCTCGACATGTTCTTTTTGCCCTTCATTGGCCCCCTCGACACGTTCTTTTTGCCCTTCATTGGCCCCCTCGACACGTTCTTTTTGCCCTCCATTGGCCCCCTCGACACGTTCTTTTTGCCCTCCATTGGCCCCTCGACATGTTCTTTTTGCCCTTCATTGGCCCCCTCGACACGTTCTTTTTGCCCTCCATTGGCCCCCTCGACACGTTTTTTTTGCCCTCCATTGGCCCCCTCGACACGTTCTTTTTGCCCTTCATTGGTCCCCTCGACATGTTCTTTTTGCCCTCCATTGGCCCCCTCGACATGTTCTTTTTGCCCTTCATTGGTCCCCTCGACATGTTCTTTTTGCCCTTCATTGGTCCCCTCGACATGTTCTTTTTGCCCTCCATTGGCCCCCTCGACATGTTCTTTTTGCCCTTCATTGGCCCCCTCGACATGTTCTTTTTGCCCTTCATTGGCCCCCTCGACACGTTCTTTTTGCCCTTCATTGGTCCCCTCGACATGTTCTTTTTGCCCTCCATTGGCCCCCTCGACATGTTCTTTTTGCCCTTCATTGGCCCCCTCGACACGTTCTTTTTGCCCTTCATTGGCCCCCTCGACACGTTCTTTTTGCCCTTCATTGGCCCCCTCGACACGTTCTTTTTGCCCTTCATTGGCCCCCTCGACACGTTCTTTTTGCCCTTCATTGGCCCCCTCGACACGTTCTTTTTGCCCTTCATTGGTCCCCTCGACATGTTCTTTTTGCCCTCCATTGGCCCCCTCGACATGTTCTTTTTGCCCTTCATTGGCCCCCTCGACACGTTCTTTTTGCCCTTCATTGGCCCCCTCGACACGTTCTTTTTGCCCTTCATTGGTCCCCTCGACATGTTCTTTTTGCCCTCCATTGGCCCCCTCGACATGTTCTTTTTGCCCTCCATTGGCCCCCTCGACACATTCTTTTTGCCCCTTTGTATGTTACATAGTTTTATGCTTTCGTGTTGCCTTGATTTTTACTGTGAAGCACTTTGGTCACCGCGGGTGATTTAAAGGTCTCTAAGAAGAAAAGATTGATCGATAAAGGTTGAACAATGAGACAACATGAGCAGCTTTCACAATCAGACTCGTAGGCGACCACTTTCCTAGCGTTTCTGAGAATAAATGCCACGCTTGAGATATCTGAGCATCTTCAATATCGAGTGTACGTACATCGAAGTTAAACGCGTCAAAGATATTTTCCTGAGAACATTAGGCTGCAAACCTCCGCGGGTCATCATTTATTCAACACAAGCGTTCGCCGCTCCACTCCGTTATGTCTGTCAAGATGAAAACCTCAGCCTCAAATGGCCATAAAGCCTTTTTTGTGAACCATTTCTTTCCCTTCGTATTTGTGAAACTTGTCATCTCTATTCACCGTGCCTAATTGAACGCGCTGTGCTTTGCATAAAAACACGCGCTGTACCCAACTGTCAGCTAATGTCGGCCATTACCAGGGAGATTTAAAAGGTTTATTCAATACTTCATCAACTCACATCAGGGAGGAGATGCTACATGTTTCAATATATGAAAAGGAGACAGACGGCCGTTCAAATGTCTGATCACATCATGTTGAAAAGATCTTCGCTGAGCTCATGGCGTGCGAAGGTGAAGACAAACTGCACTCGAAAAACAATTTTACAATACAAAATGAAACACATATGATTGTCCTACTCCGTCTCCTTGTGGCTTGGGAACGTTAACTGTGTTTTGAAACCGTATCCAACGACGTGCGTTTGTTTTTCTCTGATAACTCTTAAAAGCCCAAAACACAGATACAATTGAGCTGATACGGCGCATTGTTTTGTTTGCCTTGAGCTTTCCGTTTGGATTTTTCACACGCCTCGTTTGAAAAATTCCCTTCGAATACGACAAATGCGCGCAATCTATGACAATTAACCTTCTTTGTGAATACTACAAATCTACCGTATTTTCCGGACTATAAGTTGCACCTCAGAAGCCTCTTATGACGACGACACGAACAAGGCCGTTTACGTCGCCCGGATCGGCGTCACCGGGGCCCCATCCTGGAGCCAGGCCTGGGATGGGTGCTCCATGGCGAGCGCCTGGTGGCCGGGTCTTACCCCACGGGGCCCGGCCGGGCACAGCCCGAAAGAGCGACGTGGGCCCGCCCTCCCGTGGGCCCACCACCCGCAGGAGGATCCATAAGGGGCCGGTGCAGAGAGATCTGGGCGGCAGTCGACGGCAGGGGCCTCGGCGACCAGATCTCCAGACACAGAGACTAACTCTGGGGACATGGAATGTCACCTCGCTGGGGGGGAAAGAGCCTGAGCTTGTGCGGGAGGTTGAGCGATACCGACTAGATATAGTCGGCCACACCTCCACGCACAGTTTGGGCTCTGGAACCCATCTCCTCGAGAGGGGCTGGACGCTCCACTTCTCTGGTGTTGCCCGCGGGGAGAGGCGGCGGGCTGGTGTGGGCTTGCTGATAGCCCCTCAGCTCAGCCGCCACGTGTTGGAGTTTACCCCGGTGAACGAGAGGGTCGCGTCCCTCCGCCTTCGGGTGGGGGACAGGTCTCTCACTGTTGTGGCGGCCTACGGGCCGAACAGCAGTGCAGAGTACCCGGCCTTCTTGGAGTCCTTGGGAGGGGTACTGGACAGTGCACCGACCGGGGACTCCGTTGTTCTACTGGGGGACTTCAACGCCCACGTGGGCAATGACAGTGACACCTGGAGAGGGGTGATCGGGAAGAACGGCTTCCCCGATCTGAACCCGAGCAGTGTTCAGTTATTGGACTTCTGTGCTAGCCACGGATTGTCCATAACGAACACCATGTTCAAGCACAAGGGTGTCCATCAGTGCACATGGCACCAGGACACCCTAGGCCGGAGGTCAATGATCGACTTTGTTGTCGTGTCATCAGACCTCCGGCCGCGTGTCTTGGACACTCGGGTGAAGAGAGGGGCAGAGTTGTCAACCGATCACCACCTGGTGGTGAGTTGGATCCGCTGGCGGAGGAGGAAGCCGGACAGACTTGGCAGACCCAAGCGCATTGTGAGGGTCTGTTGGGAACGTCTAGTGGAGCCCTCTGTCAGTAGGGTATTCAACTCGCACCTCCGGGAGAGCTTCTCCCATGTCCCGGGGGAGGTTGGGGACATTGAGTCCGAGTGGACCATGTTCTCCGCCTCCATTGTTGATGCGGCTGCTCGGAGTTGTGGTCGCAAGGTCTCCAGTGCCTGTCGTGGCGGCAACCCCCGAACCCGGTGGTGGACACCGGAAGTAAGGGATGCCGTCAGACTGAAGAAGGAGGCCTATCAGGCCACTCTGGCTTGTAGGTCTCCGGAGGTCATCGACGGGTATCGGCAGGCCAAGCGAGCCGCGGCTCGTGCTGTCGCAGAGGCAAAAACCCGGGCCTGGGAGGAGTTCGGGGAGGCCATGGAGGAGGACTATCGGTCGGCACCAAAGAAATTCTGGCAAACCGTCCGGCGCCTCAGGAGGGGGAAGCAGTGTCTCACCAACACCGTTTACGGTGCGGGTGGAGGCCTGGTGACCTCGACTGGGGATGTCGTCGGACGGTGGAAGGAATACTTTGAGGATCTCCTTAATCCCTCAGTCACGTCTTCCGAAGAGGAAGTGGAGACCGGGGACTCGGTGGCTGGCTCATCCATCACCCAAGCTGAAGTCACTGAGGTTGTTCGCAAACTCCTCGGTGGCAGGGCTCCGGGGGTGGATGAGATCCGCCCTGAGTACCTAAAGTATCTGGATGTTGTAGGACTGTCTTGGTTGACACGTCTCTGCAACATCGCGTGGCGTTCGGGGACCGTGCCTCTGGACTGGCAGACCGGGGTGGTGGTCCCTCTGTTCAAGAAGGGGGACCGGAGGGTGTGTTCCAACTACAGAGGGATCACACTCCTCAGCCTCCCGGGTAAGGTCTATTCCAAGGTACTGGAGAGGAGAATCCGACCGATAGTCGAACCTCGGATTCAGGAGGAGCAGAGTGGTTTTCGTCCCGGTCGTGGAACACTGGACCAGCTCTATACCCTCCATCGGGTGCTCGAGGGCTCATGGGAGTTTGCCCAACCAGTCCACATGTGCTTTGTGGATCTGGAGAAGGCTTTCGACCGTGTCCCTCGGGGTGTCCTTTGGGGGGTGCTCCGGGAGTACGGGGTCCGGGGCCCTTTGCTCAGGGCTGTCCGGTCCCTGTATGACCGGAGCAGGAGCTGTGTTCGCACTGCCGGCAGTAAGTCAGACCTGTTCCCAGTGCATGTTGGACTCCGCCAGGGCTGCCCTTTGTCACCGGTTCTGTTCATAATTTTTATGGACAGAATTTCTAGGCGCAGTCAGAGGTCGGAGGGTGTCCGGTTTGGGGACCACAGGATCTCATCTCTGCTGTTTGCAGACGATGTTGTCCTGATGGCTCCATCAAACCCGGACCTGCAACATGCACTGGGACGGTTTGCAGCCGAGTGTGAAGCGGCTGGGATGAGAATCAGCACCTCCAAATCCGAGGCCATGGTTCTCGACCGGAAAAAGGTGGCTTGCCCTCTCCAGGTGGGTGGGGTGTCCTTGCCCCAAGTGGAGGAGTTCAAGTATCTCGGGGTCTTGTTCACGAGTGAGGGAAGGATGGAGCGTGAGATCGACAGGCGGATCGGTGCAGCGGCTGCAGTGATGCAGTCGCTGCATCGGACCGTTGTGGTAAAGGGGGAGCTGAGCCGAAAGGCAAAGCTCTCTATTTACCGGTCGGTCTACGTTCCTGACCTCACCTATGGTCATGAGCTTTGGGTAGTGACCGAAAGAACAAGATCGCGGATACAAGCGGTCGAAATGAGTTTCCTCCGCCGGGTGGCTGGGCGCTCCCTTAGAGATAAGGTGAGGAGCTCGGCCACACGGGGGGAGCTCGGAGTAGAGCCGCTGCTCCTCCACGTCGAGAGGAGCCAGCTGAGGTGACTCGGGCATCTGTTTCGGATGCCTCCTGGGCGCCTCCCTCGGGAGGTGTTTCAGGCATGTCCCACCGGGAAGAGGCCCCGGGGAAGACCCAGGACACGCTGGAGAGACTATGTCTCTCGGCTGGCCTGGGAACGCCTCGGGATCCCCCCGGAGGAGTTAGAGGAAGTGTCTGGGGAGAAGGAAGTCTGGGAGTCCCTGCTCAGACTGCTGCCCCCGCGACCCGGCCCCGGATAAAGCGGCAGAAGATGGATGGATGGATGGATAAGTTGCACCTTTTCCCCTTTTTGGCCGGGGTGCGACTTATACGTATATTTATACTTATATACTTATACTCCGGAGTGTCTTATATGTGATATTATTTGTTATTTTCACACTTGCAACTGCATTTCATACTCCAGTGTGACTTATGTGTTTTTTTCTTCTCTATTATGCATTTTTTAGCTAGTGCAACTTATACTCCGGTGCGACTTATAGTCCGGAAAATACGATATTGCTTTTAACACTAGTAATAACGTAATAAATAAAGCAAAATAGACCTCCAATGCCATGTTTGACCACAGATTTTTGCATCGCCGTGTGCATGATTTGAAACTCATTATTTAAACTCCTCAGCCTACGATGGCCAACGAGAAATGAGGAAAGAGGGACACGTTCGCACGTATAAAGTTGAACAAAGCTGGTATAGAAAGAGTCTGGGGAGGAAAACGTATCGCTTAAAAGCTCGGCGTAATCCCGCTTGTCATGTTTTTGAGCAAAGCATCGTCTGAGGAGATAATGAAAGGGACAATGGCAACAAAACGTCTCATAGCGCTGTCCATTTTTCCCGCTGCTGTCGGGGCGAGGCACTTTGAAAGCACAAATCGCTGCATCAGGACGTTTAACATCAGGACGTGGCGTGGGTTTTACAGCTTGTACAAAAGAAGCACATGTCTACAAACACTGATATGTTGATTATTTCAGACAGAGTAAAGCTTAAGGATGAAAGCAAAAATAAAAGTCTTTTACCAAATAGTTAAGGAAAAACAATTTGGATTAATTATCTATTATTTGCAGAAGCACTGGGAGTACGTCAAAAAGTAAACATGTCATGGACCCAAAATGTCTCTTGGCCACAAGTAAACATCAAAAAGCAAAGATTTCCTCTTTGAATAGTTCCACTACTATTTGCTTTTAAAATTAAAAGATTATCTTGTTGTTTATTTGCAAACAGAATCACAAATTGCAAACATACGATAGCTGCCTAACCGTCTGAGTTCAGGGGAATAAACTAGACTAAATGGCACGGACTTAATGTTTGTCTTGTTTATTTCCACAAACTGTAATATTGAAAGCTATTGTTTTTAAATTCTGGAAAAGAGCAGTAAACGACTACCGTATTTTTCGGACAATAAGTTGCACCTTTTTTCATAGTTTGGCCAGGGAGCGACTTATATGTGACCCTAACCCTTTATGCTATAGTTATCTGAATAACTTTTAATATGTTACGTTAACATACCAGACACTTACCACAGTTCGTTGTCTGTGCGTCATGTATTCTTTTGGCTGGAGCGACTTATACTCCGGAAAACACAGTAATGCATTATCAGTATAGTGGGGAAAACCTAAATCTACATGATGGAAAATAAATGAAAGTATAACAGGAAAAATCTTGACTGAGGATTAAAAAAACGATTACAGATCTAGTCCAACGTCTTCAGCTCTTTGAATTCACAGGGAAGGGCGATTTTAATAACAAGACTGACAGGAAGCAGCGGTTTCTGTCAGACCAAATTACAGGTGCCGAAAGTTTCTCTTGGAGACTGTGAAGAGCACTACATCAGACAAGCCGCTTGAATTCATTACAATTTTAACGTTGGAGGAGGAGAAGCACGGGCCTGTGACATTTCCAAGTGCTATGCAAATGATTATGGTCCTGCCTCCCGCCTCAGCACAGAACACGTTTAACAGACGATTTACGGGCACACTTTAAAATTAAAAGCGAGAGATTCTGGTAAAAACTCGAACGCCGTAGCATGCAGTACACCCAGACTAGTAAAAGTATTGCAGTACAGTACGACTTACGCTGCCCCCACTGGCCGCTGTTTGGGTTCAGGTAGTTTGGATACAGTCCTTGTGGTTTGTCCAGTCGGTTCAGCACTTTTCGGATGTTCATCACCTTTGAAGAGAGAGCCGTGTGCATGAAAGGAACATTCATTAAACACAATCGGAATAAAAAGAGAGTCGTTTACCTTCTGAGCGAAATCGGGGTTTCCTGACAGCTTGCTGAGATGCATAAACTCCAAATGCAGCGTGCCATATTCAGCCAGGATGCTGCTCCCACCTGATGCCCACGGCCAGTTTCTGCCAATGCCACTGCGAGACAACCACAAACAACCGGAAAATGAGTCATTGCTCGGATTTTTGCGCATCAATTTAATTCAATACAACTTTATTTATCCCTGAGGGGCGATTGAAGCACATCGAGCAGTTAAAATTAACTAATACAGGGCTCAAACTGTGGTCTTAGTGCAGTTTAACAGAAGGATTTGTCAAGAAGAGCCAGCAGACAGTTTGAGGAGAGTAATAGCGCAGCATCACGGTCAGCCTCTAGGGGGAGCAGGTGAACTCTGGAGAGACACAACAAGAGAGCTAGTTTCTAAGATTCACTCAACACTCTGCTCTGTCGTTTCGGGTCGTTCCCTTGAAGTATTTCCAGCACGTTAAGGACATTTCTAATACTATTCATGTCAAGTTTGAATATAAGAAGAAAGACTGAATTTAAACATCACTGAGTTCTTGTTAGAGTGAGCATCTTGGGCCTGGTGTACGGTGATGAAGAAAAGTTATTGAGTTCACATCCAAAGGTGCAGCATCTGACTTTTTTGTGCTAGTCTTCCACATGAACCTCTCCTGGAAAGTCCCAACAGTAGGTATAACCTTAAATGTCATGTTACAAGTCAGATCTGTGGAGAGGCAAGCCTGCTCAGAGGAAGAACGTAGGTTTTTCAAGGTATTTTGGAAGTGTTTTTATTGACAGGCTTGAAAAAAATGTAGATGATAGATCCGTTTAATGTTATACTGCGGAACATTTCAGGCAAAGCAATAACAAACAGGAGACTACATGGTGGCTAGGTTACATAATGCACCTTGAAAATGACCTTTACCATTTTAAATTTTAATAGACGAGCGTGCACGTCTTTCCAATAAATGGCTACAGTGTATATTTTTTTGGGAGGACAAAATCTGTGCTGTCCACGGGTTTAAAAAAGATGAAATATTAGCACAGTCACCATAGTGATTGACAAATTAAAACAAATGTGTACATCTTTCGAATGGGAGGGGGGGGGGTCCTCAAAACGTCACCTATAAAAGGTAGCAGAAACCCACGACGCGACGAAAGATAGAGACTAATGTCTGCGTTTTCCGTTTGCATCCGTCAAATCTGTCTCCCGTGTGTCCTGCTGCTGTCACGGAGCACTGAGTCTGAGGGGCAGGACCCATCAGCACACGGGACAAGGACAGAGGACCAGAGTCTGTAGGAGGAGGCACTGACTGATCGCATCCAGGCCAATGATGGATGAGAGAGAGGGCGGTGCACCGGGATGAAAATGTACCATCCACAGAGCGTCAGGTGGCATCGGTGCACGGGGGGGGGGGGGCAGTGGGCAAAGAGGACGACGGGTGACGATCTGCTCGAATAAAACCATTTCTATTTATGTATAATCATGTATAATGCACGAGCCCTCTTCTCAAAATCACAGGTTTCATCTCAATTATTTAAAAGCAGGGCAAGAATCCATAGGAGCCCATCGCAAACATAATGCTTCATATTGTCAATCTTTTCAGCCAGAATTTCTCAACACGGAAGCTTCAACAAGTAAAAATAAAACCGCGCTGGATTTGTATGACACTTTTCTGACACTATGGAGACACTTTTATTTAAATTTTTTATCCACCCGCTGCTACTTTTGCTGGACCAGTCAAGAAAATACCGACTTATTGTTCATACATTTATTGTATCCATCTTTTCTCTGCACTAACAGGACATTTTGTGTAATTTATTGGTGATATACTAACATTTCAGCAGTAGATGTTTGAATGAATTACACTAACTAACTACTTAAGTGTTTAATTCTGCTTTTTATAGATTAAAGCTCATACTTTTCACGATATGCTTTCAATATTATTGTTGATGGTGGTGATTTCTGGAACATTACAGGGGCTGAGTGGTACAAACACATTGTGCTCCTCTGGTTTCTCTGACCACCAGCATCACTCACTCTCATATAAAAAAATAGTACGGCGAATAAAAGCTGCGGCAGAGCTTTACAAAAAATACACACTTCGCGCTTTCTCGTAGTAGTACTTTAATCCTGTTTTATCCCCGCGTTATTCCGGCAACGATTTTGGGTCTTTTTCCGCCAAATCTTTTACAACTGCGGTGATAAACAACAAATCCTTTTTAGTATGTGTCGGAATAGCAATAACACACTTTCTATATTCACGTCACGCCTCCAAAATCCCATGGAAACCCTGCAGTGAGCAACACTAAATCCCTGTTTAAGAGAATCAACAGCACGCAGCAGGACGGCAGCGGCGCATTAAAACCGACAAACACTGCGCACACCCGGGCGCATTAAAGTGTATTTATCGGAAAAATGGCGGTCCGGGGCGTCGGCTGATTTTTCCAGCGAGACCGTGGAGGGATAGAGACTGAGCCCAAAGTTCTCACACAAAACACAATAGAGTCTGACTGAAAATGCAAGACCAAAGTGTGGGCGGTTGGTTTGATTGGCGAGGATGAAGGACGGGAAAGAACAAAACAAAAGCAGTTTTAGTGTCCAGGTCAACGATGAGCAAACTGTTTTTTTTGAGCAAACTGTTTGTTAAAATGTGCTCAGTGTAACTTTTCTGGTGAGGGGTCTGCCGCCTGCTCGTCTCCATGGAGATGCTATTTGCTTCATCTCAAAAGTGCCGCTGTACGGCGTTGAACGTGTCGATCCTGCAATGACTCTTGCTCAAAAAAACCTTGGAAAACATGCTTTTTTTTACTACGAGCAGGGTCGCCGTTCCACACTCTTGGCCCGGTGATGTTACCTACTTGTCTCCATGGAGATAAGTTTAATGCTATACTGTGGAAAATTCCAAGCAAATGGCAAATGGCTACAAAGCGCACTTTTAAGTACAGTTCATCTTGATAGCGATATTAGTATGCCAAATATCGAAGTTCAAGTTGTTTGCATGATTAGACAAAGTAAATATACAACCCTAGAATGCAAACTTATTGAGACAGTAAAACGATTCAATATTTGCTATTGAAACACTCAAAAAACACATTGCTTTGAAAGACAAACGCTAATAAAATAATGGAAAAACATTGACTATGAATCAAGATCATGTCATCACTAAACCGATAATATCCCAACATCAAATAAAAGTGTTGATACAAGTTTTTTACATGTACATTTTTGTTTAGATGCTGGCAGAAATCCAAACCCCTCCCACTGCCCGTCGACTAAACCTCAAGTCCACGTGTCAACTGGACGTAGTGGAAACGTGCCGTGCGTTTTTACCTGGAGTAAACAGTGGCCGAGATGCTGCTGCTGAGACCATTATAACGGATGGGTCAGATTATGCGCAGAGAATCCAAATAGAGCTTCAGTAACAACACGGCGAGGCTTTTGTTATGGCTGCTCCGAGTCTGGGGCGGAAAAAGGCTCGCTTATTTGCACAGATACAATACAGCTCTTTTAACCAGAGTGCTGAAGGGCTCTTGGGCAATCTGTGTTCAGGGATGTACTAATGGACTTAACAAAGGAACCGCATAAAAGATGCTACATAAAGTATTATATATCTGCCTCGTAATAGACATAATGAAAACCTCAAATCAAAAAAGTCCTTCGCCCATTACTTTTATTAGTGAATCTTCATCCAGGTGAGTGACTGAAAAGTGGATTTGAGATTTAAGTAATGTGTAAATGCTCGTAAAAAGCAAACACTGTCGCTATAATTGAGATTGTGAGGATGTTTTTCTGGCCTTCTCCTACCTCGACAAATGCGACAACAAAAACGCACGATTTGTAAATAATCCCTGGGGCTTTAAACATGAACCGGAGTCGTTTTGAATTCAGATGTTAATCCTAATTGCCCCGGTTTCCGCCCGTCACCGCTGTTTGTCTGACAATCCTAAACCGGGGCCTGAAAAGTGACAGTTCCTAAAGACATGACCCAGAAAAATGTAGGCCAGCGACGCCGATGCCGGAGCGAATGATCAGGTTCACACGTCGTGGGACATGTTCAGCCTTTTTTTTCGCCCTCTCTTTGCTCTGTCTGTTTCGTCCTTTGTCCATGTGTCCCATTATTCAAGAGCTGGGAGGCAGCCGCGGGCACACCTCCGGCCACTGGAGTTTGAGACTTGACTACGAATCTCCTTCAAACGCAGAGATTTCTACCTCCGTCACTGAGCGCAATTTGTTTTTAAATTCCCAGAGCGTCGATTTTCCGCCACCACTTTTGACCCGACGTTCCAAACTTCAAATTGTTCCATTATTTCTGAAGACGTTTGCTTTCTACACACTTTTGTAGCTTCCGCGGAGTCCGGGGGTTGTTGTACCTGGCCCGCAGCTTGAAAACCGGCACCGTGACCGCACATTTCTTTGCTTGTGCCGTTCTTCTTCCATGGGTCTGAAAATCCACGGGACTTCTGCAGCTCGAGAGCGAGCAGAAAATGTGAATTGCCATAGATTCACAGTTAGCAACTTAATTAGAGGCTTTAAATCACGGCTGGGTTTCAGTGCCTGAGGATACAGCCGCTGAGGAGGCGTGCGGCGCACGTTTGTGGGAAAAGAGCCGGTGTTTCTGCATAAACAGAGCGTGAAGCCAGACGTTCACAGAGAGCACTTTAATATAGGAAGAGTTCTTTTGTCCATCTACTCATTTAGCTCATTCAAAGGATGAAGTTATTTTAGTTTGTTTCTTTAGGTTTTCTCGTCTGGAGTTGCCAAAGAAAATCCGTTGTGTCATAGCATGTGGCAGATGCTTTTTTTCTGACTCCTCTTTGTGCAAAAGGCCTTGATACACAAAGAGAAGTCAGGAACAATGCACATAATCAATGGGTATAATCACAATTAATAACTTGAAAAGGTTTAAATTATTTTTGTAATGTAATGTCTTCTTCTCCATGTCTTTTGTATAAAACCTTCCAACCTTGTAATGTATGAACTGTTTATGCTCTGGGGCACCTGGAATCAGTAAATGTAAACTTAAAGGGGACATACTATACAAAATATGTTTGTGCTAATGTTACAGTGGTTTAATCCACTCAAAGTTGAATTCAGAGTGATTTATTCAAGTTGTAATGTTTATTCTCCTGAAATCAAAACGCCATTTTCACACAACCTCTGGTACACGCCCACAATCTGCTGCTTGCTATCATAATCTATGAAGTATAGACAGCACTTTGTTGTTGTTGTTTTATGGCAGTTGGAATCCAAGTGTTATATTACCGCCAGACTTTATTCCTTAGGCTTTAACCTAGCTGGCCTTCTCCAACGCCAGACCAGGGAGAACGTTATGACGTTTAATGTGACACCTCAGTGGACTTGCTTCTTCTATTTAGTTGTATTAGATCAATATTGCTATGTAAAATGTCCAGAATATGAAATAATGATCCATGGGTATCATAGATTATAACTATATAGACAGGCCAAAGCATTACACGTCGTCTATAATAAATCATAAGTCATAGTGGTAGTCATGGCACAGTCTAATCACCAAACACATTTACTGTATGTGGAGGCCAACGGTCAAAGATACAGCACACAAATATTTACATCTGCAAATATTTTCTTGAGACAAATATGTCACAGAAGTAGTTTTGGAAATGGGAAAATAATCCGACTTGCTTGTCCTCTGGAAGACGATTATTCATAAGTCTGTGCAGAGAGGAAGAACCCACTGAACCAGCAACATCTTATCACAATAATGAGGTCTAGGGCTTGAAACCCACAACAGCTGCTGCAGCTGTCAGTCACACTCAGAGCAGAGCTCAAAGCAGAGCTCAGAGCAGGGAGAGATCAGAGCTCCTGCATCCAGTTAAAGAACCACACATGTTTCCACTTTGCTGTTAATTGTAAATAAAGTGCAGAGTCTGGTCAGGTTTATGAGCTTTAAAGTAGCAGCTGGAACAATAGGCTACTGTAAGCAAGAGGAAGGAAAGCAGTCGTGACTGCAGAATTTTCATGGTTTATACCTGGAAAGTTTGAAACAAGAACCTACAATTTCTAACAGTAAAAGATCAGCAGACATACTAGGACTTGTTTATTGCACTTTACATGGCACGCCGTGTTGGGCCTTGTATTACAAGAAAAGCAAGTATTAAAAACTTTGTGATCTTAAATCAAATTCCCAACTTTTAATTCAATATCCGGACACAAAGGAGGCACAGAAGTAGGTGAGGTTTTTTGATGACACTTTTTAGCACTTATCGGAATCCAAAGTGTGGCGGAAGTGAGCATTTTGATGGTGTAATAACCAATGCAGAAGAAGTAAAGGTTATCCAATCACGGGCCCGCCTTCGCTCACTCGTGCAGTTTACACAAAATGGGGCCAAAAGTTCAAAGGCAGCAAAAAGTAAATACAAAAAACTCCAAAGTGTGGGAGCACTTTGCGCTAAATGCAAGAGGAAACATATTGGACTGCCACGTAAAGTCACTGAAAACCACTGAAAATCTAACAGATAGATCATTCCCTTCGTAACATGAAATGAACATTAAAAGGCATAATTTAAACATTTAAGACATGATTGTACGTCTAATAACATACCATGTTTTAAATAATTGTAAAGTTTCTAAAAGCTGAGCTAACATTGGCACTTTACAATTCATTTTATGTTTATTTTTTATTTGATTGCTACACAAATTGTGATTATATTTTCCTCATTATTTGTTTATTTCACATAAATAATAACATCTGGTCTGTATAAAATAAGCCCAGAATGTTCATGTGACTTGTTTTCAGGAAATGCATTCAAAATAATATGCAAGAAACTTAATATTTTATTTATTTTTCCTTATCTGATTAATCAATACAATAAAATAATCATCAGTTGCAGCCCAAGGATATAACAGTACTCAACATAATATTTATCTGTTTAATATGATTCTCACAACACTATAATACCAAGCCTCGAAATAACGGGCCGGACACAGTCAATGACCGACGCAAAAATCAGTTTTGACCGACTCCAAACTCAAGGTTCCGGACACAATGACCGACGCAAATTTTTCGCCGTAATATATATTTTTAATAGGCAAAAACAGCGCGGTGAACATGCCCAAAGCGATTCCTCTGCACAAACTCAAACTCTGGCACGCTGTACTACAGACCATGATTATTGCTGTAGTTCTACAGCGGAGGAAGGCAGCAGCGGAGCGCATGTGCGTGGACATTTCTATCGCTTAAGTTTCGTTTTGACAGACATGGCACTTCACAGTCTTCTCGCTTCTCATTGGCCGAGCGGTGTCCGTGATCTAATGTCGATGAAGGCGGGCATCTGATTGGCCGCTGCGTTCGGTTGTACTCGGAAATGCCCGGTCTAATTTTGCGCCACAAGTGATATCGAGGTTCGCGGGCGTCAATCTCCTCAGTTCGCAATTCAGTCTTTTTAAAGTTGTTTGCAACAAAAGCTGTAATTTTGCACATTAGGGACAATGTCAATGTGGAAGTATCCAAGGGCCCCAAGGGCCCCGCCCCCTTTGGAATTGTTAGCATCGGGGCAATGTATGTATGTTAGTAGTTTATTTTGTAGGCTGTGATTTTATATATTCCACAAGATCTCCTTGTGTCAAATGCTGTAAACAGTATTTATTTTGTATCTAAGAAACATTATTATATTAAATTAAACAGTATTAAAGATCATGATCTCTGGTTTATAGGAATTCCGTATTTGTGCTCTTCATATCAAATAACAGATAAAAGTACTTTAAATTGTTTTACATGCTAATAACCAGGTTTAAAACAACACATTTATCTTGTTCTTATGACGCTGTGATGCCACGCATGCATGTGGGCCCCTGAAATTGCTGGGGGGCCCCTAACCTTTTTAGGTAGGGGGCCCCCCTGGCCCCTAACTTTGAAAATCTATTTCTCAGCCTGTAAATGATAACGAGACATGTAAATAAAAGTTCACTTTTCATTAATTATGTTATTCTGTTTTCCTTTCCTTGTGACCGATTCAGAATTAGCCATGACAGGTACCAAATGATCGGTACCTGTCATGTTGACAGGGACGTAAAAATACTTATTTCAAGGCTTGTAATACACACATATAGTCAATATTCCAGCACATTAAATTGTGACAAAACCTTTGCTGATGTGTAAGAAAACAGCTCTTTAAAGGCTTAACACTGCTACTGCCATGGTGTATGTGAATAAAATGTTATATTTATTTATAATATTCATTGAAATAAGAGGAAACATTTGTATTTGTTCTTCTGAAGCCTAAAACGTTTCTGAATCTTAACAATATTGTGATCCATGCATCAAAATACTGATCTGAAATCTGCATATCTAATTTACTACAATTCATAATTAGCTTTAATTGAACAAAAACTGACAACCAATTTACCACTGATGATTACTGAAGAAAAAGCAAACATATCAGACACCTTTCCTGGTTTATTATTTCACCCGCTCATGGACCTCTGCCTGACCCGCCGCGCCCTAATCTCCCTCCAACATTCACTCATTTGTAAACAGCCTCCAATAATGACCTATGGAGATCTAAACCCGCCGCGGCCCAGGTGCACTGTGGGCAAAGTGTCAGATGGTGAGACGAGATGAAAATACATCTGAGCGGCGCGGTGATAGACCAGCATTTTAAAAGCAAATCGCTGGCACAGACACACAGCCTCATCCCATTAAAGGCAGTCAGCGCAAAGAGTGGTAGGAGTGATTTAAGAACGTTATCGGCTTGAATGTTAATGGAAACACTGAGAGATGCACCAGCCAAACGTAATGAGATGTCAGGTAAAGGCTAGGGAAAGTAACTCGCCAAACTCGAAGGTTGTTTCTAACTTCAAATGCAGTGTTTGGGTCCGCTTGCCGTCGGTGCGCGAAGATCAATAGGACAAATCGATTGAATCTTAGCGGCATTTTCCGCTCAGTTTGTGTCCATCGATGGCCGTGAGCGCACACTGTGACTGGTTTAGGGCCCTGCTGCCGATAAATGCTGTCAACAATACTGGACACCAGAACCAAGCCGACGATTAAATGTTAAATTAATAATATAGATCATAAAGTCAAGCTGCAAATAAAATCTATGGCAATCGCAAAAAAACTACGCGAGAAAGCCACAACTTTGTCTTGCGGTGGTAAACACCTGCATGTTGACCAAAAGGTACCGTGTTGCGTTTATGACCAATTCCCATTACGGTTTTAACGACTTTTTTGTAGGCGAAACTGTGTCCCCGTTTTTCCGACGCTCCCCGGTGGTTTTGCCGATAGCCGTGAGCGAAACTGAAGAGAAAACGGGACGCGGACGAGGAGTGGACGTCCTGAACGAGATACTGGGTCAGTCCAGTCAAGATGGATGGACGAGGTCGAGAATGTGGGAAGAAAAAACCTCATTATCTCAGAGGACGGACAAGAAGTATTTACACGTGTACATGGGAATACTGGGGGGAGGGAGTAATTGGGCCGAACACGTCTTGCTCATTCTGCAGACATGTGGGTCAAGGTTATGGAGAAACTGTTCGCTATGGTTAAGTCTCGAAGCGGGTCGCGTCGGGAAAACTTCAGCGCGAGGCGTGGAGTCCCAATTATGTCTGACAATGTTCGTTTGATTTCTCTAGTCTTACTCATAACACTGCAGTTACAAAGTCTACACGCCGGCGCGCAGAAATCTGTTTTCTGTCAAGATCGGTTTCTAGGAAGGGCAAAAACACACAAATCTTCTTCATCCAACGTTCACATGAGCGCCCAAGTAGAAAAATACATCTTTCACAAGACATTTTGAAATTCCTTTTCTCTTGACGCTTATTTAGTCTTTGTCTCTTTCTTTCTCCGTTTTTCCCTTCATTTTTAAGCATAGTCTCCTTGGACCTGCCAACACTGAAACAGACTCTTAAAATAATCTTAAAGTCTTTCATTTGACATTCACTCTCTTTGACGAAACTCGTTTTGGTTACCGTCGAAGCGAAAGACGTTTTGGACGACGTGCGACGACGAAATAGCTTGTAGAATCAAAAGACGACGCCAGCTTCTGCGGCAAGTTTTAAAAGCAGGATTTTGTTCAGAGAGCACATTGTAAACAACTCCGGGAGCATTAACGTTTGAGCGAAGACTGAAATATGAGCCGATAAACGAATACAAGAATCCCATGCATTCTAGTACATGTTTGTAGGTCTAAACTACAGGTATAAGACATACGAGGACACACTATGAAAGAAATAACGATATCCCTGACGGTGATTTAGATTAAATTGTGATATATGCAGCCAAATATCAATCAAAACATCATCCAAGGATTAAGCAGGTAATTGTAATATTGTACCTTAATCAAAACTACGGTAAATTAAGGGCCTTTACGATGATTACCTGGATAAAACATGTAAAGGGGCCGTTCTGCCTGGTCCTGTGATCGGGATTGTTGCTTTAAAAACAGCATTTTAATAGAAAAGTGACAACATTTTAAACCAATCCAAGGTCATTATGCTAAATGTTGCAAGTGTAGGTTGGATAATGCATGCTAACAAAAGACTGCCTAAACCACTTCATCGTACAGGTAAATCTCTCCCTACTCACAGTCGGGTCTCTTTCCTGTCCTATAGGAGGTTTAATTCACCTGTAGGTTGGATCTTCATTTGCAGCGCTCGGCGTGTTCACGGCGCTGTGACGTGCGTGTTAGCGGCAGGCTATCGCCGCTCACTCAAGCAGATAAAGTCATCATGGTCTCCAATCTGCTCCGGCCCCCTCGAGACAACCTGGCGAGGGCTCTCATAGCGGTGCAGGTAACACCCACGGAAAGGCTCTCTCTACGGGCGCCTCCTCCATACCTGCCCCCGAGAGACCGACAGCGGGGGCCGAGTCCACTCACCCGTTCCGACGGCAGAGAAAATGAATTTGTTACGCCGCGTTTATCGTCCTGACAAGCCGCCTTTTAATTACCGGCAGACAAACAGAGGAGGGCTGTCTCTCTCTCTCTCTAGGGATGGAAATAACATTTAAGTGAATCGGGCTCGGATCCATGATGTTTGAGTGACGGGGCGACTGGAGTGAATTGCAGGGGGCTCCAACCGTTACATAAAGCCCTTCTGTTTCCATGGATTAATTCTACACCATAAGTATTTTTACAGCCGAGCAGACTCTCACACTGTGATTAAACGTGGAGCGATTATGCCATTGTCAAGGCATAAAACTAATATCTGCTTCATACAAATCAGGAACATTTTATATCTAGATCAAAACAATGTTAGGCAGAAAAAGAGAGAATTTTATGACCCTCTGATTAAAGCTTATAAATCAGAACTTTCAAAGGGAATAGTATCTAAATTAGATAAATGCATTCATAATCTGTATAGCCGTTCTACTTAATATATTAAAATTAAAAGAAAGAGAGAATGTAACCAGAGTGGAGGACCACAAAATCACCTGCTTGGTTCTGGAAAAATATATCATGCTTTTTCATAACACCATGTCAAAGTGCCCACTGCTCACAGAGAAATACTGCTTTCTGGAGAAACTGTCCCATCAAGAGGCCCATCGAGAGGCCCATAGAGAGGCCCATCAAGAGGCCCATCAAGAGGCCCATCAAGAGGCCCATCAAGAGGCCCATCGAGAGGCCCATAGAGAGGCCCATCAAGAGGCCCATAGAGAGGCCCATCAAGAGGCCCATAGAGAGGCCCATCAAGAGGCCCATCGAGAGGCCCATCGAGAGGCCCATCAAGAGGCCCATAGAGAGGCCCATCAAGAGGCCCATAGAGAGGCCCATCAAGAGGCCCATAGAGAGGCCCATCAAGAGGCCCATCAAGAGGCCCATAGAGAGGCCCATCAAGAGGCCCATAGAGAGGCCCATCAAGAGGCCCATAGAGAGGCCCATCAAGAGGCCCATAGAGAGGCCCATAGAGAGGCCCATAGAGAGGCCCATCAAGAGGCCCATAGAGAGGCCCATAGAGAGGCCCATCAAGAGGCGAGGTGTTTTGGGACTGTCCCACAATGGATTCTATATTACACGTTTGCATTGTGTATTTGCACTATTTTTGTTTGCGATGTTGTGCCTTGACACGAACCTGTCAGCAATGTAGAGTGTTGTTTTTTGTGTTGTCCTTTATACATTTAAAAAAATAATCTTGCTTTTATATCAGCTATAGTAGCAATATTGACAATCCCAATGATAGACAATATTATACCAGTCCATGAGTGTTAAAACAAGTCTTCAAACATATTAGTTGAGGTTTAATTTTAAGATAAATGTTAAATGTCTCTAACATTAATCATAAAAGTGCAGAAATATCACCTTATTTGAAAGTTAACAATATTACTTTTCCCTTTTTATTTTACCGCTACTGGGACGTGAATGGCAAACTGATGACTCTTTTAAAATTAAGTTATAGACAGTGGTAGATCTAATAGCTGTAGAGACACGTACATTTCTATCATTTTTACAATAATTTCCCGCATCCTGCTGGATTAAAATTCAAAGAGGTGGCTGGCCATAACATCGAGCTAAAGTGGATGATATTGGGGGCAGCTCAGGCGCGAGGCTGTTGTGCAGCGGTGGGACATTATTGGGACAGTCCTGTCAGAGAGACACAGTGTAATAATAAGAGCGCGTGTGCCCTCTCACCCTGTCACGGCGCTCAAAAGTTTACTTTGGTTCAGTTTTAGAGATAGCCCCTGACGTGGAGTCGCAAATGAGACCCCGGACTCTGCAGGCAAACACGACCAGAGTGTTCACAATGTGATGAGACCCCGGACTCTGCAGGCAAACACGACCAGAGTGTTCACAATGTGATGAGACCCCGGACTCTGCAGGCAAACACGACCAGAGTGTTCACAATGTGATGAGACCCCGGACTCTGCAGGCAAACACGACCAGAGTGTTCACAATGTGATGAGACCCCGGACTCTGCAGGCAAACACGACCAGAGTGTTCAAAATGTGATGAGACCCGGGACTCTGCAGGCAAACACGACCAGAGTGTTCACAATGTGATGAGACCCCGGACTCTGCAGGCAAACACGACCAGAGTGTTCACAATGTGATGAGACCCCGGACTCTGCAGGCAAACACGACCAGAGTGTTCAAAATGTGATGAGACCCGGGACTCTGCAGGCAAACACGACCAGAGTGTTCACAATGTGATGAGACCCCGGACTCTGCAGGCAAACACGACCAGAGTGTTCACAATGTGATGAGACCCCGGACTCTGCAGGCAAACACGACCAGAGTGTTTAAAATGTGATGAGACCCGGGACTCTGCAGGCAAACACGACCAGAGTGTTCAAAATGTGATACGGAAGGTTGAGGGAGTGGTCTTTTTTCATAATAAATTATTCGTCCAGTTCAGGGATAAATGCTGGCTATGACTAAAGTATCATATTTAGAAGGTTATTCGGACATTGATGTTTAAAGGTATAATAACTTAAAAGGCAAACCAAAGATGAGCAGAGTCACCATTACATAAGACATCCTTTGAATAGAGATAACAAAATAAGTCTATGCATTTATATTGCGCAGTTTCTATTTTGTACTCTCCGAGATTGTAATATTGAGAGTGCTCTTTGCTGCTGCTCCGGAACATTCAGTCGAAGAGCGTTTCCGTGATGGAGGCAGACACTGGAGTGGGCGAGTGTGGGACCTACCTCTTCAGGTTGAGCAGGGCCCAGGGGATCCCGGTGGGTGTCTTGAAGGCCGGCAGCAGCTTCTCTCCCAGCTCCACGGCTTTTCGGCGGAAGACCTGACGAAACACAGACAAATCATTCGGAAAGGAGCAAATCAAATCCGAGCGTAGGCCTAAATAATCAGCGTTTTCTTCAGTTTGGAGATATGTACCGTATTGTCCAGACTATAAGTCGCACGTTTTTTCATAGTTTTGGCCGGGGTGCAATTTATACTCCAGAGCGCCTTGATATTATTTGATATTTTCATACTGGAAACTGCAAGACTCTAGGCTCTAAGCGACGCAGAAGAAGAATCAGCACTTCCTCTACCTCCAGAGTTTGCAGAGTTGTTTAGAAGTGACACAGAGGAAGAAGAATTCAATGGATTTAGTAATTCTGATGCTTTGGTAAACTTGTTAGCATGTTCTTTATGCTATAGTTATCTGAATAACTGTTCATATGTTACGTTAACATACCAGACACTTACCACAGTTCTGTCTGTGCGTCATGTAGCTGAAGGTGTTAGCGTTAGCATACGTACACCTATTCACCATGTTCTCTCATCTGTTATTATCTAAAATCACATTTCAAAATGAAATATCTGTTCTTGGACTTGGATTTGAACTCTAACCCTTGGATAAATTTCCCCCAAAAATGCGACTTATATATGATTTTCTCCTCTATTATGCATTTTTTGGCTGGTGCGACATATATTCCGGTGCAACTTATAGTTAGTCCGAAAAATACGGTATTAGCGTCTTCAGTCATACTCACACACACACAGCATTTAGAGAAGCAAATAGACTTCGTTATTTGGCAGTATTTCGTAATTAATTTCCCTCTCAGACCTACTCTACCTTCATTTGGTCATTTGAGTTTAGGAGTGTAAGACTTTAGTCGTTTCATCGGTCGACGGTGTCTTCGTTGACCAATATTTTGATAAGTTGGCCAATTAATTTATCGATACTTCAAATGTATACGGACAACAGCAGGAAGGAGAAAGTTGGCTGGAATAGAGAGTAAATCGTGAGTTTATTCAGCCTTAAATCAATTCACTACAGCTCAATTTGAGTAAAGATGCAGTACAAACATTTAAAAAAAGGGAGTGTCTGCAGTGCCGCGGCCGCAACTCCTGAAACTGCGCCGCTATTTGACCGCGTTCTAGCGCCGTTTTAGACCGTGCAGGGTTAGGGTTAGGGTTAGGGTTAGGGTTAGGGTTAGGGTTAGGGTTAAGGTTAAGGTTAAGGTTAAGGTTAAGGTTAGGGTTAGCCATGAGGCTAAAACGGGCTATAAGGGAAATACCGCGGTCCCTGAAACTGCGCAGCCATTTGACCGCGCCGGGGCTCTCCAGCCACGGCCTTCAAAAAAAGAATAGGACCGAGAATAACCTTTGTATCCCGAACAACGCTGTGCATAAACTGTAACTGGCAGAGACAAGTGCACTCAGACATCTACATTTCCAAGTAGCTCCTAAACCAGCAGCAAATGAAAGACCTGCTCTGCTTTAAATAACTGCATGAATATTCAGCAATCAGAGGAGAGCCAGGGAAAAACACTGTGGGACTGA
The DNA here is from genome assembly GCF_026437365.1 of Eucyclogobius newberryi. Classification (NCBI taxonomy): domain Eukaryota; kingdom Metazoa; phylum Chordata; class Actinopteri; order Gobiiformes; family Gobiidae; genus Eucyclogobius; species Eucyclogobius newberryi. The sequence goes on from NW_027315723.1 coordinate 31,017,521, forward strand.
AAGTGGATGACTGTAAACGCAGGACCTGGATTCAGGAACAGGACAGGACACTTAAAATGTACTTTCTTCTAAAGCGCCCCACAGGTTTCTCTGCCGCTGCTTAAAGAGGTCACCGACAAAGACAAACACACCGGAGAAACTTTTGATGGCATTCTACCTTCTTCTAAAAAGTCCAAACCTGATGTCGTCTCACTTTATCAGTACAATTATTCAAACTTAAAAACTCAACAAGCGCTCGATTCACTCAAATCTAAGCAGTTTTGACCAAATTCTCTTTATTTACTCCCAATACATTTAACACACAATCAAAAATCATTGACAGAAGCACTGGATAAAACATGCCAGTAGCAAGAATTAAAAACAATAATAATGTGCTTTTGTAATTAAAGTTGACTGAAAAATATGTTAAACTTAAAAAAATATATAAAAAATAAATGAAAAAAATAAATAAAGTAAAGTTGACTGAAGTAGAAATAGATCTTTATTGCATTATTACCAAATGCAATGTACTGCAGGAGAAAAATAGCCAATGCAGCAATTATTTGGCAGTTTATTTGGAAACTAAACATTAAACGGACAAAATAGAGCTGTTAATTGTGTTTTGTATAATATTTACTGCTTATACGTGACCAAACATTGTCGTGATCGTACGTCATTGTAGAAAACATTGTAGAAAACATTGGATATCACATATCCTCCGAACTGCAGAAATACACCGCTTGGCCCGCTGCGTCTCGTCACTTGAGGTACATTCCTTCAGACGGCCTTCATACTGTCGAGCACAGTTCACTTTTCTGCTCTCGTACTGTAACCTCTTTACGCCCTGGACTGGACTGGGGGGGTTGACAAGTACCCTCCTGAGCCTTGCTTGTTCTTGTCCTCTCTCGCCTCGGCCCCGTCTCTCACACCCTGCTGCGTCTCTCGGGGCCGCCACATTTCCGACGCACTGTTTGCTCTGTGTGTGTGGACGAGCGATTGTGGGCGGTGAAAGGAGACGAGCGGTGGGCTTCAGAGGGGGCTCGGCTTGTTGAACTAAACAGCCTTAGACGACAGAGACATTCGTTCACTACGGGGAGATGAACGGATGTACAATGTGCCTCTGGTTCAGGGGTAAATAGTAGCTGTCCTGATTGAGTTACAGTTTGTCGTTTTGTCCTCACTAAGTACATTTGTTCCTTATAGGCCTGTCACTTAGTGATTATTTTAGTAGTTGACAAATCGGCGATTATTTTTTTGAAAAGATTATTTCTATTGAACATTTTTTCAAACTAATAAAAGTTGAAATATGATGACTGAAAACTTCTAGATGGAGAAACTTTACAAATAAAGTGTAATATATATATTTTTCATTCTGGGCAGTCACTCAACTGATTATATTAGAGTAAATGGGAAAGTTCTGGATGATGAAGAGCAGGAAAGTATACGTACAACTCCACCACAGATTCACATGTTTGGAGGGAATTCTGGAAAAGTGTGTCTCGTTTCTTTACAACCCCATGTCAAAGTTACTCACAGGGAAATGGAGACTGTTGGAGAGGATGTGGCAGCCAGGAGGAAAATCACTATGTGTTTTGGGATTGTCCTGTTGTTCACAAGTATTGGACTGAGATCAACAATGCCTTACGGACAATTGATGATGTCACCAGTCCAATGGATTTCAGAAGTATGTATTTGGGCCTCAGCAGCCATCTCAAGAGCATCCGACTAGCAGCGGCAAAAAAGGCCTTCCCAAAACAATGGACGACACAAAATGCACCGACGATCAAGGACTGGACTGAAATTATAATGGACATTCGATAACATGGAAAAAATTACATTCGGACTCAAATTCAAAATGGACAAATTTGACAGACATTTGACAAAATGGGATGTGTTTCTTTTAAGGGGCTTCCACACCGCCGCAGCCGAGGCGTCCAGTTTACATTCAAAGTCTATAGTAAACGTGCATCGAGTGCGTAGTCCGTTATCCGCGGCGCGGTTTCTTCGTTTTTGCGGTGCGATTGGTGCGTTTTCTTACGCTCTCGACGCTTTTAGCGCGCGTATGAGGCGGCCAAAGTGACGCGCTCAGATATGTCCAGGTCTCTGCAGCAGACGCGCAGCAGCCGCCGCAGCAGCCAATCAGAGTTGACGCTCCAGTGACGTACGTACGTACTTCCCCTCGCATTTCCGGTATTCCCCGTGGAATTCCCCAAGAAGCGCCACTTTTTCCTTGCTCGTCAACAACGGCAGACGAAAGACTGATTGTGGCCGTGTGTGGGAGAAAGGAGCTGTACGATGTATTCACGGTGGAATACAGAGACAGAAACAAACCAAAAACGCGAAAACAACACTCTCGATATCTGCAATTTTACACAATGAAAGGCCACACCGACAACAACTCCACTGCTCATGCGACAACACCTCTACTGCGCATGTGCGCAGAGAGCTCGAGCGCGCCGTACGCGCGCCTGTGTATAGTGCCCGGGGCGTCGAGAGCGCGCGTCCGATACGTAAACCTTTCAAATGTACATGCGCTCAAATTCTGCGTTGGGCGCGATTAGGCGTCTGCGGTCTGTACGTAGCTTTAGGGTTCTCCAGGCCATCATTTTATTTTCTCATTTATTTTTTCATTTACTTGTTGGATGTCTGCTGCTTTTATTTTGTGTTTGCTTTCTCTCTGGTTGTGTTTCTCAGTCTCTGCCATTGTTTTTATTTGTTATTTCATAAACATAAATAAATAAATAATAATCATTTTAAAAAGGGTGATATTTTTTTTTTAATCTGACATTCTTTTATGACATTATGATTTAACAATGCCAGTGTCTTTGTTAAGTAAGGTGTTTTTGTATGTGTTTTAGAGCCTTTATAGTCCAGATGTGTACAAGTCTCTCCATGGCCTAGCACCAAAGTACATCTTGGACATGTTAGTGCCATATGAACCATCTCAGACTCTGAGGACCTCAAGGACCGGCCTCCTGCTGGTGCCAGAGTCAGGACTAAACATGGACCGACCTCCTGCTGGTGCCAGAGTCAGGACTAAACATGGACCGGCCTCCTGCTGGTGCCAGAGTCAGGACTAAACATGGACCAGCCTCCTGCTGGTGCCAGAGTCAGGACAAAACATGGGGAATCTGCGTTTCAGTTTTATGCAGCTAAAATCTGGAACAGTCTTCTTGAAGATGTGAGACAGGCTTCTACTCTGACAATGTTCAAATCTAAGCTAAAAACAGTTTTGTTTAGCTGCGCATATGACTGAAAGGATTTTTATTTGCACTCTTCTCTTTTACGTCTTAAATTATTTTGTGATTTCATTAGTTTAGAAAATCAGTTGGACTGATTTAAAAAAGATTTAAAAAGGAGTTGGACTCCAAAAACACGTTATTCTTTGTGGCTGGGTGTTTTTGTTTTTTCTTAATTAGATACATTGATTGTATTTCTGTTTCTGTAATTTCTTAGTGATTTGAATGCATTTTTCCTGCTGTGTGAAGCACTTTGAATTGTCTTGTGTACGAAATGTGCTCTACAAATAAACTAGATGATGATCGTGATTGTCAAAATACAATACATTTTTAAATAGGCAACTCGTCCCGTTTAATTAATTAATTGTTACAGCCCTTGTACCTTAAACACAGTCATTAATTTAAGCGTTAGAAATACATAACATGATGCTAAGACACACATAAAGTTGAGGATTATGAATGTCACGACTGCATGTTGAAACGCCATGATATGAACCAATTTCTCGCTGATGACACCACCCGGCCTGATCCAAGGGGTCTGTATAATTCAGTTGCTTATTAAAGCTTGTTGGCAGTTTGCTTGATGGCCCTGGACATGGGGCGTGTTTAATTTATTCGACTGTGTGTCCCGGGGAGCGCTTTTATTCTTCCCCTCAGTGTGCTCTTGGCATTATTAAAGGCATTCATCAGTGCGATCTGACGCCTGGTTACGAGTGCTGCCCGAGTTCACGCCTTTACAACGCACTGCGGTCGTTCCAGCCGATATGAGAGTGTTTCTGCCACTGGAGATTTCTAGTTTGCTCTAAATCTGGTCACATTGTAGATTAGGTAGCTCTTTCGCCACATTTTTGTTTGTTTTTTTTGTACATTTCTGTAAGTCAAGAGGGCTACTATTGGAACAAAATGACAATTAACACCAAAATCGGGATGAAAAAAAATTGTAGCTAGCATGGCTTTTATTCCATATTTATATACATTTTATGGAATTGAGCTAACTACTTGTCACTGCGGCCTGAAATACATCAATGCTCAATGTCTTTTTGTTTTATAATATGAGCTACGCAACGGTAAGATACACAGTAAATGCACAGTACGACTTTGTTTGCTGGGTAAACCTTTCAAACAAACCGTTATCTTTTTGGTTGAATTTCCAGACCGTTATCAATGTGCTAAGAGAGCCAATTCCTCAAAGGGTTCACATTGTTTTGAAGAACTAGTTTCTCGAGGACGCCTTCTTACTTTCATTTTAATTCCTTCCTCGACACATATGTGAAGTCTTATCCGGTGACAACAGCACCTCATTTAATACAGACTGCCGGCGTCTTATGGGATGTTGTTACACTTTCTCCACGGCTTATCTTTGACAGACCAAAGATGCTCCGTCCCTTGATAATGCAAACCGGCTGCTCTGCTTCTCAAACAAGCCTCTATACAGCAGAACAAGACAAGCGTTATTTCGCACGTCGAGGGAAAATGTATTGGTCTTTGTTTACTTTTTACTATCCCGACGCATTTGAACAAGCTTGACAGAGTTGTGTCTTAAAGCCTGATGCGTCACTACTCTTCGACGCAAGGGAAAAGAAACAAAGTATTGATTCCTTCTGCGACAATGACCATTATATTACATCAAATATTCAGGAGAGCTGGGTGTAAATGAACTGCGAGGCTGGGATCAAATAGGCTTAAGTGGACGAGGAAGTGTGCGTACGTCAAATAAGTCGATACCGTTTCAACAAAGACATGACAGAGGACTTCCTGAAGGATGTGGATCTCACCTTTGGCACAGAAATGTTAAGATGTGTGTCTTAATAATCAGATTCTGTTCAAAGTTCACATATTAAATCACACAGGCCAGGAGCATTGACTGAAATGATGAACAAATAAAAGAATGGCGGGTATTTCAGAACACGTTTGTACAGATCTAGACTACAGCATCGACAGGCTGAATAAGACAGGATATTTTAGTTGTTTGTGGAGGAAATGACTTCCAAAAATGCAGTGTTTGCGTCCATTCAAAATGCCATTAATAAGATAAGATAAGATAAGATATTCCTTTATTGTCCCACATGGGGAAATTTCATTGGTGCAACGCAGGTAGATACAGAGGCAGATACAGAAGAACAGATCACTTATAGGAAGTCTGAAAAACACTTTCAGTAGAAGATCTCCTATAAATAAATAAAAACTCCCATAGACAAATGAATAAATAAATACATAAATACCATTGCATGTGATAATCTTGCAGCCTTAATTGCAAGTGTTTGATCGAAAACATGCGTTCTTACTTTGAACACAGACATGTTTAATGCCATACTGTGGAACATTCTAGACAAAGAAATAACCTCTCTATTGTGAAAGGGTGGCTGATCCTTGCAGTGCACCTTTAGATTAGTCAATGTTTAAGTCAAGCTTTTGTTGCACCTTAAAGTCACGTGAAAGGAACATTAGAAAGAGAGAATTGTCTGTCTTGTCTGGCTTATAGTGAATGTATATTTGTTTGCACATAAATAGGGGCAAGGACACAACGACATAATGCATTACAGGTAGCTGAGTTATCATATATAAATCAGGCAATTCAGGAAAAATGCACCTCATCACATTAACAGTTTTAATTGGTTCCATTCGAGCCAGTGAAGCGAAAAGGCGTCCCAATCCTCACCCCATTAAAAAAACAATCTGCTAAGACGTCGACTCAAATCTTTACATACGCTTTTCCCAAAAATACGCAGTTTCAACCACTTTGCAGTGTTTGTGAGCTCGTGTGCAGTTCAGAATTCCAGTTTCTGAGGCAGAGCTATGAAGCCGACCACCGCAATGAGATGTTGCCGCGCTCCCGGAGACGCCTGGACGGCTCCCTAAGTAAGACGAATGTCCCGGTGCCGGCTGTGGGTGACCCGCTCCCGCTGTGACATGTGGCCCAGATTACAGCAGCGCCTTTGGGACACACGGCTCTGCTCGCTCCCTATAAACCTCCTAAAACGCACCCCGTCACTGAACCCAATAAGCAGCACTTAAGCGTTAGCAGAGTTACACACGTCCACATGCCTTGGTTTTCAAATCTCAAAGTTGTGCATGGTCAAATTCTCTTGCTATAGAAGGTAGAATTTTTTAATTTTTAATGTAAAGTCAACTAAATGTAGTCTGTGTCACTTTGTCATGTTCTGTTATGACTTTTCAATTAAGTAACTTGACCTCAGCGCGTGATATTTCAACTCCACAAGAGTTTCTGGCTTAAAACTTCAGTTCGGTGTTAAAATGAACCTTATCTAAATAAAAAAATATATAATGATTTTGCTTTTTTAGAAGTAATTGTCAAATATTCACACTAATTGCTTCCTCGGGCATTTTAACCTTTCAATGGAGAAACATTTGCATGTATCAGAATCATTCCAGGACAAACAAACAAACAAACAAACAAACTGACCATTATAAAGCAAGAAAAGAAATGTACATAATTCAGCAGTAAAATCACATTTTTACTGGAGCTTTATTTCTGCCGTTGCTTGATATTTCATGTTCATTTTTTTGGGTGTGAAAAAACTGATCATCCATTTCATTGTATTCCATTTCAAGTGCGGCTGTGTGGTCCAGACGTGTTATATTTCAGAGGATGAATAATGCATGTGCTTGAGACTGATGCGAGCCTCTGTGCGCCTCTGACAGCTGTGGAGACAAACACAGACGGTTCACAGGCCAAGTCAGCACTCCTAACACGCGCCATACTTCAACTGTGAATGGGCCTCTTGTCTTACTGTTGTGGGCAATGTGTCGCCGCCGGGTGACTTTTCGGGTTTAATACATCGACAGTGTCACGAAGACGATTGAATTGTGAAAGGCGAGGGCTGGCGATGCCCTCGAGAGTGTTTTCAATTCAGTTTAGAACAAACTAAGGCAGATGGAAACTTTTCTGGACGGGCTCAATGTAAGGAATGTTTGCATGGAATTGTCTTTGATACAAAAGAAGGAGGAGGAAATTGAAGGGACGTGTGATGAGCCGTATGCTACTGCCGTATGTTACTCCATTCACTGTGTGCTATGTTGACTGATATTAACTGGAGTGATTACTTTATTCAGCCTTATATATTATACCTCAGTGGCATGCGGTGACTTTTATGGATGAGCAAGCAGACCTGGGGTGCTCATTAATATTAAGTGGATAAAAGAAAAGTGAAAAAACAAATGTGAGGGTGGGCTGCGGGTCTCCCACATGAAGGGCAAACACCTACTCTAGTGAGCTAAACTTACTCATATAAAAGTGTGCTGAATGGATAAACAAGCTCACTTTATCGACCAATTGATTACGCAAATTAGCATTCTGTGTTGTTAAACGACTGTATTTCTACTAACGTCTAGAAACGGAAACAGAGCCTTAGTTACAAACACAGACTTGTCTCTAAAAGATTTTAAGTTTTAAACTCAGTTTGTTGAATCTTGGCGCTGCTGTTGCTTCACTTCTTTTCTGCACACGCTCAGTTTGATTCTCACACAGGTTTATTCAGCGTGGTTTGAGCACAGACCCATGGGTTTGAGGCTGTGTGGTCCTCAGAGCATGTGCAGAGCTCTAAAATAAGCTGCCGTCTGCTCTGGTTCTAAAAGCTCATGTTAGAGAGCGGAGCATGAACGTGCATCTGAACACGGACACAGACTGAGTGGTGAAGGCAGAACCATTCTTCCTGCAGTAATGCTCAGCGGCCTGTAGAGGCCGCTAAAAGCCATCGTGAGTTCTGCCAAGCTTCAGCAGCAGAAGGGGAAATTGGCTTATTTGGATGTAATTTAGAACAATCTATATAGTTGTGACACACGGTAATTTTAGATGTTATTGGCCAATCACTGATTGCCTTGATTGCCCAGACCGCACACCACTGTTATACGTAGACAGGCAATACATCGTGGGTTATTTCATATATTTGGTGTCTCTATGACATGCTTGTCTCATAATGCCTGTGTTAACACCACTACATTGGTCATAAACCAAAAATTAATTGGAATTCAAAAGCGTTTTAACCTGCTCGGAAAGCGCTTTACATCAGGACCCAGCCACACACATATTCATACACCATTGTGCACGGCGACAGGAGCCATAATGCTATGGGCTGGTGGAAATTGGGATAGACTCACTGACCTTTGGGACTGTGGGTGAACGTGCCCAATGAGCAATGCGCAATGGTGTGTCCAAAAGCTTCAGTGTTCTGGAGATGAATATGGAAATTGCAGCTGTTTGACAGATGATGGTGCTTCAGTGTATATTTGAGCCTTTATCCCAGTCACCTTTTTAAACTCAGCGTAGATTCTGACATTGTTCTCATTCAGCGTCCCCTCTATGTCCCATTGTGTCCTCACCCCAGACTCAAAGGCTGCATATCCTTTTCTGTTTTATCACAGCTGACAGGTGCCCCACGCGCCGTACCCACAAACCCTCTGCTCCTCCTCTCTGTTCTTCTCTCATTTACATTCAGACACTCTCTACTCATCCAGCTGGGGCTAGACTGTAATTATTTTGGACAGTAAAAGGTATTCATAGGCGGAAAGATCCTCCATTTAACACTACAGTGACCCAGAGAAAATGCATTAAAGCAGCAGGCGGCGGGTCACGGTCTGTACCTGCGATGTGTGGTGTGTCCACAAAAACCTCCAGCTCGGCTGGCAACTGTTTTATTACCTCTGAGACGTTTGTATTTGACTGTAGCCGATGCTCACTACAGCGTCAGGGTGAAGAGGTCAGAGAGTGGAACGAGGCGAGGAAAATAGTCATACAAAACAGAGATGACAATTCAGGTGTAAACAAATCTCTATAAAAAAACGACACAAAAAAAATACACTGCTATGTCCACATTACATAAAAGCTAAAGACAAACATAAACCTACTTATAAATGTTTATTTCAGCAAAAACTTTAGCAGTATTCTTCTGCAGATTGGGCATATCTTGAGCACAATTATTGAACAAATAATTATGCACATGTTAGACACAATGTGGACAACAGCAAATATGTGTGTACTCTTTTGGAAGTGTTTGGGCTGTAAAATATGTTCAAGCCATCATCCCTGCACTTATAAAAGATCACCCTAAAGCGTAGTCACTTTTTGTTTGAAGTACAAGTTGAGCAGAAGAAACAAAGTGATAAAGAGCAAATCTTTGTGTCAGTTGAATAAAAAAACCTTTGATTTGAGGTTCTTCTCAGTCAGTGATCACCAAACATCTGACCTCGAGCTACTGTTGCATTGAATAATGGTCTTTAGTTAATCAAAGCTCAGATCTTCAGATGCTTTGTAAGTTTAAAGAAGGAGAGAGCATGTTTGAGATGAGATGATGAAGTGCCTCGCAACGCTAAGCAAAAGACTCTCTTTAAACCATGTCCACAGCTGAGATTTCACAGAAGTTGCCTCAGCCAGGTCCCAAAACATACCAAATCTGCTCATGCACACAACAAAGTTTGTTTTACTTTGCTTTGGCCGTCTGGCTCATAAATAACACCGTTTGTTCAAAAGTTATTAATTCTTGGCTGCAAAATAATGTTAGAATTGTGCAGGTATTTTCACAGTGTACCTTGGGAAAAATGAAACTAAGCTCTTTCAAAAGTAGACAAACTTTACCTCGATATCCAAATTAAAGACAGTATAACATGTTGGATATCAGTCACTTCAGTAAACGGTTTGTCAATACAAAAAATACATCTATGGAAACAGCAGGAGGACCACGATCGTGTTATAATAATCTGATGTGAAACAGAAAGTCCGCGATGACGCGGAGCCAACGCCGTAAAGTGACAAAATGCAAAATGTAGAACCACCGCTCCAAACACCAGCATCACTGTCCCACACACAATGTTTTACAAGCAAATGTCTTATTATAAGTTATGTGACAGAAACGCAAATTAATTCATACTATAACTGTTACAAACAGTCTGGTGACAAGTTTATTAGCCATTTATATATTTTCTTTATACATTCTTTATGTTCAAACAGAACACTTGGACTGGTGAAGTGAAATGTTGCTGTTTTGGGGACAAACTTATGTGAAATTAAGAATAAAATGTGTTTTTTTTAGGCAAAAACTCAATTTGTTATTTGTTTATTACAATGAACTATAACGTTTATTTAAAAAACGATTGAATATGCTTTTAAATGGTTTACGGATTGTACAAAAAAATTTACTGATTCATCGATTAATCGAAGAAAAAAATCAATAAGATTAATCGATCACTAAAATAATCGATAGCTGCAGCCCTACACCCAAGTTTACTCACTTTACGAGGACATAAAATAACCTTAACCGATTGGAATAAGAGCGAAGCGACTGAACTTAATTCAACCCCACAATCCCAAATACCAGTTCCACCGTAATCCCTCCTGTCACTCACCCGGTGACAGCTTCACGTCTTCCTCTGCTCCTCTGCTCGCTGCTGGTCTGGAAGCCTCACATTCTGACAGACATTTTACTTGACAAGCGGGGGACGAAAAAGAAAAAAAACTACAAATACTGCTTATGGCCTTTTAGCATTAGCCTAGCCGGGCGAAACCGACAACGCGGTGAGCCCTGATAATACTCGGTGGTCCCTGCTGACTCGACATTCTTTTTGACTGTCAGTCCTTTCGAGTCGCTGTGAAAATGGACGGAACGGCGGCGAAATGCATTAACATAGAAAAGTTGCGAGATATGGTTCGGGGGGGAAAAAGTGCGCGGCAAGCAACGGGCGGGATTAAATTTAACGCAGTGTCGTTTGGAAATTGGCTTTAATGTGAGCGTTGTGGTGAACAGCGTGCGTCGAGAGGGTATTGAATAACTATGAGGGAAGTCACGCATCTGGCGGGAGGATACGGTCGTCCTCCGCAGGTGTATTATCTTCAAATTGTGTAGAAGGAGCAGCGGAGACACAATCAAAGCTGCACCTGACATTTTAGCGGCATCTCGAGTGGGCCCTCCTGATTAGATTGTGGCGTGCAGCTCATATTTGGAGGTTCTTTTCTCTGGGAAGAATACATCTGCTGACGAAACAAAACCTGCCTTTTATTGTCAGGCCAGACGGATCAGGGGAGGAATATCAATACGGGGATTTGCATACGAGAGAAGGAGGGGAGAATATAAAACGACGACTCTTTCCTGGTGGGATCCGCGGAGCAAGAGCAAAATGTTTTTTTTTTTGTCTTTGAAGCAGGTCATTGTCAAGAACGTCGATGGTGGAACGATCTGCCCGTTTCTGATGGCGTTCCAAACCGTGATGGTAGATGTGCCCGAGCGTCTGCCGAGACCATTGATAAAAGAGGCTGCACCTCATTTCTCTTTGCATCTAGTTATAGTGCACTGTTGCATGCTAGGTGTTGTTAGCTTTACTCAGAATGCATTAGGTGAGAGAGTCGAACAGTGGACTGCTGCAAAGAGTATAAAATTAACTATCAGAAGTTTTTTCCCACACATTTTTAAAGAAGAAAAAAATTCAGATACAGCACCTTTGATGTACTGTGTGTACCGTACTTTCCGCACTATGAGGCGCACTTAAAAGCCTTTCATTTCCTCAAAAAACGTAAAAAAATGTACATGCAGGGTTTAGAATAAGCAGTATCGCATTGCAAAATGCAACGCAATTTCTCTCAAATGCGATGCGTTTGTCAGAAAAAAGTGCTTTTGTGCTGCTCGCAGCTTTTGCGATACAAAAATGCGTGTTCAATTGTATAACCAAAGCGCCTAAAAAGTACTGATTTTCTTCGCCAATCGATCGTCAATAACGGCATGACACATGTGGATGCTGTGTTGTCATGACGAGTCCCGCTGCTGTCTCAGATCAGAGTCTGAAAGGGGGAGGAGCCACGTGCAATAAAGTTAGCGTCACAGATTCAGACTTCCGAGGACAATAGCTCCTAAACGCAAAAGTCTTTGCAGATCATTCACATGCCAAAATATTCATATTTACACTGCCAAGTGACTACAACCCCGTCTGATTTAACAATCAGATGCATATTTTGGGCGCAGCGAATTACACTGATCTGAATGTGCAGCCGGAGCCGAGACGAGTGCTTAGGGACTGTCATCAAATGTGCAGCCGGAGCCGAGACGAGAGTACTTAGGGACCATCATCAAATAACAAAACGAAAAATGGAATGGAACGTCAAATAGAGCGGTAGAATAACACATAAAATACACCATGATGGACGCCACAGCAACCTTTATTTTTCCGAGTGTAATGACAATTAATATGTAAATGAGACTCCTGCAAATAGTCATCTGATGATGATGATATGGAAGAAAGTTGTAAATAAGGCCATCTGACTTTGTGTTGATTAATTTGTTCAACAATTAATTTTATTTGCAAGTTTTATTTAAAGATTTAAAATAAAAAGTGTTTAAAAGTTAATTTGTTAAGAGTTTTCTTTAATAGAATGTTTACCAATACATTTAAATAAATGATTGCGTTATATCAATGGAAAATATTGATTGTTAGTCACTTTTGTGTTTTGCTATGCAATTATGAAATTGCTATACAAATTTAGAAAAATTAACGGATTGTTTAGCAGCACCGCTATACAAGTGAAAATCCTTAATCTGAGCCCTGACGTGTTGCAGCTGAACAAGTCAGAGTTGTTGTGACTATGCTAACGTGTCTTTTAGCGGTAGCAGAGTGTTTTTTTTATTTTGTTGCAGCTGAACAAGTCAGTTGTTGTAAATACGCTAATTAACGTTTGAACAATGTTGATCTGAATGAGTTGAACGCGTTTAATAAAGCTCAACTGACTGACTTATCTCTCTGTTTTGTTTAACTTAATGTGCTTTATATATGAACAATTATCCATAATAGACCATTTATTGACGGTGAGCTTTATAATCCGGTGCACCTTTTCATGTGCAAAATATGGTATACAAAAGCATATTCTCATCACTGTTTATGAGACGTAAGCACAGATTAGTCATGGGACAGACTTGACAGCTCCTGAAAATAAGATTACAAAAATAGCTCTCAATTTGAGGAATTCATTTGGCTTTTGAACATCTTTTTGGACTGAAGGTTAAAAATAGAGCATCCACTTCTGATTGTAATCAATAATTTAGAGGAATAGGCCTTTTGAAAAACCATCTGAAGGCTACATGGCAGAAACTTAGGAAATATGTGCCGCGCAAGTGCCCTAACCTTATAAATCCTATAAAAGCTTTTTTGACAGTTCAATATTCACTGTTCAGCCCACAAGCTTTTAGAAATACTGTAGAAAAGTGTTGCCTTGGAACACAGCGAGTCCACAGAGATAAGAGTTTTATTTAGCGTGGATAAATATAGACAAAAGTGTCTCTAGTGGATTTGACACGTTGACGTTTTGTGAGTTTGGAAAGGATAAATAAAAGTTAAAAAAAAAAGGATATGACAAGAAAGTGACACTGTGACTAATTATGGGCATCTGATGAACCGGATAAGCTTGATAGAAAGGATAATAGAGCTCTAATAAATTGTGGGTTCAAATGTTTGGGAAAATACTGGTACTTTAAAACATTGAGATAGTGAAATATTTTTAAAGATACAACAGAAAACTGTCATAATGTGAGTTAGCCCCTGTCTCGCTCTGAGTGAGTGACAGGGAGATTCAACCAATCACAGTGAAGGGTGAATTCTCAGAACCACCAGATAGTTGTAGTTACCTCTTAAAGAATACCTCTTAGAATGAATGTTTGTTCAGGAATTGTGATAAAATGTGATAGAAAAATAAATAAATTGACATTGTTCACTTTTAATTTTGTGCTTGGAGCTGGACATCCCCCTCAGTCAATAGAGAGGCCTGTCCTGATAACACATTTTCAAGTGCGATATATTGACACATCAAATGGAACTACTTTATGCACAACTTTAAGAGATCACAGTAAACCATTTTCTAAATCTTCAATACCTCTGAAAAACATGAGCTGCAACAAATACAAAGTTAAATGAAACACATAAGAAAGTTAACACGTAAGTCATTAGTTAGTATTTATAACTTGTTATAGATTCTCTAATTAGCCAACGGCTAATTTTGTGCATATTTTATTATTTTAATTACCGTCATTTTCAGAATTTAAGATGCTACTTTGTCCCCACACTTTGAACCCAATACAGCGTGTAATTTATAGATTGTTACTGGCTAACGGCCCCCAGGGGGCACTCTAGCAGGAAGCGCAAGCGTTAGACACACTGTAGAAGAAGTTGTCAGTGGACAGTTGTCACTTTCTAGGGGACACGTCCCGCTCTCTGTGTGTTAAACTTCAAAATGCTGTTTTATTACAATCCAACTCATGTTCACTGAGAAATGTGTCTTATGAGGAATTTGGATGCGCAGACATAGGATACAGCGGTCTGCATTTTATAACCCGCCCTGCACTGAAATGAGAATTCACTACTGTGGACCATCTTTATGTGTAAATATCTCATGTTACAACATGGGCACCTGCTGCTTATTGACAATATTTGTACAATTGATCTTTTCTTTGTAAATGTTGTTCAGGAGAGCTCTATAGTCCGAAAATTCCGATATATCAAAACAAAATTCATACTAATTGTTATCTAGGCCCAATTATTGCAGTGATTACACATACAACTTAAAAATGAGGCAAGAGAGCAAATAACCTTCTGTATTGAAGTTGGATGAATGTGGCTCTGGCCCTTTAACATTGTTGCTGTTTTAGTGCATTAGCTCAACAAGAACAAGAACAAGAACAGCCACAAAACACCAAACCACAGAGTAAATGATTAGATTAACTAAAATGACGCCAAATGAGGCCTGCGTGTCATAAAGCGTGTTTAATGCTACACATGATCTTATGCTCAAGTTAAGCCTGGGGACACACAACACGACACACCAGCTGTGAAAGATTTAGAATGTTGAGGAGGGTCCACACGACTGGACTGAGTGTGATTATAGAGTGTCTGAGGTCCGCTTTTAGCTTTGATTACAGCAAGCACTTGCTGAGGCGTACTGTAGTTTCACTGAGATTCTGCAATATTAAAAAGGCTTATTTCCATCCAGCGTTGCATTATTTTTCACACAGATCTTGTATTGATGATGTGAGAGAGTGACCGCTGCACAAAGCCTTCTCCTGCTCGTCCCAAACACGCTCACTGTGGGTCAGATCTGGAATAGATTAGTCTCTGCTTCTCCTTTAGACGTTTTCTATGCTCGATGCCAATGATTTGACCCTTCTCAAACAAACTGACATCTTTTCCATGACCACAGGATTTGTCTTTCCACATGGTTGTTTCAGAAATGAGAAGTTTTGCAGCTATTTGCAACTATTTGCTAAGTTTTTTTTTTTGGACGGGCAGTGCTTTATCCACTAGTACAAAGAGAATGTACACATGATATGTATTAAGCTCCAAAAAATATTGTTCCAGCTATTATTTATTGAACAATAAGACATTAATTACTATCTACAGTTCGCACCTCTCCCTGTATTGTAAATAAGTAGGGAAAACAAAAACCGTGAGGCGCTTTCAGACTGAGAGCAGTACGAGTGTGCAACAATGCTACCGTCAAAGCCCCGTCTCATAAAGGTGGGGAAAAAGCCCTCACATTGTCAGATCTCTGCATGGAGACAGCTCCCACACTGTGCAACACTTGTTAAGCACTTCCTTCTCATACAGAGGCAGGTTGGACAGCGCGCAAAGACTGGGCCTGCTGCAATCGGCCTCAGAAGCATCAAAAAGACTTCAGAGGGGTTTGGACACTCTCACACAAGCTCAAAGACACAAAGTGATTCTGGGGCTGATGTAATTGGATTATAAAGGACTGTGCAGTGTCTGCGGCGAAACTGGACATTGATATTGAGCAACAAGCCGCAGGGCACAGGCCATTGTTGCCCCCGGGAAAGACGACTCTTAGAGGTAATAGGCAAGACAAAGACTTGACTTGTGTCATATCAGAGCTTTGTTCTGTTCAGGCCGAGGAGCACTGCAGAATACAAGGACATGAGCGGCACAGGTGAGGCACAGGTCACTGGAGAATACAAGGACATGAGCGGCACAGGTCAATGCAGAATACAAGGACATGAGAGGCACAGGTCACTGCAGAATACAAGGACATGAGCGGCACAGGTCACTGCAGAATACAAGGACATGAGCGGCACAGGTGAGGCACAGGTCACTGCAGAATACAAGGACATGAGCGGCACAGGTCAATGCAGAATACAAGGACATGAGCGGCACAGGTCACTGCAGAATACAAGGACATGAGCGGCACAGGTCACTGCAGAATACAAGGACATGAGCGGCACAGGTCACTGCAGAATACAAGGACATGAGCGACACAGGTCACTGCAGAATACAAGGACATGAGAGGCACAGGTCACTGCAGAATACAAGGACATGAGCGGCACAGGTCACTGCAGAATACAAGGACATGAGCGGCACAGGTCACTGCAGAATACAAGGACATGAGCGGCACAGGTCAATGCAGAATACAAGGACATGAGAGGCACAGGTCACTGCAGAATACAAGGACATGAGCGGCACAGGTCACTGCAGAATACAAGGACATGAGCGGCACAGGTGAGGCACAGGTCACTGCAGAATACAAGGACATGAGCGGCACAGGTCAATGCAGAATACAAGGACATGAGCGGCACAGGTCACTGCAGAATACAAGGACATGAGCGGCACAGGTCACTGCAGAATACAAGGACATGAGCGGCACAGGTCACTGCAGAATACAAGGACATGAGCGACACAGGTCACTGCAGAATACAAGGACATGAGAGGCACAGGTCACTGCAGAATACAAGGACATGAGCGGCACAGGTCACTGCAGAATACAAGGACATGAGCGGCACAGGTCACTGCAGAATACAAGGACATGAGCGGCACAGGTCACTGCAGAATACAAGGACATGAGCGGCACAGGTCACTGCAGAATACAAGGACATGAGAGGCACAGGTCACTGCAGAATATCAAGGACATGAGCGGCACAGGTCACTGCAGAATATCAAGGACATGAGCGGCACAGGTCACTGCAGAATACAAGGACATGAGCGGCACAGGTCACTGCAGAATACAAGGACATGAGCGGCACAGGTCACTGCAGAATACAAGGACATGAGCGGCACAGGTCACTGCAGAATACAAGGACATGAGCGGCACAGGTCACTGCAGAATACAAGGACATGAGCGGCACAGGTCACTGCAGAATATCAAGGACATGAGCGACACAGGTCACTGCACAATATCAAGGACATGAGCGGCACAGGTCACTGCAGAATACAAGGACATGAGCGGCACAGGTCACTGCAGAATACAAGGACATGAGCGGCACAGGTCACTGCAGAATACAAGGACATGAGCGGCACAGGTGAGGCACAGGTCACTGGAGAATACAAGGACATGAGCGGCACAGGTCAATGCAGAATACAAGGACATGAGAGGCACAGGTCACTGCAGAATACAAGGACATGAGCGGCACAGGTGAGGCACAGGTCACTGCAGAATACAAGGACATGAGCGGCACAGGTGAGGCACAGGTCACTGGAGAATACAAGGACATGAGCGGCACAGGTGAGGCACAGGTCACTGGAGAATACAAGGACATGAGCGGCACAGGTCAATGCAGAATACAAGGACATGAGAGGCACAGGTCACTGCAGAATACAAGGACATGAGCGGCACAGGTCACTGCAGAATACAAGGACATGAGCGGCACAGGTCACTGCAGAATACAAGGACATGAGCGGCACAGGTCACTGCAGAATACAAGGATATGAGCGGCACAGGTCACTGCAGAATACAAGGACATGAGCGGCACAGGTCACTGCAGAATACAAGGACATGAGCGACACAGGTCACTGCAGAATACAAGGACATGAGCGGCACAGGTCACTGCAGAATACAAGGACATGAGCGGCACAGGTCACTGCAGAATACAAGGACATGAGCGGCACAGGTCACTGCAGAATACAAGGACATGAGCGACACAGGTCACTGCAGAATATCAAGGACATGAGCGGCACAGGTCACTGCAGAATACAAGGACATGAGCGGCACAGGTCACTGCAGAATACAAGGACATGAGCGGCACAGGTCACTGCAGAATATCAAGGACATGAGCGACACAGGTCACTGCACAATATCAAGGACATGAGCGGCACAGGTCACTGCAGAATACAAGGACATGAGCGGCACAGGTCACTGCAGAATACAAGGACATGAGCGGCACAGGTCACTGCAGAATACAAGGACATGAGCGGCACAGGTCACTGCAGAATATCAAGGACATGAGAGGCAGGTCACTGCAGAATACAAGGACATGAGCGGCACAGGTCAATGCAGAATATCAAGGACATGAGCGGCACAGGTCACTGCAGAATACAAGGACATGAGCGGCACAGGTCACTGCAGAATATCAAGGACATGAGCGGCACAGGTCACTGCAGAATACAAGGACATGAGCGGCACAGGTCACTGCAGAATATCAAGGACATGAGCGGCACAGGTCACTGCAGAATACAAGGACATGAGAGGCACAGGTCACTGCAGAATATCAAGGACATGAGCGACACAGGTCACTGCAGAATATCAAGGACATGAGCGGCACAGGTCACTGCAGAATACAAGGACATGAGCGGCACAGGTCACTGCAGAATATCAAGGACATGAGCGACACAGGTCACTGCAGAATATCAAGGACATGAGCGGCACAGGTCACTGCAGAATACAAGGACATGAGCGGCACAGGTCACTGCAGAATACAAGGACATGAGAGGCACAGGTCACTGCAGAATACAAGGACATGAGCGGCACAGGTCACTGCAGAATATCAAGGACATGAGCGGCACAGGTCACTGCAGAATACAAGGACATGAGCGGCACAGGTCACTGCAGAATACAAGGACATGAGCGGCACAGGTCACTGCAGAATACAAGGACATGAGAGGCACAGGTCACTGCAGAATACAAGGACATGAGCGGCACAGGTCACTGCACAATATCAAGGACATGAGCGGCACAGGTCACTGCAGAATACAAGGACATGAGCGGCACAGGTCACTGCAGAATACAAGGACATGAGCGGCACAGGTCACTGCAGAATACAAGGACATGAGCGGCACAGGTCACTGCAGAATACAAGGACATGAGAGGCAGGTCACTGCAGAATACAAGGACATGAGCGGCACAGGTCACTGCAGAATATCAAGGACATGAGCGGCACAGGTCACTGCAGAATATCAAGGACATGAGCGGCACAGGTCACTGCAGAATACAAGGACATGAGCGGCACAGGTCACTGCAGAATACAAGGACATGAGAGGCACAGGTCACTGCAGAATACAAGGACATGAGAGGCACAGGTCACTGCAGAATATCAAGGACATGAGCGGCACAGGTCACTGCAGAATATCAAGGACATGAGCGGCACAGGTCACTGCAGAATACAAGGACATGAGCGGCACAGGTCACTGCAGAATACAAGGACATGAGCGACACAGGTCACTGCAGAATATCAAGGACATGAGCGGCACAGGTCACTGCAGAATACAAGGACATGAGCGGCACAGGTCACTGCAGAATATCAAGGACATGAGCGACACAGGTCACTGTAGAATATCAAGGACATGAGCGGCACAGGTCACTGCAGAATACAAGGACATGAGCGGCACAGGTCACTGCAGAATACAAGGACATGAGCGACACAGGTCACTGCAGAATACAAGGACATGAGAGGCACAGGTCACTGCAGAATACAAGGACATGAGCGGCACAGGTCACTGCAGAATACAAGGACATGAGCGGCACAGGTCACTGCAGAATACAAGGACATGAGCGGCACAGGTCAATGCAGAATACAAGGACATGAGAGGCACAGGTCACTGCAGAATACAAGGACATGAGCGGCACAGGTCACTGCAGAATACAAGGACATGAGAGGCAGGTCACTGCAGAATACAAGGACATGAGCGGCACAGGTCACTGCAGAATACAAGGACATGAGAGGCACAGGTCACTGCAGAATATCAAGGACATGAGCGGCACAGGTCACTGCAGAATATCAAGGACATGAGCGGCACAGGTCACTGCAGAATATCAAGGACATGAGCGACACAGGTCACTGCAGAATACAAGGACATGAGCGGCACAGGTCACTGCAGAATACAAGGACATGAGAGGCACAGGTCACTGCAGAATACAAGGACATGAGCGGCACAGGTCACTGCAGAATATCAAGGACATGAGCGACACAGGTCACTGCAGAATACAAGGACATGAGCGACACAGGTCACTGCAGAATACAAGGACATGAGCGACACGAGCGGCACAGGTCACTGCAGAATACAAGGACATGAGAGGCACAGGTCACTGCAGAATACAAGGACATGAGCGACACAGGTCACTGCAGAATACAAGGACATGAGCGGGGGTCATTATTATAATGCTCTAGTCTTATCTCCAAATTGACTGTCAGGTTTAGATTGAAGATGTTCATATTGTTGCGCAGTGATAGCCTCTATGATACATAAATGGAAATTGTTTCGCATCATGATTACAGTAAACCTGCCGTTCCCAAACTCTGCAGCGCCGCAGCAATAATAATATTTCATTCAAAAGAATGTATAATGTTTTTCCTTTTAGGTTTGCATATTAAAATGCAAATAATACTCCCTGTGGATTTAATACTTACTTCAAGTATAACATTTAAACAAATATAGTCTGTAAAAATGTTTTATTCTTGTTGTGATGGCAACCTTTGAGGGCCGCTCTGTAGTACCTCTGAGGTCACCCAGGGGGCCCCGGATCCTACTTTGAGAGCTTTGGGAAGCAGGGCTGTATATAATGTAAATGTGTAAATGAACCGAAATAACAAATGTAACTGATGCCAAAGGTTGCAATTAATAATGTAAAATGTCATCTCCAAACAAACAATGGCATAAAATACATGGGGTTTGTATAATAGTTTATAGGTTTTAGTATTTATTATTAGTTATAAGTATCTAAAATTTGCACTGTTAACTGAATCCTGATTAGAAAATGAAATAGCAATTTATTCTATGTGTGTGTGCAGCTCAATTTTAAACTAAACCAGCATATGTGACAGACATATGAATCACATTTAGGATTACACAAGGGAAGTTGCTGCCAAAAGGGTACTTAAATAGGCAAACATATTTCTCATGTGTTTAACCTTACATTTTCCAAAATCAATATTGTTCCAATGGCTTGTAGACATTCACTGCGGCGCCTGAAACTCCATCTGCCTATCGCTGCTCTCCGCCAAAACTAAAAGCACTTTCAAACCGCTGCTGGCTCAGATGGGGCCGCTGAACAGTGAAGTCTGCAGCACCCAAAGCTTAGCCCAAGGAAACTCATGGTCTTTTCACGTGGCTGAGCAGCGCCGAGGCCAGCTGAATCTCCATTTACAGCGTTTACAGCAGCTTACTCAATGTGTAATTAAAAAACACGGAGCTGCACTGCCATGGCATTTCACAGTCTGTGGTAGAGACCGCCACACGGACCACTTTGGGTCAATAGCTTTTTAATCAGACCATTTGCAGAAACCTGGCGGAAATGAGAAGTAAAAACCTGAAGCTAAAATACTGGACGAGGTGGATAGCGCGCACATTTTATTAATTACACTGGGTAAATTAAAACGGGTTTTGTGGGGTGAGAAAGTGCTTCTACTTTGCTGAAGTTTGGAGTCTATAGACATGTTCGCCACGCTGTATAATTACTCGTGCTGTAGGTTTTCATTACGTCAGATGTAGACCGGCTCAATGGGACCAAACTGGCAACAAAAGGACAAAATATGTGTGCATGACTTTGTTCCAGAAGGGCAGAAAAACTTTAATCTAGTGGGAATTATTCAATGGGATCTTGAGCTTGGACAGAGCCAGCCACCAAAGCGGTTTAATGCATATTGTTCCACTATTGCCCCCACAAACTTGTCTTTTTGGATGTTCACGTCCACTCGGGATGTGAAGCCTATTTGGTTCATTGATAATCGTAATCAACCATGTCAAAATATAATCGTAACAAGTAAAAAATTATAATTGTGACGTTTAGAAGCAAGTAAACCTATAGTCCAAAAACACAATACATACAAACCTATCATGAACCCCTCTGAATGGTGGAGAGTTATTTAGAATGTTAAGGTTATCTGGTTTGTTGAAACTCTCCCTCGTCTTGTACCAGTATTGGACTACGTTGATTTAATTTTCATCTGCACAAACCGACTGGATGCACTTCATCACAGCTCCATCAGATTCATCACTGGAGCACAAAGTAGACTGGCCTTCTGAACACGTCGTGAACAGCACCATCTTGTCTTTATTTTCAAAGCGATTTCAAACAAACTACCATTATATTTAAATAGGTTATTAAAAACAGCAACAATAGGTTATAACACACGAGCACAAGATAACTTTATTCTTGATGTTCCATTAGTAAAATCAGAATATGGTCAAACTGCCAGGTAAAAAAGACTCAACTTGATTTTGTCATTGAGAAAGTTTGATTTTGTAAAGCTGGTCACAAACTTGAGGAATAAAACGTGTAAAAACAACAGAAAGAAAATGAAAGATTTCTAAAGGTATCAATCAATCATTTTCAAAATAATTGTAACACTAAAATGTGATGATATGATATCCCTAACATCCACACATCAAAAAATATAGTGAGAAATGCAAATTAGTTTTACGCCAATTCAAGCCATTGATTTTGAACCAAGCAATAAAGTTGTAAGACGAAAAATATTAGTAAGTATAATTTTGTTATCAGACAAGGAAACAATATTAATTTATGAGACGCTGTGAAAATTATATTACATTCTTGTTATTGTGTTACTTGATAGTGTGAAATCAGATTATAAAAGAAAACTGATCGGCGCATCCGAGCTAAATGCTAATGAGCGATAATACAATGATAAAGTGAAATGTTAGAGCAGCAGGGGGCGACGTGTGTTGTGCCTCCTCTGTCACTCAAAGACAAACGTGAGCCCCAGTGCAGCCGATGAGGAGTCGATTAACAAGGCAAATTGCTTCTTCCTCTTATCTTCCTCGAAGGGAGCGAGATAAGGGCCAATGAGAGCGGGTTTAGGGAGGCCAAGTGTCTCCCCGAGGGCCGACTACGAGGATCGAGAAACAAAGCCAAAGCGCGTGAACTCCGGGGATCTTGGAGTGTTTCCAACAATAACTAACATGCTGCAACAGTCATTCCAAAGACCTCAGGGACCGAGAGCTATTTCTATTGTACTTATACATCGATATGGAGTTTACTACAGGGAAAAGGGGATGGATTTAGAGTGTACACACAAACGTACACTACAAGCATCATAGAAAAGTTTATTTAAACAGTTAAACCACAATCGACATAATCGGCACAATGCAAAGATAAGAATATTCTATGTTTACCAGTCATCACTGACCAAGGACAAGTATTTAGGATGTAGAATGCAAATATATATAATCAACTTTAAATAAATAAATAAAAACCAAGGCATAATTAATTATTCTGTGTTTATGCACAAAATAAACAAAAAAAGCCCTCATATTTACGTCCAGCCTCTTAATTATTAAGCAGTGCAGTGCGATGAGAGGGTAGAAAGTCAGAGAGATCCTTTACAAGTATTGCATCATTGGTGCTTATGTGGGCTTCAGAGCTACTGCAACATTAAACTTTAATGTCTATAAAAAGGGAATTGAATTTAGTATGAATATGTTGCACTATGAACTATATGCCAGTGTTTCCATGTTGTTAAGTAACTGCTCCACAAATGTACAATATCGCAAGCATTATTTTACTACTTCACCTTTTAGACAACTTTATAGACACATTTCAAGGTAGCAGAGGGTTTGGGTGTATTTCCCAAGATACACACTATTTTGAATTGCACTTACTGGAATATCAAGTTTAAAAAGCCTGTATTATTCATAACAAAAGGACCACCATTGTTTCTTTTGGGAAGCATGTAGCATAAAAGGGTCCAAAAGATACTGCCAACAAAGATGAACGTTTCCGATAAATGCGTCATTTCGACTGGTGGTCCTGTTTCATGTTGTGTAAAGAGCTGCTTCTGCTGGCGGTGGTTCAAATGTTAAACAGGATGAATATACGGCGCTTTAGTAACCTACCTCAGCCGGTGTGTGTAAGCGCCTTAGCGAGACGGAGGACAAAGGGCGACAGTGAGATGGGACGATTACGGTCTGTCAAAGCAAAGAGCCAGCAAACGCTCGATTTCTGTACATTAGAGGTACAGTTTGTGGAAGCCAAAGCCGGTCGTAAAGTACTTTCAAAGATACAAGAAAGAATAAACAGCCATGGAGCACGCGTGACCCTTTTGACAGACCAATTCTCTTCTTGTCAAGCAAACCAAGGCTGCCGGCCGTGTTATGTGTGTTGTTTCTGTAGAAAATGGTGTTTTTCCAATGTAATGCAACAACCTCCCAGCGGCCCCTAGAGTCCCAGTGAAGGGCCCTACACACAGTAGGTGTACAGGGATGATAGATACAGCTCGACTCATGAGAGATCAGTGTCTTTGCTCTGGCAATAATCGAAAAGTAAACATGTCGTCTCTGGTTTCAAACACAATAACATGAGAGAAAGCTTCTGTGGTTCATCATCTCCGAATACATTTTGAAGAATAATATAGGAGTGGGAGGTATATACTGCAAATTTAAAGTGGTAATGATTATTTGGTAACTTGTACATTGTAAAATGTCCTGGTGGAATACACACAGTAACTGGATTGACTTAAAGGACACATATTATGCAAACTTGACTTTTGTAGCTTTGAACCATGTTATGACATCGTCCCTCCCGTTAAACCAGAACCAAAACCTGAAGTTGGATTTAGCTTCATTGTTTGCTGAATCCCGTTTGGTAAAGGTAGGTTTATGCTTGACACGACGAGCGTACCTGGTTTTTTGCATCGGTGTCAGGGAAATATGTGTAACTATACGGAAATGGGCAGGATTTCATAGCAACTAGCTCAAATTTCTACTGTCGGCACAGCATAAACCCCACACAGAGTAGAAATACTGTCAACGTCTTCTCCGTGCGTATGATGTGCGAATTTACATGTGGGAAGTATAATCCAAGCTTAAGTCCTCTCCCCTCTGAGCCTCAGAAAACACTTGGTTCCAAGTTTTCCAGTTTAATGAGATTTAAAAGTACAATGACATTTCTGTCGTGAAATTGCCTTCATTACGGCATGCTACATCAGCATGTTAATGGCAAGCTAGCATTTTTTTTTAGTTGACCCATGGTAATTTCTTCTTTTTGCCAATAGATGGAGCGCTTACCCAAATCCTGATGAGGTATCGCCTCAACACTATAAAGTAATGTGTATTTTCAATAGATACATAATTTTTTTGTTCTAAAACATGAGATGCAAAGAAAGAGGATCTCAAGAGCATTTTTAAAGGCCAATAACAAGACAAAATCATTCATAATATGTGTCTTTCAAAACATCTAACAAAGCTGAAGTTAAACACTGATAGAAAGTCTCTCCAGCAGGTGGTGAATTGGGCGAGTAGTGTGTGTGTGTCAATGTGTCAGACTCAGCCACGACGTGAGGCCAGGTCTATAACTATGGACCCCACCCCCCCGCTGAGCCCCCGCTCTGCCCCACGCTACGTGGTCACTCTGGGAAAAGCTAATCGCTGCAGGGATAGTTTTGTACCTTAGTAACATATACGCTTTGCGTCGTAGACCTATAAATCCCCCGTTAATGAATTAACAGGGGAACTTTACACATCGTGGCATTTATATTACCCTTTACAAATGTAGCAGCGATGAACAGATGTCTTTGATAAACACTTCTTATTTACTTTAACAGCCTTGTCTTATTTCTACTTCTTGACGCGAGCAGTGATCCAAACAATTATTTTATATCTCCCTGACCTTTAAATCCCAGCGCACAGGCTACTGCACAGCGGAGTAGGCGGCGCAGACTAATTGAATTCGAAGTTAACACCAGATAGACACCGCATAACTTTTAATGGGGTTAAAAATGGGTTCGCATATTCACTTGTGATAGTCAAGGTTCTAATGGGGAATGGGCAAAAGTGGCGACATCCTCTCGAAGATAGAAAGACGTGTCTGCGCGTGTGTTTTCTTCATCTTCTGAGCCACTGAACAGGGGTTTAATCTGAAATGGGATTGGTCACTCAGCCTCAAAAGAGAACCCAACTCCGCAAGTGTACAGATAAACAGAATAAGTCACAGCTCACTTCCTCAGAGATAATAAAGGAGCCAACTCTTCATCTGCAAAGATAAATAGACCGAACTCTACACAACTTCACAATCTACCCTCACTTACAAGGTACAAAACGTCCTTCAAATGATAAATAAAGGCAGGAATTGTGGAGACGTTCTGTGCGATGGGACAAATGTAACAGACAATAACAAAACAGTGCCATTCTTTTCTCTTAAATAATGCAGTGAGGTCAGATATCACCAACTGGACTTGTCTTGCAATGGAAAACACAAGTTGTTTTTCTTTCATTCTTTCTTCCTTTGAACAGGGACAATGTACTTAATGAATACTTATGTAAATGTGCAAGTTTTAGCTTTTAATTGTCAACTGTCCCTGGGCAAGGTGAAGAGGTGATGGCATCAGACAAGACATAACAATATAAGCATTCATTATAAACTTAGTAAGATATAATAATGAACACAATAATAGAACACAATATTAGCCACATTTAGACATGTGGCTTATGCATGTGAGACAGGCTCATAGAGTACAGAGTGCATCTTCTCTAGTGAGCGCGATGTTGATTGGATTTGAGCCAGATTTGAAGTTGATTTTAAAAAGTGCAGTAAGTAGGGCATTCTCTTATGATGAGGGGCTTGCTGTCTGCCAGATGTTGCAGCTCCTGACAGAGCGAACAGACTGTCCAAAAGCAGTATGTCTACAGGGCATCTTTTAGCCCACGTTCAAGCGGTAAACAGTGTTGGGCAAGTTACTCTGAAATTGTAATACATTATATATTATATGTAAGTTATAATAGGAACGATACCCTACTTGCCTTACTATTGAGTTCTTCATGGTCAGTTACAGCCGTTTGAAGCACTTGATGAAGAAAACGAACATTATCCCCCCTATTCTGAGACAGTTATGAGTTAGGATCAGCCCAGTGTTCGCCTCTCCCGTCGTTGCGTAATGGGCCAGGGCACTGAATACATGTGTGCTATTTGGGAAAAGAGGGAACGGCGTGGACCGAAATGGGACATGGAGCGGGACTGTCTGCGGGATGTGAGAGAATGAGCGCGCATGTAAAGAAGAATTGGGTTTGAATGATGAGCCGTGCAACGCTTGGAAGCACAGGCCCCGCTCACAGCAGCACACGCCCGCTAAGGAGAAGCCCTGGTACTGCTGCGGGGAAATGCTCCTGCCAAGCACAGCGCATAATAAAATGCCCTAGTAACTTGCGCAACTGAGATTGTAACGAGTAATATACTACCCATTTTCTTCTCAGTAATGCGTTATAGTACTGTGTTACTGAAAAATGCAATAGATCACTAACTTATTACCTCTGTAGGGCGTAACTGCCGACATAACGCATTCTCTACAGTCGGTAAATGAGCTACAGTGAGCTCGCCGTGAGTGAATGTGTAGATGTGTAAGACGCCTTCACTTGAACTCAGCAGGGAACACCGGAGAGCGCCAACGGGAAGGGAGAGCCAGATTGTTGTTTTTTTTCTGTGCACGCCTCGGGCAAAGCCAACTTTCTCAGTGAGTGAATGGGATTTCCTGCACATAGAAAGAGGACTCGGCTCCACCCGGTGTACTGTCTTAACTCCCATAGTCAGCGGGCGTCATTGACCTGTGTTGGAAAGATAATATTACAAAATACAAGCAAAACAAATGCTCTTGCTGACCTATTGACCCAAAAGGTTTGATTTCATGATTTATTTGAAGTTTGTCAGCACAATACACATCAATAACATTGGGTTCCACAATAATTTATCTAAGGTTGGGAATGGTGTAGTGTTGAAACCTGTTTTTAGAGAGTTTTCATGCAAATTATTGAATATTATCGTCTAAGAAGGAAGGACAACGTGTACCTTTTATCACTAATCTTGTACCAGACTAAAGCTGAGCCGCTGTTAGAAGTCAGGGGTCTTAAGTAGAGAGGCTTAAGTGCTGGGTTTAGAAACTAGGTAATTGTAAAATGGTATCGACTTGCTAAGAAGTTTACCAGTATATTAGCTTGTGTCCAGTTTGTTGGTCTGTTAGTGGATAAATGCTAAAATGTTGGTATTTTGTTCTCGTAGCATTTGTGGCAATTTGTGAACCTCGAGTCAATCTTTAGAGTTGAAGAAAAACATACTCTGCAGGGTTGTCCACGAAACCCAAATCGATTTTTTAATTAATACAATATCGTTTAGCTCATTGCTCATTTCGTCCACAGCGTGAGCCTGCAGCTACGAACTACAATAATGAGTTTTGGAGTGTACCCTCATATCCTTGAGATGAAAGCTCTTATTTTTCAAAAGCCCCGAGATAATGAGTCCCCATTGTTGTCCCGCAGTCCTCCGCAGTCCATTTCAAACAGTCGCGGTGATGGGTAATTGTGCGATCTGATCATGAAAGCCACATCAGACGGATGATGAATACGGGGCTGATTGCGGAGCGAGGAGAGCGGCAGAGGTACGGTACGTGCTCGGAACGCCACCAATCAGTTAAAACCAAGAGCGAGCGAGTGCGTCCGAGTGTCTCCGTCGAGCCACAAGATCCCGAGAGCCAAAAGACGAGACGTGGGAGATTTTGTACAACCGTTTTTATTTACGTTCTGGACAGTTATACAGAGATCCTGGAGAACAGAGTGGTCGACTGAGTGGTCGAAGTGAGTGATATACTGTCTGAATCGCATCTTTAATTATGGACCAACTTTGTGTCTGAAATAATGTTAATTTAAAGGTGGTATGGACGATTTTTTTCAGCAAATTTTTTATCATATTTCCTCGTGGCGTGGATAAATCATTTGTCCTGCCACGTATCAATCATAAAACGCACCTATCGCTCACCTGCAGCCGCGTCAGGCTCGTGCCCACGTTTCCGTGTGCCTAAGCGCATGGATCTATCATAATATAGTTCCCTCAGTGTACGGGGCAAAATGAAGATGGAGAAAGACAGTTCGAGCTGACGCAGAAGTGGACAGAAATCTACGGGAGACGAGCGATGCGATGCTCTTCATTGTGCTAATAAACAAACGCATGTGTGTGTTGTATCAGTCCGCACGGGGGAGGGCGCACTTCCACCTGCGTTCTCAAATCGCAGAAAAATCGTCCATACCGCCTTTAAAAAAAATCCAGGGATGATATGTTTTTTTTTTTTTTGAGCGAGTGGATTTAACCAATCAAGCGCGAACTCTCAGAAGCCGCAAATAACTTTACTTACCACTTAAGGGTATTTATAAAGATAATTTCTCATTTTAAAGCGATTAAATTTAGTCTTTGATCAAGGGTCTAAGACATTGAGCTAGGAATACAAAGGGAGAGCCCCGTGCCAAGGCACTGACCTCGTCTCGCAATTAGGAAAGTACGTCAAACGGAAATCATAGTTTAGTCGCAGTTAGCAAATCACGAGGACTGCAAAAATGTATTTAGCTTGCTGAAGTTGTTTTTCTGTCTCATCATGTAAAACTGAAGAACTGCTAACCTTGTACGTTTAGACCTCCTCATGGGATTCTTGTATTAGTTCAGCCAACTTTGTACAGAATATAACTAGCTAAATGGTATCGAATTGAATCATAAATCGCAAAGCTCGTCAGAGAAATCACAAAATCTTTCAACCCTCACAATTCCTCGCTTCAACCAAATAAACCTGTCTATTTGAGTAACATTCTTACAGTTTATTTTTAAGTCCACCAAATTAAAAAAATCTAATAATTGCTATTAAGCTCTCCCCCAAACGTCTCTATTGCATTTTTAAGATCAGATGTCCTGGCTCACTGAGAGTCCTCCACCGTTACCGTGCGACGCTCTCGCCCGCCTTTCAGAAGACGTTTCTCAGACGAGGATGTTGAAAGCCTGCCAGCGCGGTCTGCGGCACTAGTACTTTTACTGATCAAATTTTCATCAAAACCCCAGGTCTCATGCCAAGACATAAAATGGTACTTTAACTCTGTTCTTGTTGATATTTTCCCCGTCTTTCCGTTGTATTAAATGCAGAGGGCCGAAATGAATTGTGAATGTCGTGTAGGTTGAGCTCAGACTTTCGCAGCAGGTTTGCAGCGGCGTACACTCCAAACGGGAGTTACATAACAGTTTAATTAGACCATTTTATTACCAGCCTCAGGGGGTAAAGTTTCTTTTTTGATGTCGTTTTTCTCAGCAGAGGTGCTTGCAAAATACAACGCTAATGTGCTTGGTTGAAAAAACTAGTGATGTAGATGTATAATACAATCACAGCTTACTTATTTTCTTTAACTTTTAATGAATCCTATCTCTAATACATCTCTTTGAAAAGTTTTAAAATACAGTTGCATGCGTTACAATCCTCTTTTGTACCTTCAGAGAGTCTTCTAACTGCAAGCTATCACACAGAAGCTATTTACACAACAAAGAATCTTGCCCACAAATGAAAAATTCAGCAGTTTACAACAAGACATCACAGTCACAAAAACGTCCCAGAAAGTGCATTAATATGATCAAAATCGTTGTTTGGGGAATAAATCTGTGTAAAATTCTATTAAGAGTTATTTTCTGTGTTATTTTTACAGTCCTTTCAAGTAAGACTTCTAAAAGGCACATTTTAGCACTTTTCTGATGGACTTATCTGACTGTCGTTATAACATAATCGGGATAAAAAAATGAATTTGTAGTGATATTTTAGTGATTTACTTATGACCCAGAGCAAAAGCTAAAAACACTGAGCCGGACAGATCCCAGTCACGTCTCTGTCAGCAGCAGTGGCATTACACAGTCATCTCAATCTCTCCGCGGTCAAGCGAGGCCACCCGTTTGCCATTCTTCCGAGCCCATCCATCCGGCTCCGCCCCCCCTGACCCGCGGTGACGTCTCTGCGCCGGTGGTGAAAGACTGCGACTGATTGACTCTCATTAAAAAGAGAAATGAAGTTGAAGTGACTGTTGGGAAATGATGAGAAAAGCCGCGATGCGTCCTTCACGTGGAGATTATTGCTTCAGATCATCAGACAGAGATAAGTCATTTGAGTGCATGTTGGGTGGAGAGCGGAGTAGATAATGAACACGGCGCACTTGTCTTACACGCGTCAAGAGGTGTAGCACTGTTTTTGACTCATTTTGAGACGTCAGGGTCTTTCAAAAACGTACTGTGTAATGTAAAAGGCACGTCATTTCAAGTAAAACTCTGCAGTTGTTGTGATTCTGGAGGAAATGATTATTATCCAGCATGATGATGTCAAGTCTGTGATGGGCAAGGTGCAATACACAGAAGTAACTAGCACATACTAGGCACATGGTAGCTGTGTAGAGGTGGGCAAACTGACAATGACACAAATATAATATTACCGGTATATATATTTTTCGTGTATCCCGATAACAATAGTCAGATGATACTATGTCCGTACAACAGAAATGTGTTAAAACATGTCTTTAAACTTATTAGTTGAGGTTTAATCATCAGACAAATGTGAAATGTCACCTTATTTCCTTATTTCAAAGTTAACATCATCACTTTTTTTAATTTTTGTTTTTAATCGCCTCTTTTTGTCACTTTTTTTTACTATAATATATCTATTTATCAAAACCACATTCACAATAATAGCTACATGTTGACTTGTTGCTCATTTCTAGTGGCTGTGCAGGACATGACTAGGAGTTTAAAGAAATACAGTAAAATAAATCTTAAGGTGCACCGGTGTTACTGTTCTACCTTAAATGTTACACAATATGGCATTAAACTTATTTCCATTAAGACGAGCAAGCCAAGTTACGGGTCAGATCTGTGGTGAGGTGACCCCCTCGCCGTGAGGGTGCATGTTTTTCATGGTATTTGTTTGGCAATAAAAAACATCCGGAAAGGTTCTGCAGTGCACTTTTAAATATGCAAGTGCAATATAATGTGAAAATACAATGATAATCTTTATGTTACAAATGTGATTCTACTTTGTTTCTCACCAGAAAATGCAAACTGTGCAACTTGATTTTGAATAAAGTGGATGTCTCCTTCTGAAACATAAATAGTAAATCTAAATCACAATCGTCTCCTTCTACACAAGTGAAAGTCAAGACATACTCAGTTTACCGTGCATAGACCATTCTCAACCGTCGTCACTGTTTCCATGACTTGTACGTATGTTACGTTTGCGGGTGGCAAAAAGGATAGAGTGCACATCTACAACAGTGTCTGGTACAGGTCACTTTATCTCCTGAAACTCATCATTTCTGCCCCTGTGAAGTCTGACAGTTGATAGAAGAGAGCAAACACATGAGGCTCTGTGTTTTCCTGACTTTTCATTGGTTCAACTGTGTCATGTGATCATTGGTGACCAAAACAGAGAGTTGTGTCGCTAGGCTAGCTGTGATGCTAATTCACTCAGGAGTCTCTAAAATGGACATTAAAGGTACGACAGAGGTGAAGGAGTTGGACTTCTCCTGGAGCTTTGTCCCACAGATGAGGACGTCAGACAGAGGAGGAAAAGAGATGATTTACACAGTTAGTGCCATCATTTATGTGTATGTTATTTGTTATTTAGCTTTAACTTAGGTTGTAAGGGTAAAAGTAAAACACGTTTTGCATTATACATTAAGTGTTTAGGCAGAAATATCCCTATGTGCCTCCCTGTTATTGTTTGTGTATCTTCATCTTCTAAATAGAAAGTTTTAGCCCAGAGGCTGCTTCCAGCGGCTCCTCCGATAATTTTCTTTGGCCGCTGGGCTTCGCATTTGAGAAGTGTCGGTAAACAGTCTGCTTTACCAGAGCATGGCCGAAATCATCTTTATCACATGTTTGAATGCCTGTTCCTGGGCTCGAGTTTCTGCAGAGCAGTTTGCAATTCAGATGCAACACTACGAGACTGAAGCAGCTGCAACGGTTTTCAGCTAGAGACGACTGGGACTGAGGAGGCACGACTTAAAATCAGAGGAAAATCGTGCTAAAATTGTGTCCTTGGCTCTAAATGAGAGAAACAGCAGTTTAATTCACCGCTTTTTGCCACGCAGTGCAAAAAGAATGTGATGTCGCTGAGAGAGGGCTATAGGAGCCATTTTGATCATTCAAATGGTATAACTGTTAATGTTTAATCACGCTGAAACACAGGGATGGCCCGTAGCCTACAGTAGGGCTGACAAAAATTTATATTTCAATATTCTTTTGCATTATATCAATAACAATCACACTGCTTCAGGAATGTGCTCAAATGTGACAGTAAATGTCTTGGTTGATTGCACAAAACATGGCTAGATTCTAAAATGAACCACAAAAGGACAGAAACATCACCTAAACTCTTTTTTTGGAAGCTGATACTAAACATTTCTATTTCTGTTTGTTTCAATCAGCTCTTTAGTGCATTTTATACACACAATATTATTTTTTTTTCATATCTGTAAAACAACAATTGTGACATTAGCTAGTTTTTCTCCAACCTTTAGCACTATATAAGGCCTCGCAATATAATTTCCAGCTCATATTTCTCATATAATTGTTCCTTCCTGAGTACATCTATTCACCTCTAAAGCACTTAGCCTTGCAGAGCTTCTCAGCCCCCCCGCTGCTCTCACTTCAGGGCTTATTGTGTCTGTCAGACAATGTTTCAGCTGCGTCATAACCGCTCAGTGTCAATCGCATGGCAATTTCAGAATGGCTTTTTATGCAGGTGTTTTGGCAAGCTCTGAAATGTAAAATAGACAATGCAAAATAAAAAAAAGAAGGTTTACGTGAAAGCCTCTATTGGCAGGAGCAGATCAGAGCTAATACCCCGCTGATGTCATTTTCACAGTCTCTTGTCGCTAAGCACATTGAACACAGTCTGCTACAGACGGCGCCACACAATGACTTCCCTCTCATTTTTCCGTATAAATCTCATCTGAGGCAGTGATTTGTCAGCGCACGCACGCTCCATGACAAACTGTGCCCCCTAAGGCTGAGCGAATCCACCTTCTCCCTCCGAAAACTCGGCAGCGCAAAAAGTACCAAAGTGAAAAATGACAGTTCTAAGGCCACCCCGAGTTCGCCGGTGTTGTCAGAGATGTGATATTAAATGTGTGAGGAAAACAAAACAACACTATCTCCTGCTCAGTGGTAATCTTTTCACATTATCGGTGTTTGAAGGAGCTTTGGTGGACTGAAGTCTCCCAAAACCAGACGGAGAGACTTAAAAGGAAGAAAGGTGCGGCGTAAACAAATCACTATTAAGAGGGTCATTCATTTTCAAGAGCTTTTGGCTTTAAAGCATTAGAATTTTGCATTTTGACAGTTTGTCCAATTCTATACGAGTAACAGCAGTTGACGAAATGGTACAGATAACAGTTCTTTCCACCATACGATTAATGACAGTAACCCTGACGTTTCAGAGGGTCAGGATGCAGGATTTATCACAATTGATTCAAAATTTGAAAGGTCGCAATTAGCAAATCGCAAGGACTGCACTTTATTTAAATCCTTTGCAAACAATAAAACATATTTTTGTTAAGTATAAAAGCCGCTAACTGAAGTTTAGATCTCTTGCATGTGATTCTTATCCTTGTATTAGTTTAGCAGTTCAGATTTCAGTCGTCTTCTCTCAAATGCTGATGCACCTCGATGCGTTTAAAACCCGCACTTTGAACAGAATCACACTATTATAACATAAATTGCAAATCCAATCGCGATGTTTGTCGGGAAAATTGCAATCGGATACTTTGCAAACATCGTCCAGCCTAGGCAAGGTCTATAGTGTAGTAAAATGCTTTAGACTTCATAAAAACAGTAGTTTAGAGAGTACAATATGAGCCCAAATGCAATATTTCTCAAACTCAAATGCATCGTCAACCGCAGCTCGTTCTTAAATATTTTGGCCTTCCCTCAATCGCCGCTGTTCATCATTGGCACAATCAGCTTCATGGGCACCGTCTTACAGGCAGATGTAGAAGATAAAAGGGCCAGAGTGCTTACCTCTTTGCCAGACAGGTAGTAGGCGGAGAGCAGGCCTCCGACAAAACGGATGTTCACCTCGAACACCGACACCTCCGCGTTCTGCCGCACAGAGAAACACAATAGGCAACAGATGAGAAGAAACACACGTATTTACCAGACACGCTCACAGATGGAAGAGATATCATGAAAACGCTTCTTTGTCGCTCAACGGAACATCTGATTGTGTTTGCGTAGGTCGCTCATTAGTGATGTCCGAGGCCAGTTTGTGTGCGCTGATAAAATACACGGCCAAAACGAAACATCGTTTTGTTGATAATGATAGATTTGATTGATACGTACTTTTCATTACGAAGAATCTAAGGGTGCTGCGCGGGAAAATAAATGAATTGGCTAAAAACGACGACAAAACCGCACAATATAGACTGTAATCAACAATGAAAAGCCCATCTAAATAAAATAAAATAAAAAGTAATTAGTCCAGTCTGGCGGCTGGTGGACTGGACCAAAGACTGGAGATCTTGGATGTATGATCGAACATGGCTGCTAATGCATTTACGGGCTCATTATAAAGACTGACCAGCCCAAAACAAAATGAATACCGTATTTTCCGGACTATAAGTCGCACCTTTTTTCGTAGTTTTGGCCGGGGTGCGACTTATACTTATATACTTATACTCCGGAGCGATTTATATGTGATTTTATTTGTTATTTTCAGACTTGCAACTGCATTTCATACTCCAAAGCGACTTATATATGTTTTTTTCTTCTTTATTATGCATTTCTTAGCTGGTGCGACTTATACTCCGGAAAAAGCGGAATATGGTTTTCATATTTATTGGCTGCCGATTTTAAAATCAAAATCAATATGACTTGAAATGTTTAACTGTCATTTCTTAATCCAGACATGTTTTGAAATCTGTC
The DNA here is from genome assembly GCF_026437365.1 of Eucyclogobius newberryi. NCBI lineage: Eukaryota > Metazoa > Chordata > Actinopteri > Gobiiformes > Gobiidae > Eucyclogobius > Eucyclogobius newberryi. The sequence goes on from NW_027315723.1 coordinate 31,053,653, forward strand.
ACTTGTGTGGGTGCAAATGTGCTCTTAGTTTAGGTTCTTAGTAAGAAGAGTAAGATCAAACAGCTTAAGTGCACAGCATATTTTGACAGTTTTATAAAAAAAAAAGTGTCCACAAAAGAACACAGAGTACTCCACGTCACAACATTAAGACTAAATTTGAAGACGTAAATCCCCATTATGCACCTCGGCCTTTAATGGCGGCAATTGAAAGCGGAAAAGCATTTCTTTCCCTTTGATGCGTGTTTCGGAAAGACAAGATTGTGAAAAATCAAAGAAATGTAAGTTTGAAAAGCCATTTGTCTTAGCTGCATAACAATGGGGGCCTTGGACAATTGGTGATTTGGATGTTGGAGTGACGGCTCTCATAATTCACTGCTGTCGACAGGCGATAGGACAATAGAGAGCGGGAAACTATTAAGACAAAATGTTTCCTGTTATTTAAATGTGTTTCAGCGGCTTTTGGAGCAGTCAGACAATGCGGTCCATTCATTATAATTTAATTGCATGCATTCTCTTTGACGGTATATGAAATAGGGAAAAAATAATGACTTCCCACTGACAGGAAAGATATAAAAAGTGTGAGAAATCAGACGTTTTGTTAAGTGTGGGTTTGTTAACTGGTCAATTAAACCCTGAAGCAAAGAATGGCCTTTGAGTAGCCATTATGAACAACACAACTTACTTTGCACGATGTTCACGGCTTTTATTGCTTTACGTTGCTGGATTTTCATTTCTGTTTGGCATCATAAGGGGTTTTTAGGTCAGCTAAAGACTTGCCACGGAATAATAAACTGAACAAAAGGGCATATCAGCTTTCAAGAATAAAAGAAGCAGTCCTGAAGACGTCAAGACTGCAGATGGCGCTGTTTTTGACTTGAAGATGCGACATGAAACTTTTGAGGAAGGATATAGTTGTAGATATCTGAAACATGTCACGCTTTAAATAGCACATACAGATCGGGTACAAAGAAGTAACAAAAAAAACTGTTCCATGGTGAGAAAGGTGATGAGATAGGATACAACTTATACCTAAACGATCTCTGGTTTGACTCTCATAAAACAAACCATTTCGAAGCCCACTCTGAACTGCTGAAATAGACTCGTGTTGTTGAAAAGTGGTCGTGTCAGAGTCTGAATAAGCAGCAGGCTGGCGTTATCTGTGGGGCCTGACAAACGATGGGTCCGGGGCACTTGGGTCTCCTGATGCTGCAACTTTCAGCCTTACACAGTGGAACGGGAACTGACTAAGCACTGCTGTTTCCTCCACGGACCCGAACAGGTCCGGAACAAGTCAATGCAGTGTGACGTTTTTTGGACAAGAACAATGCCAGTGTGCTGCAGAGATCGCCAGTTTGTAAGACAAAGAGAAGCTGAATATAGTGAAACGGGTGTGTTATTCAGTTGTGAAACGGATATGTTTTTGCAAGATTTGACTGGTTTGACCGTGAAGATAACGGTTAGATTTTTTATTATGTTCTCCGACGGGCAAGACATTTTTTAAAATGCAAAATATGACATTAAAACAGTCGAAGGGGTCAATGATAGTTTTTTTGTTGTCATTTGGCTACTTTTAGATAGTGAGATGTCAAGTTTTTGTGCTTTAAATGGTCTTAGTTGTGTAACAAGTGAAGAGACGTTATAAAGGGAGCTTAATGCATTGCCCAGGGTCATGATTAACAACGGTATCAATAAAATCCATGTTGTGGATTTGTCAGCCTTGGGAACACAACTAAACACAAGGGATGAAGGAGGTCTTTAAATATCCCAAATATCTTCAGGGACAGACAGTCATCTTCAGACAAAGACGCAGCTTAAGAAAAAGTCCAGTGTAGCTTTAAGCCACACACAATCCTACTGCACATTACACTGCAGGTCACTGTCATTTATTTCCAGCCAAACGGAGCAACACCTTTAAATCTATTTAAAGACGAGAAGCAAGAGAACAGGTTTTATAAGCCTCCAGAGGGATGGCCTGTCAGAAATGAAGCGCTTGGAAGGAAAACTTATGATCTTCAGCTGTGTCACAGCGAGAAAGGAAAAGTCAACACTTCCTGTCATAAAAATAACTGACGTTTTGGCACAGCGAGGCAAGGACAAAAGTCTGGTCCCTGGTGATATACGCCGAAGAAAACACGCTTGTACGTGTATCGGATGGTATGGCGTATCAGGTAAGGATTATTGTAACTAATAAGAAGATCTCCATGTACTATACACACAGCATGTCATTATTTATATAGATGGTGTGTCTGAAGCCGTTTTTGATGCTCGAAGACACAAATATCCCTTGTTTGGGGTGAGTTGGGATCACTATTTCCAGTCCGAGCCTCATGGCGACTGACGAGCGGTGACACATCTCCAAAGTAGCAGGTCAAATCCTCAGAGCAAATATTTATTTTCCGCAATGAACATTTGTCACTTTGACCTCATGGCAGCTGCTCCCATACACATGTTAATAGACCAGGACTCAAATACATCTGATGACTGATTATCTGTTCTACGACACTCAAAAATAAACAACATTCAAATGTACCTCTGTGTAGCAGATCACTTTTGACAAGCCCATATTCTTGTTTCTATCAGCCTATGCTTGTAAATCAGTCATTTCTGATTAAATGACACGGTTCGACTGTGAATCGTGCTAATGACTACTTCTCCACAACCAAAAACATCTTCATCTTTGATCTTCTCTAAACCGTTTCGAACCAATCAAAAACTACACTGAAATTCAACATCTTCAAACTCACCCTTACTGCTGATAAGACACACAAGTACATAGACAGCTTTCCCCCCTTTGAAGTTGCCCTGCATTGTCGAACCAGCCTAATTATGCTTCAAGCTCCTCATTAGAAAGAAACAGGATTTCTATTTCTGAATACAAATATGACTGTGTTTACAGATCTAAGACAAGGGCCGACTCCATAAGCGTGTTCATCGATCGCTATGCAACCTCTAATACCGTCAAGAAGCGCTCCGGTCCCTTTACTGTACCCCTTTTCAACCTGTTATTTCATGCATGCATTTCCAGCTCTCTGTGCATAATCTCGCCTTATTCGCATGCGTTTGCCAGCAGTCGTCCTGTCACTCAAGTGGCTCGGTCTCGGCAGGGAAGCCATTGTTTTCCCCTCGGCTCTGAAGCGAGATCACTTTGCACCATACGTCTATGACAACCTGTGCTTTCCAGTGAGCCATTTTTACATGAAGAGAGAAGACGGCTGTTATTTTAAAACCGCAATGAAAGGCGCTCGGGGAAAAGCCATCACTTTCAGCACCGTGCGACTTTTCTGGACATGCTCGTCGCCATTGTCTCAGCGTGTAGGTTCTCAAGCAACAACCAACCAACCAAATAAATCTCTAAAATAACTCAAAAAGTTCGGATTTCTTGAGTTGAGAATGGCAAAAAAGTGGCTAAAAACCACAATACAGAGGATAGTGGAGAAAGTCTGGCGGATCTGACAGTATCCAGGAGGGTTTGTATCTCCACTACACTACAAACAAGAAGTGACTCGAGAAGCACACAAAAAAAATTACATGCTTTTATATGTTTTATAAAGAGCTGTCTGCATCTACAGCTGTGTCCTTAAAGTGGCTTTGAAATGGCATTTTAGGACATAAAACTGAGAGTGGTTTGTGACTTCTCGGAGGCACTATTTGTCAGAGCACATCAACAGTGGATGAACTAACGGAAAGCGAAGGCGACGACGACGACGACAACAACGAGGCCGAAGTAAAGATGATCATGCAGGGTTTTCACTAACCCATTCAGGCAAGTGCAGACGAGCTCCAAAATGAACATTTAAAACTGACATGAAAATGAGAGGCAGAAATGAGCCTCAAAGATTGAAGGAATATGAAATACACCCAAGATTATGAACTTGTGTGAAAATTAACAGTTATGCTTCATTTTCACATCAATTGAAAGCAGTGAAAAAGATAGATGTGGTAATTTCCCTGATCACAAGACTCGAGTAGCCATAATTTTAATCATTTGTGCTTCTGATTTATTGTATTTCAAATTTCAAGCGTAAATTCAGGCAGGCCGACAGTATTAGGTCAAGTGGGTCTGAAAGCTTTGTGTCTTCTAGTGTTTAGTTCTGATTACGAACTTGAATTAAATGTATACTGGCTATAAACGTCTATCAAAATGACTAGAATAAGTCTCTTCACCTGTAATAAAGGCATACGCATACCAAGTGCAGGGGCAACAGATCGACAGTGCAAATAAGTGCAATATTTCCCTGACTACGCAGATGATGAAGTCCAAGCTTGAGGATAAACTTTTACAACTTGCCAGTGACTTTGCAGATGCTCTCGCTCTCCGACTAGAACGAGCACTCAAAACTTTCCCTCCAACCCATGAAGTTTTATCTACAAAAGTGGCATTGTGGCTGTTGTAAATACTCATTCTCTCCACTTGACAAGCTCATAATCCGACTTTTACAGGCCCTGGGAGTGCAGTGTGTGGTGTGTGTCCTTGGCGGAGAGCTTTGAGGAAATCCTTAGAGTTGTAATGAGCCGTGCCTCTGTTGTTTGGGGAAAGGTGGAGTGAAAGCTTTTTAAAACCAAAGCGACAGTTACAATGCATCTCATCTGTGGGCCTGAGGTTTAATTACACATTCAGCTGTGGACACAATGGCGCAGGAGAGTGCTTGGATTCAAACACTTGACTGTAAACTTGCCCTTGCTTGAAGAACTTCAATTATGGCTGTTGACAGTAAACAACACACTAAAAAGTGGATTAGTTTAATCAACTTCCTTAGAGCAATCTTCTCAGCATCTTTAAAATGTATATCAGTGTGGACAATGTTCAAGCAAGTGTTTTGTCATTAAAGTCAATTGGAAAAGGTGATTGGGAGATTCAAAAAGCAACTTGTTTAATGAAGCAAGAATAAAAGAAAAGAAAGAAAATCTCCACATTAATTTACCTGTGAAAAAATAAATCACACAAAATTCAAAGTTGAACCTTGAAATGAATAAATATTCCCCCCGTGATGGATTTGGCAGTTATTAGTCTCTCACAGAGCTCCCTAATAGTCAATAGTCAAATACCCCCCCAAAAAAGAAGAACTTGATCCTATAAACTAAAGTTAATACAAAAAATACAGCTTTTTCGGCTTGAGATCTACTTTTTGGCCAAGCAAAGTCTCGCGATCTACCAGTATATATGTATTATGGTGCAAGGGCTGGTGTTTATAGGCTCATAATTATTGATAAAAGATTAAATATTCGAAATTAGATCCATAATAAATGAATGTAAACATAAAACACAAATTGGTAAAACAATATTTAAATAGTTTGAATTGAATGTAATAGTTTGATATTCAATGTGTTTTAATGTGTTCAGGTCTATCATTTATCAAATAGTCCCAAATAAATATTGCACATATCTGTGCAGCATTGTGTCAAAGCTCTCCTGTCTGCAGCCATTTTGCATAACTTTATCATTTCAGGTTCACCATGGTAACAGTCAGGGAAGTGGATTTCTAAATGCCCTCTTAGCTTGTCTGTTGCTCAGAAGTTCGGACCAACATCAACGATGCTCGTCTCGTTTTGTCGGCGAAATCGACCAGTGGATCTGTCGCGATCGATTGGTTGCCCACCCCCGATATGAACTGATACTAAAACGCCCTATATTGTTACAGCATGAATGCATTTCTAGTCCTATGTCCAAGTGAAAATTCTTACCACATTGAAGTCGAGGTTCTTCTCCACCCAGTCTGAGGCGACGTCAAACTCCTCAAACATCTCCATGATGTAGAGCGTATCCAAGGCATCCACTATCGTCGCGCCCTTTATACTTCCTGCAACAGACAGAGAACGCAGACGTCTCAGACCACAGACCTTTACATATTCTACAGACGGTGAACGCAGACGTCTCAGACCACAGACCTTTACATATTCTACAGACAGAGAACGCAGACGTCTCAAACCACAGACCTTTACATATTCTACAGACAGAGAACGCAGACGTCTCAGACCACAGACCTTTACATATTCTACAGACAGAGAACGCAGACGTCTCAGACCACAGACCTTTACATATTCTACAGACAGAGAACGCAGACGTCTCAGAACACAGACCTTTACATATTCTACAGACAGAGAACGCAGACGTCTCAGAACACAGACCTTTACATATTCTACAGACATTCCAGGCTGTGAAATAGACTGGGGCCCGTGGCCCGTAAGCCCTCAAATCTAATTCAAACCCCGGGCCCGCCGTGCCCCTGTATCGAAATTCCTCAAAAAAAATCAAGATTTAACTAGTAATTTGGCCATATTTGGGGCATTTTCATCGCTTAAGTTTCGTTTTGACAGACATGCCACTTCGCAGTATTCTTGCTTCTCATTGGCCGAGCGGTGTCCCTGATCTAATTTCGATGAAAGCGGGCATCTGATTGGTCGCTGCGTTCGGGTCGCGTTCGGGTGTATTCGGAAATGCCCGGTCTAATTTTGCCCCAAAAGTGATATCTAGGTTGGCGGGCGTCAATCTCTACTCAGTCCACAATTCAGTCTTTTTAAAGTTGTTTGCAAGTATCCAAGGGCCCCAAGGGCCCCGCCCGCCCTTTGGAATTGTTAGCATCGGGGCAATGTATATATGTTAGTAGTTTATTTTGTAGGCTGTGATTTTGTATATTCAACAAGATCTCCTTATGTCAAATGCTGTAGACAGTATTTATTTTGTATCTAAGAAACATTATTATATTAAATTAAACAGTATTAAAGATCATGATCTCTGGTTTATAGGAATTCCGTATTTGTGCTTTTCATATCAAATAACAGATAAAAGTACTTTAAATTGTTTTACATGCTAATAACCAGGTTTAAAACAACACATTTATCTTGTTCTTATGACGCTGTGAGTGCTCGTGGGGTCGCTTGTGGGTCCCTGAAATTGCTGGGGGGCCCCTAACCTTTTTAGATAGGGGGCACCCCTGGCCCCTAACTTTGAAAATCTTTTTCTCAGCCTGCACTCCAAGAATAAACTTAGAAACTGTTGATACTTTTTAAGCAGACATGACGTGGGCTGGCAGGGAAGCAAACTGCAGAAGTTTTGTTTACAAGTTTAAAAAAAATGTGTTATGCGTCTCGGCAGATGGAGCAGACTGCGATTATGAGTGCTGATGAAACGTCAGGAGTGCAGCTCAAACTCCAGTGATTAGCCCGAAGCGGGAGGCAGACACCGAGCGAGGAGCACAAAACTGGGATTTCAAAGAGTCTTTACTCCAAACACTAATGAGGCCTGCAGCTCTGAACGCCGGCTCAGACAGGTGAAAGAGTTCAGGGCAAAGTGAGTAGAAAGACCTATAAAGAGCCACAGGCAAAACTGAAACGGTCCAAAGACGTTGGACCGTTTTGTGGACAAACTAATGGAAAAGCTGGGTTTGGAGTTCAAGCACTAATACTCCAAAGGATACTTTCAAAACACTTTCAGAGAAACTTCTGTGTAGTTTCAAAGAGTTCCTGGCAGCAAGTTTGTTTTTACTGACCAAAGCAGGACAATTACATAAAAAAATCATGATCTGAGCACTGTGATGATGTAAAATTGTACATATTATATTACGGGAAATGATATAGAAAACAACAATTTTACAAGTTACATTAAAAATAAGTGGGGGGGGAAAAGAGGGAGGTTTTATTTTTACGGATGAGGAATGGGAACATCAATACACATCTCAATAGAAGACCACAAAATGTCATGTTTGGAAAGAATTCTGTTGGAAAAATGTATCACACTATTTTATAACACCATGTCAAATTTGGCTCACTATTCCCACTTTGGCCCATCATTATCATGTGTTTTGGGACAGTCATATTGTCCTTAAATATTGGACTTGGAGGTCAACAAAGCACTGAAGATTTTCAGTTTTTGGTGTGGTCATCCAGCACCTTCAGAACTATGTATCTGTGCCTCAAACCCTCTGCCATGGACACAATCAATCAAGGATTGGACACAGAATATAACTGACATTTGTAAAATTCAGATTCAAGATTTTGGACTAAATGGGACACATACACTGGACAATTTGAACATTTTGGGTGCTGCTATTGTCTGTTTTGTTCTCGTCCTGTGTCATTCTTTTTTCTTTTATAAAATAATTAAAAATAAAGATATTGTCATAGTTCTTTTCCACCTCATCTTACTGGACAGCCTCCGTCATGTTCGGAGAGAATGACAGTAGGATTTGACAGTGACATGTGAACTAGCAGAAGAAGCCGGGTGTAGTAATCCCTTGGAGACCATATAAAGCTACTTTGCGGATCATGATAAAATCACCCTCAAGCCAGACACATTTATTTCCCCTGTGAGGTTGGTCGGGATCCTCTCACATCAACAGGTGTTATTCAACTTGAGTCATATTAACAAGGCCACCACTCTTTTTATTTGTTACGCCAACGCAACAAGCTAACCGCAAAAATATCTCAACTTCTCCAATGACATCAGTATTTATTGTAAGCAGTTGGACGCGTGGAACCCTTTTCAGACAAAACACCATCTGTTTGGCTCCTTTCAAGATTTTTTTGTCTTTCTTTTCCTTTTTTCCTTGAAGACCTTACTATTCACTTCACTCTCGGGCCATCTGTACATCGCACAGGCTCGGCAAGGGAAGCAGCCGCCTGGAAGGAAACGCACTCAACGATGTATATAGAGGACATGATCTCGCTATTAGTGTGATAAACAGGAATACAGGAAAAAGAAAAAGTATTTATATATTCACAGGAAACGCTTGCTTTCTTCACACAAAATGAATAGCTCCGTTGTGTTGTCCGTTGTTGACGGTGGGCAAAGTTTTGAAGGGCAGCGCAGGCTCTGCGTTAGTGGTGGGTGATTCAGACTCTAATGGAAAGCTTTTAGCCACGTTTAAATCCTCCCACCACTTTACCCGGACATAAGCGCCAAGGATTCACACCGTACCAACAATCCCCCGGCTTTCATCTCAACTCGAAGACGGCAGCTCAAATCTACGGGCCTGCCTGCGGGGCTTCACTTCCTCTGCTGCGTTTGATTTTAAAGTATTGTTCTGGCCGTTTGCATTCGTGGTAATTATTAGGATTGTGAGAATTCTTTGTCGAATAAAGGCATTATTAGCGGACTAAAGGGTACAGTGGCGTGAAACTGGTAAACCTTTCAGTATTTCTATGCTCTGACCCATACTGAACTCACAAGACTACAAACACACAGGAGTTCATGCCAAAAATATATATATTTGTACAGGAAAGTACTAAAGACTTTGACTTAAGCATAACTAAGACGGACATGAAAGAACTGGATGTGATGTTTGATTGTATGAACTGCCCAGTGAATACAGGTGAAAATTAGCCTCCACCTACTCGTATTCATTAGTAAATGCTGTAAATGTGTAAAATGATCATTGCAATTTCTAAAAGTCTACAGCGCAATTGGCACGTACCAAAAATAAACAATGCCCAGTACAGTTTGTCTCAAAATCCGTTGTTAGTTTCTGCCAAATCTTTCACATGTGCAGACAGAATTTGAGAGTCAATTTCTGTTGCAGGGCCGTAAAATGTTCTCTACAAACGAGTAGACCATTTTCAAAAACCACACATTTAAATTGTAGGGAAATGGATAATAGTCATAACTGGGGCCAGCTCCTTAGACGAGTGCTGTGTGTTGGTTGTCAGGAGATAAGGTCAGATTAGGCTTTCAGTCATGACGATTTGCAAGCCTAAAAGAGAAATTGCCAAGTCTTGTATAAAAACCTGCTCCCTGTCAGCACCAGACTGTGGCGTAGACTCCAGATGGACACATTTCAAAGGGAAATTCGGCAGCCGTCTGCAAGTATAGGCCACAAGACCAAAGTGCATGCAGGGGGATATCGGAGGTGGCCAGAAAAGAGTGGAGTCTGCAGAAGGAGCAGATGGCAGTGTGTGTGGTACTTGTGTTCGACATGAAATTGCAGCGACCGGGAAGAGCTTTCCTGTGGTCGTTTGGTGAGAGCGAGGAATGTGAGGGGATCGACGGCGAGCAAGGGCTTTGAGGGGACAGACATGAGAGCCACATCCAAGAGATCGACAAGAGCGAGATCAAGATGGACGGAGCGAACATGTGCAAAAGATTTTAAAAGGGCAACACGGCCAGCGAGCAATTGGCTTAGATTGAAAAATTAAACTGAACAAATCATTACTGAACATTTGCAGGCACATTTTAGCATATTTCTGATTGATCGCCATAGTATTGTTTGAATCATAAAAGTCTATATGACATCTAGTGATGCCTTTTAAAAAATAAGACAGACAGGCAAAATGACAGGAAGTAGAGCTGAATTCTAAAACATAATCCCTCACTGGATGCCATTGAAAACATAAGTCAGCAATACTCCTAGTCCTGCACTATTTCGCAGACTATATCGTGCACTCAATCACTTCGACACTCAGCTGAGGGGTCAGGGGACGAGTGGACGTTTGGACACTGCCAATTTAGACAACTGACACCATTTTATGACAATTTAAACATTCCTTCAACAAAATAAAAGCGTTATATTGTATTATTGTTTGTCAAATCATAACTATTGTGTAATTTATATGGATTTTGGCTCTTAACAATATTTGCTGCCCATGTCCAACCAGGAAGGAACATTATAAACTTGGGGAATTGGGGAAAATGTGCAAATTGGGGAAAATGCGTAAAACCTGTCCTTTAGACTTTAAGCATTAAAGTTCATTACAGGAGAATTAAACACTAATGTCAGTTATATTGTAAAGTAAGATGGCAGTCATTGGAGAAGAACAGCACTGCATTTTGTTTATTTATAAGGCTCTCATTGGGATCTTGCCTGATTATTTAACAAGTTTGCTAAACATCAGATTAAGTCTCTAAAAGTACTGTAGGAGGTAGAGCGTTTAGCTACCAAGCTCCTGTGTTATGGAATCAGCTCCCGACCCATGTTAAATATGCTGACACAGTCTCTTCATTTAAGTCCAGGCTTAAAACGTTCCTCTTCGAAATCGCTTATGGTCAGAGTAGTTAGGAACAGAAAGATAAACCCACAGCTTCAGCTACGCTGCCCTAGGAGTAACTATGCTGGGGGAAGTATGACAGCTTGAGCACTATCCTCTTCTTCTTCTGACTACTTATGCTATCAAACAATATTTATTTTTTGATTCCACTTGCAAACTGTTCACCGCCTTCTTTTCTTTCTCTCACTCCTGAGGACCTGTGGACCCAGATGCCCCTCCCCTGGTGAAGTGGTCCCTGCCCTGTGTGGACGGTCCCTCATCTGCCTGAAGAGTGGCTCCAGTTCGCCTCAGTCGGTCCCTCATCTGCCTGAAGAGTGGGTCCAGCTCGCCTCCGACGGTCCCTCATCTGCCTGAAGAGTGGGTCCAGCTCGCCTCCGACGGTCCCTCTTCTGCCTGAAGAGTGGGTCCAGCTCGACTCAGACGGTCCCTCTTCTGCCTGAAGAGTGGGTCCAGCTCGACTCAGACGGTCCCTCTTCTGCCTGAAGAGTGGGTCCAGTTCGCCTCAGTCGGTCCCTCATCTGCCTGAAGAGTGGATCCAGCTCGACTCAGACGGTCCCTCTTCTGCCTGAAGAGTGGGTCCAGCTCGCCTCTAGACGGTCCCTCTTCTGCCTGAAGAGTGGGTCCAGCTCCTGTCTCCTTGTGTCCGTCTGTCCGTCTGTGAGAGTCGGATCTCTCCTTCACTGGAACTCCTCCAGGTTTCTACGCTTTTTTCCCAAAGAGGTTTTTTTGTAGTTTTTCCTGGCCGAGAAGGAGAGTCTAAGGACAGAGGACCCTGGGACATCGTCCCTCGCCACCACAGACATTGTCTGACTTCATCGCCACCACAGACATTGTCTGACTTCATCGCCACCACAGACATTGTCTGACTTCATCGCCACCACAGACATTGTCTGACTTCATCGCCACCACAGACATTGTTGATTCATTTCTCCCTGTGGCCCTCAGAGGCAACTGTTGTTGTGATTTTGGGCCTTACAAAAATAAATTGATTTGATTTGATTTGAAGTATTAGTCAATTAGGACCTCAAGATATTCATATCTAAGAGACACACAGAATTGATAGAGTAAAAGGGCTATCAGGAACTTTGCTCCCGGCCTATGGAACAAAATACAAAAAACGTTTATCCCATTTTGTATTATGTGTTTTGAGGTATTTTCAAATTTTATTGATTGCTTTATTGGATGTTTTATTTGCATTTTACTAGGATATCATGTGTTTATTTGTTTTTTATTTTGTATTTTGTATTTGACAGGGTACCAATGAACTAAGAGAGGTTCTCTCATCTGGCTTTCCCCTGTATAAAATAAAATAAAGAGAATGCAAAAACTATAGTGATATTCATTTGTGTCTATATGGCCCACCCTTAGTAGACTATCAAATGTAAGGTATACTACTGTGCTACTAATATTTATTTTTTGGGGATAAGTTGACTAGCCAAACAATTATTTCTATTGTAAAAGGAGATTTGTAAAATAAATTTTCAATCAAATAGAAATATGCCGACTGAAGGCTTCTAGAGAGAATATTAACAAATAAGGTGTATTATTCTTATTTATTTAATAATGCAATGGCTTATTTTATTCTTTTTCATTTAATAATGCCACAGTCTTTGTTATGAAAGGCCTTTTTTGTATTTTTAGTTTTTGTCTGCATCCTGTAAATGTTACATGAACTGGTCAGTGGTGAGAGTGTAGCATCAGGATGAGTGAAGGAAGGGGGGTTCCAGGAAAAATGTTCAACTGTATTTTTTTTTTTAATTCTAGGTTGTTTTGGCTGTTCTTTTCTAAGTAAAAAGTTGTCTCTATCTCCTTTTCATATACAAGTTTGGAATAGGCTGTCATGGAATACACAGAAAAAGAATTGGAGCAATTGAGGAAAAAAAACTCGAAGCATTGACAAAACTTCTTTTAAAAATAAAACAATAACTGGAGGTGAAGATGGATGTGTCGTTAGGGAGCACATGGACGTATTGGTACAGAACAATGTGATAGATGGTCTTTGGGGACACAGTAATGGAGGCCCTGATGCTGTTCGCTAACGACTTCTGGGCTTTTCGTTTCCCTGTTCCTGCGCTTCCCCTCCATCCGCCTGGATAATGGCTCCTGTCTTCTAAAGGCACTTTTTATATTTCTGCCTCTGAGCTGTGGATGTCTCGGGCTGCGGGATCGGTCCTGGGGTTGTCCATTTGTCTGTCTGTCTCTGGTGAATGCAATGACTCAGGGATGGCTTCGGGAAATTCTTTCACTTCGAAAGTTTGGAAACTTTTGGATAAGGTTTAGAGGCAACAGTGACATCATTGACCCAGCATGAATAATATAGCAGGGCATTCATCTCCATATTCAAATACATGTGTTAGATGAATTGGTCCATTTTAAAAACGCAGTACTCAAAGAACATTTCTGAAAACATCATAGGCAAGGCATGGGCAAGGCAAGTGTATTTGTAGAGCACAATTTGAACCCAAATCAAGTGCCTCACACAACAGGAAAGACTGATTTAAATCACAAAAACATGACAGAAGTCACAAAATAGTTAGACATAAAAGAGAACAGTGCAAATAAAATAATTAAATTAAATTGTCTGCATATGACTACAAACAGTTTTAGCCTAGATTTTAACATTGTCAGAGTAGAGGCCTGTAGAGGTCTCACATCTTCAGGAAGATTGCATAAAACTGAAACGCAGATTCCCCATGTTTAGTCCTGACTCTGGCACCAGCAGGAGGCCGGTCCCTGAGGTCCTCAGAGTCTGAGATGGTTCATATGGCACTAACATATCGGAGATGTACTTTGGTGCTAGGCCATGGAGAGACTTGTACACAAGCAGAGCTGCTTTAAAGTCTGTTCTCTTAGCCACAGGAGCCAGTGCAGAGACCTGAGAACAGGACTAATGTGATGGTACTTCCTGGTTCTAGTCAGGACCCGAGCAGCAGCGTTCTGGATGAACTGCAGCTGTTTTACAGCTCGTTTGGAGAGGCCAGTGAGCAGGTCATTACAGGAGTCTAATCTACTGGAGACAGATATGCATAGATGCATAGATAAGTCTCTCCAAGTCTGATTTGGACACTATTCTTTTGACTTTCACTATACTTTTAGAAAAGTTTTGATGGTGGTATAAAGTGAAATAAGACCACATTATCATATTTAAGAAACTATTTTGTGTTTTGCGTATAAGGCCTTTTCCTTCGTACTTAACGTTCTTAACACGAGGAAACACAATGCTGATGGTGCAAAGTGTTCTTAAATGTGAAAATGACAAGCCATTTTTACCACTAAATGATCTATTCAGGTGAATTCTGACTAACTACTAACAACATGCTTTAGTGTCAGTGGTGCGTTCACAAGGAAATAAGCTCTACTTTACCCTATCAGTCAGCAATGGTGCGAATGATTGAGAGGCTGACAATGCCTTAAAAAAGACACATCAAGGTGTGCACTTAGAACGTACAGTTTTTCATTTGCCAGAAAGAAGAAACTGTGCACAGTGTCGCTTGTTTTGTACATTTTCTCACAGATAAGATGTAGCATTCTGTAGCTCCTCTGTAGTTTGGCTAAGTATCCCCTGCCTTGCTGTTTGAATGATTGGAATAGGCGATTCAAAAATAAATATACTTGTTGGAGAGATAACTGTATGGACTGTAAGGTGCTGGCAGCTGTCACTGCTCTGGAGTGCCGGCCAGAGCACTACTTAAGGCCCGGATGGATATTCAGATAGGGTTGCAGGGTTCAGAATAAGCGGTATCGCATCGCAAAATGCGACGCAATTTCTCTCAAATGCGATACATTCATCAGAAAAAAGTGCTTTTGTATCTCAGCTTTTGCGATACAAAAATGCCTGTTCAATTGTATAACCAAAGCGCCTAAAAGTACTGATCACTCGCCAATCGATCGTCAATAACGGCATGACACATGTAGGACACTGTGTTGACATGACGAGTTCCGCTGCTGTCTCAGATCGCGAGTCTGAAAGCGGGAGGAGCCACGTGCGGTAAAGTCGGACTTCCGAGGTCAATAGCTCCTAAACGCAAAAGTCTTTACAGATCATTCACATGCCAAAATATTCATATTTACACTGTCAAGAGACACAACCTCGTTTTTAACAATCAGATGCGTATTTTGGGCGCAGCGAATTACACTGATCCGAATGTGCAGACGGACCCGAGACGAGAGTACTTTAGGGGCCGTCAACAAAGAGCAAAACGAAAAATGGAATTGTACGTCAAATAGAGCGGTACAATTTGAATAACACATAAAATACACCACGATGGACACCACAGCAACCTTTATTTATCCATCAGAAACTTAATACATATTTTTTTGTGAGTGTAATGACAATTAATATGTAAATGAGACGCCTGCAAATAGTCATCTGATGATGATGATGTGTTGATTAATTTGTTCAACAACAAATTTTATTTGCAAGTTTTCTGTTTTATTTAAAGAATTAATTTGTTAGTTTTTTTTTAAATAGAATGTTTAAAATACATTTCAAATAAATAATTGTGTTATATCAATGGAAAATATTGATTGTTACTCACTTTCGTGTTTTGCTATGCAATTATGAAATTGCTATACAAATTTCGAAAAATTAACGGATTGTTTAGCAGCACCGCTATACAAGTGAAAATCCTTAATCTGAGCCCTGGGTTGAGACAATGAGGAGACACTGGGGAGGGTTCAGGAGCTTTTATTGAACCTCACAGGTACACACAGATTGCTTTTTGTTCAAATGTTTGAATACATAAAAAGTGATTTAAACTGACCAGATATAAAATCCCATTTTCTTTACAAACCATTTGGTGCAAAAAACTTGGGACAGATTTAGAAAACATCAGCTGTTTCTCCAAAACATTCTGTAGCTGCCACATAAAAATAATGGAAAAAAAAAGCAGGTCTGCATAGATGCTGTAGACAATCAGTGTAATCTGGTTAAATGCATTTTGCAAGCTTGTGACATTGTAAAGTCAATTATTTTATTGGTCAGATCGTGTTTGATGTTTCTTCTTGTTGACAATATAAACAGACAATGGTAAAAGATAGTAGGTGCTGGTGGGCAGGATGTTCCTATTCTGCCCCACCCTGGGCCTCGGGAGCAGACGTCTTCACTGCTGCGGAGTCACCTCCTGTCTTGGCCTCGTTGTTTTCCTGGCCTGGTTTGCCTCCAGCCTGTGGCCGCCTGTGGCGGTTGTTGACATTGCGCCGGTAGTGCCTTCGGTGTTGCTGGTTGTCACTACCTTCACCCTGGTTCTCCTTGTCCTCTTTGCTGTCCCGCACCGGTCTGGGACGGGGTGGACCCTTTGGTCTGAAGCCTCTGTAGTTCCCCACTGGTTTGTTGCCCTGGTCTCCATCTCCCTGGTTCTCAGCGCCTTCACCTGCCTCATACACCTCTCTGTGTGGTGGGTTGGTGTGTGGGGGCCGACGGCCGTATCCTCTACCTACAAAGTATGGTGGGTAACGCCTTCGCTCCTGTGGCTGCCCTTCTACGTCTTGGGCATCTTCAGCATCTCTGTTTTTGTCATGGCCTCCACTGCAAGGCTTGCCCTCCCCGTTGCTCTGGTAGTACTCTGGGTACTCCCCGCCAAGTGGTGGGCCCCTCCTCCTGGGGTGCCAGTAGCGGTACTTGTCCGCAGCATACTTGCTTCCCTGGACAGAAACACGTCCAGGGCCAGTGACATTAGCTGCTTCAGTTCCCTTTTCCCCCTCAACAACATCAAATTCCACAGTCTCTCCATCACCGACACTGCGGAGGTATTTCCTTGGGTTGTTCTTTTTTATGGCGGTATAGTGTACAAATACATCCTCTTTTATGTCATTCCTACGGATAAAACCATAGCCATTCCTGACGCTAAACCATTTGACTGTTCCCAAAACTTTTGTTGCGATGACGTTCTTTTCCAGCTTCTGGCTGGACGGGCTCTCTGCATTGGTAGCAGGCGGCGATAATGCCTGCTGTGTCTCGACGTCACTGCTCGTGGTTACTACTTGGCTGTAAATGGCTTCTCTGCCAGTGCCAGTGGCAGGCGGCGATAATGCCTGCTGTGTCTCAACATCGCTGCTCATGGTTACTACTTGGCTGTAAATGGCTTCTCTGCCAGTGGCGGCGGCTCTCTGCTGTGTTTCCTGGTGCTAGATGGTAACCTGGGCAGGCGGTGGTGGGGGCTACTGCCTTCAGGCTCTTCTTCTTCTTTGGTGTTTTATGGCAGTTGGTAGCCAAGTGTTACATTACCGCCACCTACTGTAGTTGTACCTCTTAGACTTTATTCTTCTTCTGTAGTTGTTACTGTTGTAGTTGCTTTTCTTCTCCTTCTTTGATGTTCCTCTACTTGTTTGCTATTTTATGGCGGTTGGTATCCAAGTGTTACATTACCGCCAGACTTTATTCCTTAGACTTTATTCCAGTTGACCTTCTTCCACGCCAGACTGTATTCTTTAGACGCTATCCCTATCCAAGTGTTGCATTAGAAATACCCTTAACTTCAAAGCACATGTGATGTTATAAAGCACAGTGATATCATGAAGCATGCTGTCGTGCAAAGTGGCAAAGGAGGAAGAAGAAGACCCCATGTGCTTGGACATCATTTGCTTTAAACTCGTGGGCTTTGAACTCCTGTGCTTCTGAAGAATAAAGTCTGAAGAATAAAGTCTAAAGTCTAAGACGTTCCTTCTTCGTTCTTTGGCAGAAGGACCAAAGAAGAAGAGGAAGAGTCAGCTCTGGAATAAAGTCTAAAGAATAAAGTCTGGCGGTAATATAACTCCACTGGACGCTCAACTAAATACAAGTGTATGGAAAACAAAGAAATTACGGGGCCTTTCAAAGTGTTCTCTTTGTGTGCATAGTTTTTTTCATTTACCAGAAAGAAGAAACTGCATAGTGTGACTTATTTTGTACATTTTCTCACAGATAAGATGTAACATTCTGTAGCTCCTGGCAAAGTATGCTGTTTGAATGATTGGAATAGGCGATCCAAATTATTATTATTTTTTCTCTAATATTGCATATCAGATGTAAGAGAGCCATGAAATTGTGTAAAGTAGTATGGGTAGCCGCTGTTTGCCATACAACACAGTAACTAAAGCATTAGAGATTTGCTATTTGACACCTGCCATAGTAGAGGTGGGATTAAAAACATCATAGTAAAAAAAGAAATAAAAGAAAGATAATCATTCACATAAAGGCATAAAGTTTAGGTATTAAGTATTACTGCTTTTAAAATGTATTTTCGATCAAATCAAGGTTGAAATATGCTGACTGAAGGCTTCTAGGCAGAAAACATTCATGAATTAAGTGTATTATTTATGAAATTGTTTATTGCTATTTGACAATTTGATTTAATAATGCTGCAGTCTTTGTTATAAAAGGTATGTTTGTATGTTTTAGTCTATATACTCTGGATAGTGATGATTACAAAACAATTACAATTATTTTCAATAGTTTACTAGTCACGATTATTTGGCAGTAAATCAACCACCTGTTGCTACAGATCCATGAGGATAACTGAATACCTGCCAATCAATGCAGAAACACAATTATAAAAAGATTATGGTAGTAGGTTTTCTATTGCACTGAATAAACTGATCCCGCCTTAAACCCTCTGCATCCTTTTTTCTGATCTCCCGCATTTTCTCTGTTCTATTTCAGTGGCTTTTTGTTTAGCTTCAGGACTAAAATGAAGCGGCAGTAAATGTCACGTGGAACACTTGACCCGGCCAAACCCTGAACCCCGCTCCGTGTGACCTCCAGCTCTTATGTCATACCGCTTTATCTTTGTTTGCACCGTTATCCCCCAATATCAGAGGTGCGAAGTGCTGTGGTGACGTGGACACTGGACTCAACACTAGTAATAAAAGTGTCAAGTGCCTGAAGCTCTCTGCGCCTTTGTGTTAATGTCCATTCACAGTTCATTGTGTGTGTCGAACAGGTAAGAATAGACGCCCTGCTTGAATGGAAGTGAATCCAAATAGATAAAACACGGGGCGAAATGTCAGCCGACTCAAAATAGTAATGGATTTTCAATGTCTAGCTACAGCATCACAAGATATTTCCATCTGTCTTTTATTGGATTGCACAACAAATCATGTGCCAAGGTCTAAAGAGCATGTTTTAGAACAAAGCTTTAGGCCATTTCGCTCAGCTGAGGTTTGAGTTTTCGCACATGCACAATACACAAATAAATTACTTCTCCTTTCTGCTTCGGTTTAAAACTCCTCATATTCAAACAAAATATGGTATCAGGGTCATATAAATACATTTTTAATTCAAGATCTTTTCAGAACATCCAGTTGATTTACATAAAAGGGAGAGATGTATCCATGAGATTAAGAGTGATGACGATTTAAAAATAGCAATAAAGATTTTTTTTTAAAGTATTATATATTTTGAATGGTCAAAAGGTAACCGTAACCGTATGTAAGGAAGCTGGCACCTAAGCCTGGGCGATATGGGGATAAAATCGAATAGTAAGGTGATCCATGTGACATTTTTTTAAGTTATTGCAGCTTTACGCGCAAACATGGACTCTTTTCCCAACCCACTCCCTTTATTGGTCAACTTCTGAGAGAGAGACAAGTGGATTCAACCAATTCCCTCTTATAAGAAGCAGATTACATTATTAAAGGCGATATAAAGCGTGCAAATGAATCGTGATGAAACCGAAATCGGCATCTGACGCAATGGACGATTTTTCAGCGATTTGAGAACGCAGGCGGAAGTGTGCATGCCACTCCTCCGTGTGGACTGATACAACACACAAGTGCGTTTGTTTATTAGCGCGATGGATCGCATCGCATCTCTCGTCTCCCGTAGATTTCCGTCTTCTTATGAGCCAGCCCGAACAGTCTTTCTCCGTCTTCATTTTGTCCCGTCCACTGAGGGAACTATATTATGATAGATCCATGCGCTTAGGCACGCGGAAACGTGCTGCTCATGGGGACGAGCCACACGTGGCTGCAGGTGAGCGGCAGGTGCGTTTTATGATTGATACGTGGCAGGACTAATCGGCAGTCCACACCACGAGCAAATGAGACTCAGATTTGGGCCAAAAAAATCGTCCATTCAACCTTTAAGAAAACTGATATAAAATGGCTGAAACCTATAAAAATAATTATCTATGAGTTCTGGAGTAACAATATTTCTACCCAATAATCACAAACTGTTTCAAAAATTCTGCTTGGAAGTGTGTAAAGAGTTTTGCTTATACTGAGGAAATATAATTACAGCGCTTAACCCTGACTCAGCAATCCAAAACTACATCTGACTTTCAGTTTTCAAAATTCTGACAGCAAAGCCGCCTTTGAGGAGAAGATTCTACACTTCACTATTGCATTTTCAGACAGTGCGTACAAAAATAAATCCATGAAAGTTTCCCTCTGATGCCTGCACTTTCTTATCCTAGAATGGCTCTCGGTCCTGTTTGGTAATGCTAACTCCATGCAAACTCCAGGTCTAATCCCTAATCCGACATTTTGATCCAGATCTCGACATAAATCAGCTCAGATTGGTGATCCCGTTTCGCCCCTCGTCCGCTCCTCCAAACCACAAGGTACAGCGCCGAGCCGTTGGATGAGAGGAACGCAAAAGTGATGGCGAAGCTTTTTTGGCTAATCGCGTTACGGTAGAAAGAGAAATAAATAAATAAATAAAACAACTCAACGCACACAAACGCACACGGTCCCCTAAGTGTATTAACCTTTTGGCTCCTGCTGACGAAGACCCAGGCGTCAACACTTTAGTCAAGGTCGAACTCAAAGGCGTTGGCGCTGATATAGAACTGTGATGAGGGGAGGAGGGATTTCAGGCAAAGCTGTTATAATGTGCTGAGTAAGAATTACAAAAAGGATTAGAGCTGATGCTGGAGATTTTCAGTTTTCTTGTTTACTTCCTTTTTTCTACATACACAAACACTCAAAACTGTAATAACTCTTGATTGACAATGTAAAAAAGTAAATATATTTCAGGCTACTTTCCTGGTATATACTTTTTGCCAAATGTCAGCAATTTGTAGAGTCTTTTTCTGTTGTTTTATGCTTTATTTGACAGGACAGTGAAATGAAAGGGGTGAGGAGCAATCATGTTACCCTGAAGTACACAGACTAATCAGAACTTACCTGAAATTGTTTTGTTTTTTCCCTTTAAAGTTTCTCAGATCATATCAAACTCCAAAGTCCAGTCCTGAAAAGTCTGCAGTCATTTATTTGTGTCCAAACTTCTGAGTCCACAGGGGCTGAGCGACTGTTCCAGCCGTTTGGAGTGACCTCGCTGGCAGTGCAGGTCTGGTCCCTGCAGCATCGCCTCTTTATTTATTTATTCCCTGTTGCCCTGGAGGCTGCCGCTCAGAGTCTAAGGAAGTGTGTTCATTGGGGTAGTGGGTGGGAGCCGCAGTGCGTTGTGTTCCAGGCCTTGAGGGGACCTGAAGCCCTGGTGAATAGACTTGTTGTTCTGCTCAAGGGTGTGTGGATGATTAATTAATACTGACGCAGCACTGAGCCAGAGGAGAACCGCAAAATACAAGTTATGTGGTGGGTATTTAACCATTTTGAGCAAGATCATGAACAGTGTGGGGACTATTAGCAACAGTCTAATTGAGACATTAGGATGATCTCAGTAAGTGTTGTTTTAAATTTAGTTTAAGACAGTTTCCAGAATATCATACATACTCTACAATTTGTATAGTGCTTTTCATGACCCTCAATGACACTTCACCATTCAGGACAGAGAGAAACACAAAAGAATAAGAGGCAATAGTAGGGGTGGGCAATATAGATAAAAATTGAATATCTCGAGTATCCTGACAACATTATTCAGTTGATATTATGTCAATCCAAAAGAAGTGTATAAAATATATATATTTTAAATGTAAACTAGTATTTTAAACAAGATGAAGTTTAATTATCAGACAAATTTGAAATGTATATAAATACATACAATTCGTATCACCATTATTTTTTAATATAAATGATTTGTCAATTTTCCATATCTTTAAAACAATATTCATTACATATCCATTATCTGAATGGACCAAACTAAATCAGGATCAAACCAGGAGAAAAAGCAGGGATTGTTAATACTGGCCAAAACCCAAACAAAACTGGGGACAATGCAGAAGTCAATCAAGTCAAAACCAGAAATAATAAAAGACTAATCTGAATCAACCAAAGCTTTCATTGTGAATTCTGACAAATATAATTGCAAAAATAAAATGTATTTACTTGTAAGATAGGTTTGGGTACGATACCAAATACAATCCATTTGAATGTCATACATTGCCGTTCCAGCACTGGTTTCCATGTCAAGAGAGATGCTCCGTGCACTGCCAGCAACACAGGAACCAAAGGGAGGGCGACGGCAGAAATACTCAATCTATTTCAATTACCCAAAGCAAATATCTGATCCAGACACATGCGGGGCCAGGACTCCTTGTCAAATTACATCAGCGGCTAAATGAGTTATCTGGAAGCAGGACGACAACAAAAATATTAGCCTTCCGCGCGGTGGGCGATAAATGCGTTTGTAGCCCGGGCGGCAATGACAAGAGGCTCCCAAAACAAATGTATCCAAGTGACAAGACGGGGACGAGCGCCTAAAAGATATCAGTCCAAGTCAGCCG
This sequence comes from Eucyclogobius newberryi, assembly GCF_026437365.1. Classification (NCBI taxonomy): domain Eukaryota; kingdom Metazoa; phylum Chordata; class Actinopteri; order Gobiiformes; family Gobiidae; genus Eucyclogobius; species Eucyclogobius newberryi. The sequence continues at coordinate 31,076,233 of NW_027315723.1, forward strand.
CAAAGACAACTCCAATGTCACCATTAAGCTCGAGTACTTAAAAAAAAAAAAAAAAAAAAAACGTGCCCAACCAATGGAAGGATTACATAAGCAACGTTATGAAAACAACTACATTTAAACACAGCAAAGCACTCATATAAATGCAACAAACCAAATCTGATGAGTGACTGGAGACCTGTGCCTAGCCTCTCTTCAAAGGCAATACTGGAGAATAGAAACGTAAGTTAATTCCTAAATTGTTGTGTCCTCCCCAAAGTCCTTGAGCAAAAGTGGACGACGTTACAAAGATCTGATTAAAAAGCTCAATCCCTCTCTCTGCCATTGATTTAACAGTTCAAAGCCACTGCACTCTTTCAGACAGTTTGGGCAAACTCATTCGGGATGTACAGCGCAGATAAACTAGAGAAGAGTCTTTTTAAATTATATTAGCAGCATTGGCCCAATCCGTCTTCTCTGTAAATGAAGACCAATGTCGAAAATCAAGGGCACGGTCCAAAACAGGCTCAGAGGGGGCCAGCTGGGGGACATTGAGCGGTGGTTAAATAGACATCTGTGTTGGAATCAAACCAACGACCGAAATCACTTCTGGCAGAGGCGTGATGGAACCAAACCCCAGTGGATTTACACTTAGACCAGTGGATTAACGTCAAAGTCGAAAACATTTGTACCAGTAACGCTTTAGAATGAACGCCGGGAGTTATTTAAGAGCCAAATTAGCATTTGTGCAAATATTGACATGGAAGGATATGGCAAATGACAAAATGAGAACGCAACAGTTAAAGTGGTTTGGAAAGTGCAGTGGAATGTCTGAGCCAATGGCAGACCTGGGAGATCAGGGAGCGCCTGCTCTTCATGAATTACCATTTTGCACATTGACGGTCCGTCTTTGCTCATTTCCAGTTCAGAATGACTCAGCAGTTTGTGTCTGTCCACTAGTTTTCACAAATCTGTCGATGAGTCTCCATCAGGCATAACAAAGTGATGTACTTCATCAACAGGGGTCAACAAACACATTTGTGCCCATCCCAAACCTGGATAAAGGGTGGCATCAGGTAAACACTGTGGTAGGGATGATTTGTTTTGGTTTTTGAGCTGATACAGACATTCAATGTTTGGATGTTGATTTTATTTGTGTTGATTTTATTCATGCCTACCGTAGTTGCTTTTATTGTGTTTTATTGTTTCTAATTTATTTTATGGATTTATTTATTGTGTTGCAGATTTTATTTCACTTTGTTGCAGCACTTTGGAAACAGCTCTGTTTGTAAAATGTGCAATAGAAATAAGATTGCATTGGATAACCAATATTCGCTGATACCAATATTTAGACTTTAAATCCATTGTAAGATTATAAAAAAAAAATATCTGAGGTATAAAATTATTTATAGCATGATTGCATAAACATAAAACCATATTTATAGCATAATTGCTGTTTTATTTTCATTTGTACAAATGTATGTTCAAAAAGACCAATCTTGACACATGACAAACTGGGCATGGCACATGTGCACACAGACAGGGAGTGGTCCCAATGATCGTCCGATTTCAGTATATTGGTCGTTACAGATACTGGAATCAATACGTCACCCATCTGTTTTGTAGAGATGCTGCCATTTTCAGTACAGGCAGTGGTACTCGAGAAGGGGTCACAAGAAGTCCGAGCTTAGATAGATGGAGGATAAATGTTACGGCATCTGGCATAATGGTAACGCGATTAGAGAATAATGGGAAAGTAAAGTAGTTTGTCACAGAAACCTCAAATATGATACACAGCTTGGGTCAATCAGGTCCTTTCAGTTTTAATTCAACTTCTAAAACATCTCCAAAATACAGTGTCGCCCCGCTGTATCATATTTGAACACTCTATGTCATTTCTGGTGGAATAAAGTGACAGAAGTGGCTGCAGCCTTACTCGAGAGAATCATGAGCCATGGAGAGTGCCAGCGAGGAGGAAAAGCCCACAGGAGACGAGGCTCAAAAACAATATAAGGGGGAAAAAGGATCTGAGCTCTGGAGGCGACTGTGGCAGCACTTCCATTCATCCTCTTTCTACAGAACTGCGGGGCTCTCCGATAACCTCTGCTGCCGCTGACCCACCTCGACAGATAAACACGCCTCTCTTCAGAACAGCTCTGCCCGCTCTGTCCCATTCAGATGTCCACACGGTAAGGAGGAGGAAAGAGAGAGACGTCTTCAAGATTAAAGCAGGCACTTCAAAGACACCCCTTCAAATATAAGATTTAAGCACTATAAAGTAGCCATGAGTCAAAATAATACCAATATCTTCCTTCAACAGCTTTTTGCCATAAACCAGTGACATATAAGTCTGATCAGGTTCATTAGGTCTTCACGTTTGGGACTCTTATTGTCAGACCTGTAAAACTGCATCTGGTTGGCAGAGGTTTTTTGTCATTTGTGCCATAATGACAACGCAAGGCTACATTCTAGCTACAACATCTGGTGGTTTAATGAGAAGGGGAAACAATCATAATATGGTTGAAAGCTCCTAAAAGTCCATTTTACATAATAAGTCTCCTTCAAATGAACTCATAATAACAACAGTGACAGTTCTGAGGAAGACAGCAGTCAAGGCCTGAAATACAGGTCTGATGATAAGATAAGATAAGATAAGATAAGATAATCCTTTATTGTCCCACATGGGGAAATTCCATTGATGCAACGCAGGTAGATACAGAGGTAGATACAGAAGAAAAGAACAAATAAATTACCAGCATTTTGTTTGCACTTGGTTGAGCTTGAAATTGAGTTTGAACTGTTTATCCAGCGTTCAGAGCAGAAGTCAAAAGAGATACAGTACATGGCCAGTCCTTTCAATTCCACCCACATGACAGAATCCTCGTCCGTATTGACCATTAGTGGACGCCGCCTGGCAGAGTGCACACAGACAGACAAGCACGTAGCCTGAAGGGTTTACTGCAAAGCTGAACACAGCAGCGCTGGCCTTTGGTGTGAGAACAAGAGTGGAAGAGAAGAGGAAAGACTGGGCAGCAGCCTTTAGCTTGTCAGACCTCCTCTGAGGCAAGTGGCAAGGCAAGTTTATTTGTAGAGCACAATCCGTACACAAGGCGATTCAAAGTGCTTCAAACAACAGGAAAAAAATCACCAAGATATGACCGAAATCACAGAACCTTAATTTATTTTCATTCAGTTTAACAATATTGCTGACATCACACATATTGTCCGTGCTTAGTGATCTGCCAGAGGGAAAGACAAATCTATTGGACCACACTGGCAGACACTCCAGACACTCTTTCCCATATTCATTTGACATTGCCAGCGTGACATCGCTTTTAGATTGATTCTTTCCCATGTTTGACCGTCCCTAGACGTCAGCGCGCTATCTGCCTCTGCACACGTCTGTGGTGAGCGTATACATCTTTTTCGACGACGCCACCTTATGTGTGGCGCTTTGTATCTTTAACAACAGACCCATTCTCGTCTGCCCCTCCCTGAAGTTATTATGTCGAGCGGAATTAATTACATATTCAATTTTAGTCCAAGGGTCACCGGGATCACAGATACCACACAAAAATAATTTAAAAACTGCTTTAGAGGATGACTTGATGCGTTACATATAGACCCTTTAAAAGACTGTGATTTCTAAGAAGCTAGGATTAATCTCAAAATATCACAAAAGACTTAAAATCACTGTCCTTTAGATCTGATGTCAGTTGATCAGTGAAAGAGTATTATTGACTAGTTAACTTTGCCTCCTTTATTCCAGACTTTAGAACAATTTGATGACAGCGTATTTTAAGCACAGGGTTAGATAGATAGATCAACAACTAATTTATACTAAAACTAGTATCGAAATATTGTCGTAGTGACAACGCTAGTAATAGATTGTGAGTGGTGACTTTGAATTTGCCGAATGTTTCTCCCCACGTCATGCATTACTGTCTAATAAAACCTATATTAAAGCCATAAATTGAGTGAGGCATGAATTAGGCCTGGCTCACAAAACAATTGCCTTTTTTCACCATTTTCCGACTACCTTTGTGTGGAGTTGATTCAGCTGTTTTTGCTTTTAAAATGTCAGGTCATTTAATTAAAACTTTGTCGAGATCATAAGCAATTTCCAAATTCAGCCCTCAGTGCAAAGTCTGCTCCGTCTCATTGGAGAATAACGACGCGGCTGCTCATTTAAAATCCCATAATGTCAATCGGAACGCAGCTTAAGGCTAAAGAGAAAGGTCCCTCCCACCCAGATGTGAGAGACTTCCTAATGAGCAGGCAATGCGAGTTCTTCCAGGGGATATTTAACATTTCAGTGTCGCGGTGCGTGACATCTGGCAAAAAGAGGCCTTCAGTGCATGAGTTCAAGTGGAGGGTTAATGAGCGAGCTCAGAAAGTCCACTAATTAATAAATGTGCATTTATTTTGGCTGTACAAAAGGTTGGGCCGTATTGACAAAAATGAATCTCTCTGTATATTTTTTGCATCTCAATAATGATATTCAGACAGTATTACAACACAAAGCATCATCTAAATCTGCCTGTAAATGTCACATTTGACGTTCGAGTACCAAGAAAAACATGTAAATGGACCAGAAAATGGACCACAAAAGGGCAGGAATATCACTTAATACTCTTTTTTGGAAGACTCTAGATGTTTCTGTTCATTTTATATTGAATCAGTTCGTGCTGCTGTCATTTTTAATAGCTTTACTGATAGGATGTTTTACTCGATATTCACATTTTTAAAGGATCGGCTGCCGGCTCCTTATGAGACCTTCTTGGTTAAATTGCTCTGATGTGGTCTTTTAAGTCCAGATGTATCCACCGTCTGCTCCCGGAGCGGACAACAACACGAACAGAGCTACGAGCGCACTCACTCGTCTTCTAGTTAAAAACATCATAAAGGTTCAGAGCCAAATGTGGCATTTATCAGCCGTATGAAGCGCTCAGACTGAGACAAATGGTTTCCGACTGCATCCAAAGAACGCACAGACTTCACTCGTTTACAGGTACACACACGCTGGTGATTTACTCATTAAAAAGCAATAATTAATTTTGCTGAGAAAATGTGCTTTTTGAAGCTGTTCAGTTATCAAATGGCTGTGTATGGAAAGTAAAACTGTAAAGCAATTAATGGTCAAGTTGCGTTTGAAAGTGGCACAACACAAACACTGTAGTCGTCCTTGCGGCTCTTTTCTGCACGTTTTCCTTCCAGAAACTGTCCAAACTGCTCAGAGGATTAAAGCCTGCTCCTATATCCACTCCGCTGGGCTTCACGCTGGGCCAAATGCACCGCTGCATGACGTGGACATGAACGACAACAGTATTCATTTAACCCACGCGGTTAATTGCACATCAATGGCTAAAATTGGCAAGGAAACTCCACTGATCCTATAAAGTAGATAGATTTTGTCAAATTTCATGATATCAAAGTAAAAATTATAATAACGCATGTATATTTAATACAAACATTTATTTATTTATTATTATCAAAAGAAAAAAAAATGTACATAAAGTCAATGCGTATCTGTGTCGGCAGATGATCAAATCTCCTGATCGGAGCAACTGAGATGATCCATTTTTGATCTGAACAATGTTTATCCATTGTCCAGCATCTGACTTGTATCTGGTTAACATGTGGTATCTTCAGTTGGATCAGTCCAGAGTGATCATGTGGCCTTATACTTGCTCCATCAGAGCAGAATGAAGTAAGAGACAGAGATCTGCATCTATTGTTCTACAGCAGCGTGTGATCTGGAACCAAGACAAAATCCATCTTCTCTTCACTTACAAAATCAATGTGTTTTTGATATGAAGCGTGAGTCAGAATTTAATAAATGCAGTTTGGATTGGATTTCAAGTTGTCAGAGGAGGTCGCCACTCCTTCCATAGAAAATCAAAAATGGGTTTTTATTTTGCTTAAAAACTACACATTTTGTCTCACTTCAGTTGCCAAATAACTCATTGCCAAATAACTCGTCACCAGTAACGCTCTGCGGGGTGCGCAATCTAAAAAACACATTTCCTGACTCAAACCTGAAAAGAAATGTAAAAGTTGCATCTTTGATTAAAAAATAAAAACCCATTGTTCAGCATGTGTTCAGGATGTGTTCAGGATGTGTTCAGGATGTGTTCAGGATGTGTTCAGGATGTGTTCAGCATGTGTTCAGCATGTGTTCAGGATGTGTTCAGGATGTGTTCAGGATGTGTTCAGCATGTGTTCAGCATGTGTTCAGGATGTGTTCAGGATGTGTTCAGGATGTGTTCAGGATGTGTTCAGGATATGTTCAGGATGTGTTCAGGATGTGTTCAGCATGTGTTCAGCATGTGTTCAGGATGTGTTCAGGATGTGTTCAGGATGTGTTCAGGATGTGTTCAGGATGTGTTCAGGATGTGTTCAGGATGTGTTCAGGATATGTTCAGGATGTGTTCAGGATGTGTTCAGCATGTGTTCAGCATGTGTTCAGCATGTGTTCAGGATGTGTTCAGGATGTGTTCAGGATGTGTTCAGGATATGTTCAGGATGTGTTCAGGATGTGTTCAGCATGTGTTCAGCATGTGTTCAGGATGTGTTCAGGATGTGTTCAGGATGTGTTCAGCATGTGTTCAGCATGTGTTCAGGATGTGTTCAGGATGTGTTCAGGATGTACTCAGGATGTGCTCAGCATGTGTTCAGCATGTGTTCAGGATGTGTTCAGCATGTGTTCAGGATGTGTTCAGGATGTGTTCAGCATGTGTTCAGGATGTGCTCAGGATGTGTTCAGCATGTGTTCAGCATGTGTTCAGGATGTGTTCAGCATGTGTTCAGGATGTGTTCAGCATGTGTTCAGCATGTGTTCAGCATGTGTTCAGGATGTGTTCAGCATGTGTTCAGCATGTGTTCAGGATGTGTTCAGGATGTGTTCAGCATGTGTTCAGCATGTGTTCAGGATGTGTTCAGCATGTGTTCAGCATGTGTTCAGGATGTGTTCAGGGTGTGTTCAGCATGTGTTCAGCATGTGTTCAGCATGTGTTCAGCATGTGTTCAGGATGTGTTCAGGATGTGCTCAGGATGTGTTCAGGATGTGCTCAGGATGTGTTCAGCATGTGTTCAGCATGTGTTCAGGATGTGTACAGCATGTGTTCAGGATGTGTACAGCATGTGTTCAGCATGTGTTCAGCATGTGTTCAGGATGTGTTCAGGATGTGCTCAGCATGTGCTCAGCATGTGTTCAGCATGTGTTCAGGATGTGTTCAGCATGTGTTCAGGATGTGCTCAGGATGTGCTCAGCATGTGTTCAGCATGTGTTCAGCATGTGCTCAGCATGTGTTCAGGATGTGTTCAGCATGTGTTCAGGATGTGTTCAGGATGTGCTCAGGATGTGTTCAGGATGTGCTCAGGATGTGTTCAGGATGTGTTCAGGATGTGTTCAGGATGTGTTCAGGATGTGCTCAGCATGTGTTCAGGATGTGTTCAGGATGTGTTCAGCATGTGTTCAGCATGTGTTCAGGATGTGTTCAGGATGTGCTCAGGATGTGTTCAGCATGTGTTCAGGATGTGTTCAGCATGTGTTCAGCATGTGTTCAGCATGTGTTCAGGATGTGCTCAGCATGTGTTCAGCATGTGTTCAGCATGTGCTCAGGATGTGTTCAGGATGTGTTCAGCATGTGTTCAGCATGTGTTCAAGATGTGTTCAGGATGTGTTCAGCATGTGTTCAGCATGTGTTCAGGATGTGCTCAGGATGTGTTCAGCATGTGTTCAGCATGTGTTCAGGATGTGTTCAGGATGTGTTCAGGATGTGTTCAGGATGTGCTCAGCATGTGTTCAGCATGTGTTCAGCATGTGTTCAGGATGTGTTCAGGATGTGTTCAGCATGTGTTCAGCATGTGTTCAGGATGTGTTCAGGATGTGTTCAGCATGTGTTCAGCATGTGTTCAGTGCAGACACACTGAACACAGTCAATCCTCGCACTCGCAGCAGAGCGGAGCCTCCACTGACATCGATCTTCTGTCAGGAAACAGGAAGTACATGAACATCCTCTTCACACAAGATGAACAAACATCTACAGCGTTTAGAAACACTATCGATGTTCAGGCAGCACCAACGCACCGTTAACACTGAGGCTGGACAAGAGGTCAAAGGGGACAAGAGGTCAAAGAGGACAAGAGGTCAAGGAGGACAAGAGCGGGGAGAACTTTTTTTTCAGAATTCATGGTTTGACAGTGACTTCACCAATGAGCAGAAATAAACATTAATTCAGTCATTTTCTGCCCCTTATTCCCATCAGGGGCCGGCCCGTCACACGGATTCAAATGTAAACAAAGATATGCAAAAGAAAAAGAAGGAAACGAGAGAGAGAGAGAAATAAACAAACCATTGCTTATTCAACAAATACAATATACACAAAAATACGCTTTTATTTATTTTAAACCTGTTAGATAGATGTGCCATTATTCATAAATCCAGAAATAAAAACATGATAGTATAGATAATAAATAAATAACACATGCTCGAAAGTGTGTAGAAAGACGTTTAAAAAAATATATAAAAAATAAGAAGAAGTTTGTGATACATTTTATATAATATGTTAGGTGGAAGAGTATGTTGCATGTGCTTTGCAGCAGTCTTTCGTGTTTAGCAGCAGGAGTTCAGGTCATAGAGTGCACCTGAAGCTAGGCGTTAGCATTAGCATGTCTGACGAGAGTCACGGGAAACGCAAACGCTACAAATGGTTAAACTTTGCTATTTTACAAGCGCTGAAACTCACTAATGTGGTAAAAACCACCTCGGGCTTAAGAAAGAGAGAAACAGAGAAAGAGAGAAAGAGAGAAAGAGAGAAAGAGAGAAAGAGAGAAAGAGAGAAAGAGAGAAAGAGAGAAAGCGAGAGCCGTGTTGCATAATATTGTAGGTCAGTCTAGTCGCCTCGTCATACATCATTCTGAATCCTGGTTGGAAACAGACTTGACGACGCCCGGGGGCCCACGGCGTCTTATTTACTGATGGGAAAAGATCTGCCGACCGGAAACTATTTACTTTTCCTATGGCGCGGGCAGCAGCCGTAGACGCAGAGCGCAACAGCTAATCCAACAATTAGCATTCACCGCCACTTGCCTTTGCCACTTCCTCTCCTCTTGTACGTTTGCGCAATACAAAACCCGCTAATGAAACAGAAGATGGAATGTACGCACAGCTCGATTGAATTCCCTCATTAAACGTAATGATTAAAAACGAGGACTTGAATCTGCCGTGTTTCATAACGGGACGGGCCCGAGCGCGCGGGACTTGGCTTTTCTCCAAACGGGTTTCAGGGGCGATCTCTTTTATGAACATGAACCTCTATAAAACACCTCGATTTACCTTGTCAAACGCGGGCGCCGTTACATTAGACCATTTACGGGCGTGTCCTGGGGTCTGATCCTCTTTGTGTAGGTCGCCAGTCATTAGTGGCGATCATAACGACGGTCGGATCAGGGCGGAGGCATTGTCTGTTACAAGTGTGTATGATGCAACACACTTCACACAACATTGAACATTACTGCGATACACGATATGGCTGTTTAAGTAATGCGATATCGATATTACTGCAATACTTCAACATGCTTTTTGATAGAATTGTTTCACTTGTCTTAAAACTACCGTATTTTCTAGGCTATACGTTGCACCTTTTTTCATAGTTTTGGCCGGGGTGCAACTTATACTTATATTTATATACTTATACTCCAGAGCAACTTGCAACCGCATTTCATACTCCAGTGCAACTTATATATGTTTTTTTCTTCACTATTACGAATTTTTTTATTCTTTGATAAGCCAATATCGCAATATCGCTACTTGTAAACATGACTGATTATAGCCTTATGCTAACATCCCTGAACAGCAGGCTGAGAAATAGATTTTCAAAGTTAGGGCCCCCCAAGCAATTTCAGGGGCCCACAAGCGCGCGCGGCATCGCGGCGTCATAAGAACAAGATAAATGTGTTGTTTTAAACCTGGTTATTAGCATGTAAAACAATTTAAAGTACTTTTATCTTTTATTTGATATGAAGAGCACAAATACTGAATCATATAAACCAGAGATCATGATCTTTAAAACTGTTTAATTCAATATAATAATGTTTCTTAGATACAAAATAAATACTGTTTACAGCATTTGACACAAGGAGATCTTATGAATATATGAAATCACGTCCTACAAAATAAACTACTAACATATATACATTGCCCCGAAAATTAGACCGAGCATTTCCGAGGACACGTGAACGCAACACCAACGCCGCACGCAGCGCGCACCGCCAATGAGAAGCGAGAAGACGTGCGAAGTTGGCATGTCTGTCAAAACTAAACTTAAGCGATGAAAATGCCCCGAATATGGCCAAATTACTAGTTAAATCTTGATTTTTTTCAAGGAGGGGCATGGCGGGCCCCCTCCTATTTCAAACCGCGGGCCCGCCGGAGATTCAACTGCTTGCGGGCCCCGGGCCCCTGTCTATTTTGCAGCCTGAACAGGCAAACGAGGATAGTATCACGTTAGTACAACATTCAACAATTAACAAGCCGGAGAGTGACAGACAACTTATAGTACAGTTATTCTAGGTGTTTTAGCTTGGTGCACTTACAGTTGATATAGAGTTTGAGTTAGGATTAAACATTTATCTCCAGACTCGAGCGCCGTGTCAAAGCAGGGCACATCTTTAGCAACGCATCAGGGTTGGGTCAGTGCCTTGGCAGAAGCCTGTGGTCACCGAATACTGCATGAGTACTTCATTCGTGAAAGAAATGTGCCTCTGCGGAGCATTTATTGCTGTACAGTTTAAAACTAACTTTGAATTCTACAACAATGAAAACTCTTTGAATTGTTTTCAAGTATTCAAACATCATCTTTAAATAATTTCAGACAGCTATGAATAAACAACAGCAGAAATGCTCACAGGAAATGTTACTGTGGTTCGGTTTATCAAATTAAATAAAAAAAGATAAAAAAACATGTCACAATTGCAAAACACAAGAGAATTGACAAAAGCAGCATCTCATCAGAGAATCCACAAATAAGAGCTATAATAATACTGTCACCAACTCCACCAAAGACGCTCACGAATAATCCTTTTACGGCGCTAATCCTGGCTTTAATTATGCGCTTTGTATAAACTAAAAAGACACGCGTTTTCATTAGGGTGATCGCAATGAAAAGGTGCGACAACAGGAAGTTTGCAGCCAAAGTAAACGAGCCCGCGGTGGCAATTTGTGAGAGTTAATTACACAGTGTTAATTACACAACTGCAGCTCAGAAGTGACACCTCCAGGTTTCCTAAAGAGCCAAGAGTTATGTTTATATTTACAGGGGGCTTAATAATAGAGGCCACGTGGGGGGGGGGGGGGGGGGGGGGGGGGCAAGAGGCTGTTTAAACGTATATCATTATTATCATGCCACATCTGAATAACGCTTACAAGATGGAGAAGGATATTTCAAGCGATTAGACAGAAATGGGTAAATGGAAGAGGACGTTGCGCGCCTCATTGGGGTTGATAATAAAGCACTGACGATATAATAACAGACATCATTCATTCATATTGTGTAGTTTTGTCTGTTAGATGTGGTGGTGGATACTCACTTTTCAAGGACGTGATACAAAACATTAAAGGTGTTTTGTTACAGTGTAAAAAAAGAGAGACCACCCGTTTTTGCAGAGTTTGAATGACCAAATGAAACGATCACCTCTGCCTGAAGAGACACGGTATGAAACATTATGAAGGGAATTAACTAATGGGTTTAAAAAAGGGAATAATAGAAGCATCATTCCAATAACTCTGAATACGGTGCTCTTTAAATGCTCTTTACAGCTGTTTGAGAAAAATGTGTACCGTATTTTCCGGACTATAAGTCGCACCAGCCAAAAAATGCATAATAGAGAAGAAAACATATATAAGTTGCACTGGAGTATGAAATGCGGTTGCAAGTGTGAAAATAACAATTAATATCACATATAAGTCGCTCCGGAGTATAAGTATATAAGTATAAATATAAGCACCCAAAACTATGAAAAAGGTACGACTTATTGTCCGGAAAATATGGTAAACAAAACTGGAGGATTTTCCCTTTTCAATGAGAACTAGGGCTGCACCGTTTGGGGAAAATATTGAATTTCTATGTTTCCGCCAAGTATTGGGTTTGTGATTTATGTTTCAACAAAAGCATTCCGTTCAAAGTTCACATTTCAAACACGTCCAGGAGAATTGACGAAAGTGTTTAACAGAATAAGGCCACACCCACACGGAGACAACGCGGCAATGGGAAAACGTTACTACACGTGACGGGAAAAAGAAAAAGACTGCAGCCGGACGTACTTGAACGCAGTATGGTGACATTTGTTGTTGTTGCTGCCAGAGTTCGCCGCACGCGTCGTTAAGAAGAGGCGGGGCAGTGGCGCGACCTTAAAGTGAGGAAGGCAGCAGGACCTGACGGCATCAGCCCCAGGCTCCTTAAGTCCTGCGCAGATGAGCTGTGTGGAGTTGTGGAGCATGTCTTCAACATGAGCCTGAAGCTGAGGGTGGTACCACAGGTCTGAAGACCTACTGTCTGGTACCTGTGCCTAAGACACCGCGCCCCAAAGACCTCAACAGCTTCAGGCCAGTGGCTCTCACGTCCCACCTGATGAAGACACTGGAGCGGCTAGTCCTGGACCACCTCCGCTCCACCGTGAGCTCAGCCATGGACCCACTGCAGTTTGCATATCGGCCTGGCATCGGAGTGGAGGACGCCGTCATCTCCCTGCTGCACCGCTCTCTCTCTCACCTGGAAAAGCCTGGCAGCTCTGTGAGGATTCTGTTCTTCGATCTCTCCAGCGCCTTCAACACCATCCAGCCGCTGCTCCTGAGGGACAAGCTGGAGACGGCTGGTGTGGAGTATGACCTGGCAGAGTGGATCCTGGACTACCTCACAGACCGACCCCAGTTTGTGAGAGCCCGGAACTGTGTGTCTGACACTCGGACCTGCAGTGTGGGGGCGCCCCTTGGCACTGTCCTCGCGCCCTTTCTCTTCACCCTTTACACTGCAGACTTCAGACATGACACGGACAGCTGTGTCCTGCAGAAGTTCTCTGACGACTCTGCCATCATCGGACTCATCACGGACGACGATGACGCGTACAGAGTACAGAGGACTGGCGCAGGACTTTGTGGACTGGTGTCAGCGGAACCACCTCCTCATCAACGCGGGGAAGACCAAGGAGATGGTGGTGGACTTCCGCAGACACCACCCCACTGCCCCCTCACCAGTGAACATCCAGGGACGGGACATTGAGAGAATGGACTCATACAAGTACCTGGGTGTTCATCTGAACCACAAACTTGACTGGACTCATAACACAGACAGGAAGAGCCAGAGTCGGCTCTACCTCCTGAGGAGACTCAGGTCTTTTGGAGTGACAGGGCCACTCCTGAAGACCTTCTATGACTCTGTGGTGGCATCAGCTCCTGTACGGTGTGGCCTGCTGGAGCAGCAGCATCACAGAGAGGGAGAGGAAGAGGCTGGACAGAGTCATCAAGAAGTCCAGCTCCGTCCTGGGCTGTGCTCTGGACTCGGTGCAGGAGGTGGGGGACAGAAGGATCCTAGCTAAATTCACATCTATGCTGGACCATGAGTGTCACGCCCTGCAGGACACTCTCTCTGCTCTGGAGAGCAGCTTCAGTGAGAGACTGATCCACCCTCGATGTGTGAGGGAAAGGTTTCGCAGGTCTTTCCTTCCTGCTGCTGTCAGACTTTAAAACAAACACTGTTAGTACTGAACACTCGCAATACTGACCTAACCATGTGCAATTCTGTCATATGTGCAATTACTGTGAAGTTCATGTGCAATCTATGTGCTGTCGTGACACATATTCATGTGCAATTACTGTCGTGATCACATGCAATGGTATTTATGTATTTATTTATTTGTTTATTTATTTGTCTATGGGAGTTTTTTTTTTTTTTATAGGAGATCTTCTACTGAAAGTGTTTTTCAGACTTCCTATAAGTGATCTGTTCTTCTGTATCTGCCTCTGTATCTACCTGTGTTGCACCAATGAAATTTCCCCATGTGGGACAATAAAGGATTATCTTATCTTATCTTATCTTATGAAGCTGCCGTTGCGATTTGCCAACTGCGTTCATTTCAATTACGATTTTGATTGTGATTAATTGCGCAGCCCTAATGAGGACCATCTAGAAGCAACTACCTGTTGTTTCTCTGACACGGTGCAATTTCAGTGTGAGAGAAGGGACAAAGTGGGCGGAGCAGCTCCAACTAAAACATTTCCTCAAGGTTGAAAATACTACAACAGGAGAATTACTTGTAGATCCCTATTTCACGCATGAATGGATCTGATCTGAAGCAGGTTTTACTCCACGCCGTAACACACACCACGCAGCAGCTCACACTAAACATTCACACTGAGGATTTAATTAGGTGCAGAGAGGAAGAAGGTGGTATCCACTTAGAAATCATACTGCCTATTAATCCAATCAGCTCAGATAATTGACTCGGTTAATAAATAAAGAGGCTCTACATAAAGACGCAAACACAACACCGTCTATACAGTGATCAAAGGTTTTCAGTGATGAAGAAGGACAAATTGCGTCGACAAAAACAGGGGCGGACTGAATTGGTTGATATTCATTGTCGAATTGGCTTGTGCCGTTTTAAATTAAAAGGCATTATTTGCGTCCTGCTGCAGTGATTTCACCGGCGTGTTCTTCTGTTTTGAGGAAATACTGAGCCCACACTTTACTTTAGTTATATCCTGTGGTTTATTTGCCCATTGAAACGTCTTCTCAGAGTAATTCAAGTGTTATTAGAAAGGACATCATTCTGCCTGGTGCCCGGGTGGTCTGAGCAGCAGCACATATGCCAAACAGACTGTGCAGCCTCAGCATTGTCAGGTCACTTTGCCGAATATCTTCCCTGATCTTCTCCCATAATGTATACAATATTGCCCTGTCAAAAATAAGGTCTATCATAAAAATATATATGAAAAGCCTTTAAGAAAAGAGCAAATGGAGCTTTAAAAAGGAGCAGCTGAAAATGATGCAAATCTTAAGCAGCTGAAAACAAGCTGACCACGCCGCAGAGTGAAATCGATCTTGGCTCTGAGTTGTAATGGAGTGGGTTTTTTTTTCACCCCCTTTTGATGGCTGATTCAAGATGTTTTTCTTAAGTATCCATGGCTTGCCACAAACAACCAGCCACTGCTATTTCTGGCACAAACAGCCAAGGAGAAGAGACAGAAATGAACGCCGCTGTCGCTGACCTCATTAACAGCCCCGCGAACTGACCGGCAGCACACCAACACAATCTAAATATGATAACGCTGACATTTGGGAGGGCGCTGGAGATGGATGGGTCAGCTGAGGGCCGCGAATGCAAAGGCCAAGGCGGCTGGGGGATGAGTGGGAGCAGGACTCACCAAACAGATTGCTGGAGTGGCCTTGCTTGGAGACGGGCCGCAGCTCATTGGAACCCCAAGCGTAGCGCCGGTAGCTGTCCCAGGCGTGCTTCATCATCTGACGGGGAGAACAGAGAGCAAGAGCAGAGTGTTAGAGGGCAGTCAACTACAGCGGCAAACTATTAAGATGTGTCCATGCCGCGATAAGAAGACCAGGGGAAAGGCCACTTCAAATCAAGCCAAGTTTGATATTGTACAAATATTGTGAAAAAAGATTTGGTGTCTTTTTATATACATTTTTGAGAAGGCTTTACTAGGTGACGTGTGCTGCAATTTCCCATTCATAGAAGAAACAATGGTAACGCAGTACAAATACAGTAGAAATCATCTAATCTGAACTAAAATTGGTTTTACAGCTGATACTTTCCGCTTGTGGTATTGCCATAAACATATAAAAGTATATTTAATCTGCAACCAGTGTTTGATGTTTTATCAGCAGAATCAACAAGTGACATTTAGAAGCCAAACATTGTCATAAAATTAACCAATTCAAGTCTCAGTATAAACATGTAGGAAACACTGCTATAGCTTAAACAACCTTCAACAGTATCAACAAGGGAAAGTACAGTTGCCATCATAACTAAGGTTTTTCCAATACCAGTTTTAAAAATCAGATACTTTGCTTCAGAGTAGGCGTCGATCCTGATACCAGTCTGATACCATAGAGTTGCAGAAAAAGAGCCCCTTAAAACACTCACGGTGATAAAATTGTACAAAATAAAGTGGAACAGCATTACTGGGTGTTAAAAACCTGTCTGAATGAATACGTTTTGAGCCTTGATTTAAAAAGGTCCAAGTCTGTGATGGCAGCAAACGTAGATAGAGGTAAAGTACTTTTACTTTTCTACTTTCTACCACTGATGTGTAGAGTAAAAACAACAGTGAGCTTTTACTCCAAAGGCTAAATAAACACAATCAAAGACAGTAATATAATAGACTTTTCTTTCTTTTTTGGAGCTTTTATTGAGCGTCGTTTAACCAGAAAACTTCCAATGAGATTTAGAATTTCTTTTTCAGGGTAGCCATGGTCCCAGAGGGGAGGAGCTTATAGTACATGTTTTTAGTGGTAGAGGAAACCAGAGCGCACACAGGAATAACATGCAAACTCCACAGAAAGTCCTGATGCGACCCAGGAGTTGAACCTACGACCTTCTTGCTGTGAGGTGAGGTACTAACATTCCCTGGCATGCCGTTTGCTTTGCCGCATGTGTGAAAAATCATACATGGATAGTCATATCTATGTCAACGTAATAACATGTCCAACAGAGATATCCCAGGCAGAATCAATAGGTACAAATCAATAGATAAACAGCGCAACAAAACACAAGATAAGTGATGGTTTCTGCCTCATAATTTCAGGTACAACCTCAGGGCTGTTGTCGTGACATCTGTGGACATAAAGCTTTATGGCAATCATAGAACTGACCTTAAAACATTGACCTGATGCATCTTTCAGCGGGTCATTCCTTCTTCAACATACTGACTCACGCTATTCTGGCACGTACATCCCACTGGAGCTGCCTTCATTTCTGACTTGCTTTGGTACATCGATCATGTGCTTATGTTACAATGCAAAAAAATAATAACGCTGATTACAAAACATGCATAATAAACTGCAGTGTGTCCCAGGCGAGAAAACTCTTACACAGCGTTCGATATCTAACAACAGCGAAGTCAGAAGTGTCATGGATAGGATGCGTACCGCTACGACGGACCGGATCCGGACTTGTTAAAACGTTTCGGTTCAGGTCCAAAAAAAAACGAAACCCCGGTGATTCAGTTCTGGACTCATTAAAAATTTACCACTCCCATTCTATAGCCTTTACGTTCTAGAATCAAAACCATCTGAAACCTTCCATAGATCGCGAAATTCGCGCTAGAAAAGACGTAAACACCGACATCGCTGTCAATGGCCCGGAGCCATCAGCGACGCACGCGTCTTCCTCGCGGCAGAAGTTGAAGCCGGCGCAATGACGCTTGTGCCGCTCCGTGAGTTAGTTTAAGACGTTAAAGGAGCGGGTTGTGCTTTGGTTTGGGTGTAAATATTGTAACTTCTTACTCAGGTCAGTAATGCTGGTTTAGTGCTCACAAGTTGTCACTTTATTTCTTGAACAGAGTTGGTTACTGTTGGCCGTAACCATGGTGATGGAACAGGAACATCAAAAACCACCTCGTCTCCTGAGCCCGCTCTTAGCTCTGCCCCAGAGACCGCGCACGCGCACTAGAGACTAGGGTCGCTACAATGTGAATAAAATAACTGTTATGTTGTGATGTAGCATTTATTTAGGTGGGTTAATGTGCAATATACATATTTATACATCTAAGTAAATACTAAGTCAAAGAAATATTGTTTAATCGCTGGATTCATTAATTGGAGCTTATATTTTGTAATAGAATTTGTATTCTACAGTTGTTGAATATGGTCTTGTGTTTAATGCTGTTAATATGATGTATTGTGTGTAGTGTAAAATATTTTCATATTCTATTTTTGATACTGCTAAGTTGATTGATTTATAGTGGTTCTAGTTGACTGTTATGCTAGTTTTTGAAGGTTTATACCTGACTTTGATGCCAATGGATCTGCAAAATTAAAGAGTGGAAATGTATCTAAAGCATTAAACTTCAAGTGTGGGGAACAGCCCAGTCAAACCAGTAATACACGTGACAAACATAGTATCAGCTGAAACAGCTGCCCCAATACCAATACTCAACTTGCTCTTGTTCGGACGTTGTTCCTCTAGTAAAAGAGTAAAACACATGAAAGTGTGTTAGCAGCTCGTAGCTTGTGATTTGTAAGTTGTAACTTCTGTTAATAAACAGTGAATAAAGCAGACAAGTTGAGATTATTTCAGTCTGCAGTTAAGCCTTGTGTTTGATAGTCGTCCTTGTTCATGTGTCTTCAACTTAATTGAGCCAAGTAGCTTGTGTTACGCTGTTATAACATTATGCAAAAATGGCATGAGTTTAGCCGGACTCATTAGGTCCGGACCTGAACCTAAACCTCTGGATTCGAATCCGGACTTGAACCTGAACGTGGGTTTAGGTCTACATCCCTAGTCATGGATGGAGCATTTCTGTAACAACATTTCCAAAAGTTTAGAAAGTAGATGTGCAAATCCGCATCGCAAAAACAGCAGCAACAGCCCGGAGCTCAGCAGAGGGGAGACTGCAGGCCCTGCAATTGTAGACTTTTGCCTCAGGACCTCAGAACGCCTCAAGTGGAGTCTTTCTACGGAACCCCCCCAATGTAGAGGGAAGAGTGTCTGAAAATGGTGGTCACGGTTTTAGAGAGGTTGGTGACCACAATTGTCAATGCATTTGGCAACAGAACACACTTGTTACTGATATTGAGCCGAACAGCAGACATTTCAAGCTTACCATTGCTTTTTTTAAAATATATTTTATGGACCTAAAAACTGTAGGAGGCTTTCGGCTGTCTGATCTGTCCGTGACTTCTTTAAATCTCTGCAAAGTTATAGCATAACAAAAGTCAGTTGTGCGTGATACGTCCCCTTTGATAGGAGTTTCCCCACTGTGAGTTTGGTTCAACAAGGTCATCAGCAACATCCCTGACAACTTGAATAGCGCCATTCGATCTGGAAAAGATGGATTCCGAGGCTTGTAACGCCTGTACCGTACAAACTCGTTCTCGTTTTGTAGTGGCCGTAGATGGATTCGTGCAATATTACTTTGGATTGTGATGCTAAATGTGTCAGCCGGCATCTGAATGTTGAATATATGGGATTACCTGTTCACACCGCCTTCGCTTTTCTGCCAATAACTCCCCCAAATCCAATCCCCAAATCAGACAAACTGCCGCTATGAATTCTATCATTTGGCCTGGACGCCGTTTGTGTTCCGCGGAAAACAAATTAGCCTCGGCGTCGGTTAGAGATAAAGATTTATCGGAGTAGTTATTCAGTTAATGATGACACTCTTGAGCTAATGACCTACTCAGCCACACTGTCGACCAATTATGCCCCATTGGATGATTGGCAGAAGGCTCTCGGGCTGCGAACAAAGCATCACGCTGCTCACTATATGTTTGTGTGGAAAACTGGAACAACACATTATTAAACTCAAGTCAGATAGATGGCAAAACAAGAAATATTGCACGAGAATAAACAACCAAAACTCTATCCGTCTTTTACCCAAAACCTCTCAGACAGCTCCCAGTCTACAGCAGCGAAGCGAACCGAGTGGGTGCGAGAGACATTTCGGCATGTCTAGTAACTTAGCATTAGCAGTAAAGCGTTGCAGCTTAATCGTAAATATAACCGCACTTTTGGCAGACGTACAGAAGAAACGCATCGTCTCGTTTACGCTGAGCAGTTGATTTTGCGATGTGCTTGGATCTGCGTTGTTCGCAAGTTATGTGTTCTCTGCCGCACAAACAAACACAATGATAACCCGGTAATTACTTTCACTTTAATGCAGCGGATTCAAACTTAGCGGTGCGTGCTAGTCTGCGGTGGAGGGGTTGTAGTTTGTCATCTCTACTGCTAATACTTTCCTGGATGTTTCTTACCTCGTGCGGTTGACGAATAATCCTCGTCCGCGCGGTTACGGCTACAAACCCTACTTCAATATTGATATATCGTGATACAAAATTTGGTGGTACAGTATCGATATCGTGGGCAGCTGTATTGATATATCGCCTTTTTTAAACGAATTTCTCGAATTATTTTGTTGCCGCACGACAATTTTGTGGCTTGTTTAGAATGGAAACTGGTTTATGAAAGAATGGAAACTTATTGATGCAAAACATTTCACATTTTGACTGTTTGGATGATTAAAATGGGTTTGAATTTGTGCAGCTTGTGGTTTAACAAAGAAAAATGTGGTTAAAATGTATTGGGTTCATACATCATGAGCGATATATTAGTTACCGTGTGTATCGCAAAATCGTGATATTATCGTATGGTGGGCCGTGTATCGTGTACTGTGTATCGAATCGTGAGGGACCCTGCGATTCCCAGCCCTATTCAACGTATGTGTTACTGGAAATTTGAATGAAGACACCTGAATAAATTGTATTTTTCCAAGTTTGATTTGATTTTAATCCGGTTTTGGCTGCGAGCTTGCTGTTACCTCTCGACAATACGGCTCCCGCTACGCCACCAGCCACTTCCAGGTTGTATGGCATCATGCACCTTCGGACATAAAATCTTCCCGACACAGACTACGCGTACTTCGGTAACATTCACGACCGCACTGGGGCTGTGCTGTCGTATCACGGAGAGATTAGAGCGGCTACAATCATCACAATGTGCAAGGATTTGAGCGCTAGAACGCGTCGCGGGGACTGAAGCTCAGGGCTACAACTGCAAAATACATGCTGCGCGGAGAATTGAAGACTTTACTTTGCACGCACTGTATTAATTAAACGCAGTAGAAAAAGTAAATGGGTTTGAGTCAGATTATTGTTGAGGAATGGAGCTTACTGTTCTGTTTAACTGTACATAAGACTGAAAGAACTGTATCTGCACTCTTATCTTTTAAATCAAATTGTATAATGATTACGGTTTGTTTTTATTTGTTTGTATTGTGAGAGTGAATTAAACCGTTATGCAGGTTAATTAGCTGTAGAGTAAGCGTTGACCAAAAAATGCATTCAAAATAAAACAAAACTCAAATTAAAGGGGACGCGTGATGGTTCATGTTTTTCCCAAAAGCCACAGGGAGATCTGAAGAGCCAAGTTGACCTCAAAGCCAATTACAGGAGACCTCACCAATCTTACCACAAAGCAGTTGATTATTGAAAACAATGATGTGGCTTCACAGTTTTGATTTGATTTCACAGGTTTTACTGTTTTGATCAAATTGAGAACACCTTTTGTTGTTTTGTGTTGTTTTGTGTTAGTAAAGCACCTGGGAAACTGTTCTTGTTCATAAAATGCACTATATAAATAAAATAGATTTGTACAGAGATTACAGACATTGATTGTTTTAAGTGATAAAAAATGATCAAGAATAAGTGTTGTGCTAACCAAACTATACCTTTTTAAGACTGTTTTTTGTACAATTCAAATACCACATGCATAGGACTAACACCAGCTCATTTCCGGATGGTTCAGTCTGAAGATCACTCATAAACAGACTCTGACTTCAAGCTTTTATGTGAGAGCAAACAGCACTGTGCACACAAACAGACAGATAATTAGTGCAGTTAGCACTCATCTGTGGATTAATACTAGACTTTCATTTAGAGATCAAGCATGGGTTTGGACCCTTTATAGGTCAAGGTCTCACAAGATCTAAACCCTTTGCTTTTGGTCCAAGTGCACTTCTGTTGAAAATGCACAAACGCAACAACAAAAGCATTTGCATACAACATCTCCCATTCACATCAAAAGGACAGCTCGCAGTAGCCTGTTTCCATTTAAACCGGCTAATTAGAGCTAGTGAGCCTGCTAATTACTGCTCCTATATGCATGTCACACTAAGAGATGTACTTCAGAATCTGCCGTTTGGCTCACAGAGCTGGTAAAGGGAAGACTAGATCTGAAGCAGGAGGTTGACATTAAGAAAGGCTTCAAAAACAGATAAAAACATGGCATGAGGAAGTTTAACATCTGGGCTTTAATAAACAAGTAAACAACATAATGTCGAGAAAACATTTTGCATTTTCATTTGCCAATGCCACCATATGTACGCTATAAAAAGCCAAGCACTTGAACATTTTGTGCCATTCTCAAAACAACATGTGTGCGAATTTGCATAGTGAAATACTAAAAAAGGTGAAATGACAGTTTTCATTTGAACAGTACTACATTGCTAATTTCAGCATTGACAAATGCTACTGCTAGCTGGTAATAAATAAGTCATGGTGTCTGTGTTAAACCCATTGGGATTTTGACACCTTAGGCAACAGGTTCACGATTGGTATGAAAGTCGGCTAAAGCAAACTATACTTTTAGAGATTGCATACATTGTATTGAAACTATAGCGCTGCCAGTCTGGGCGCTGACTCATACAGAATAATCCCTACAAAGGACATTGGAGCAAATGTGTGCCAGATAAATCTGTTTCTACCTGGAGGCTGGGACGTGCCTGCAGTTTCAGCCCCATCATTATTTACTACCTCCAGACCTGTGATTTAAAATGAAATTGTGCTCATCAAATAGCAATACCCAGAGCTGTGGTTGTTGTTTAAATGTACGTGACAGCGATCGTGGGATTAAAGCCTGTGGTGCTCTATGTGTTGACACAGATTGGATTAACTAGTAAGGATTTCCATGGCTGGGATTTGGAATCTGTTCTATTTTTGACCCACAATCGCTGCATGCTAATTGGCTCAGAATTTAAGGGGCAATAGCCTTCTCGGTCAGGCTTTGTCCGATCTCCAGGGCCCGTCTTAAGTACGCCCACACCTGTTGAAGCCATGCAAACACCAGGCAACCTTAGTGACCGTGCACGCCAACTCACCACAACTCCTACTTCCCCCAGTGCTTTTTAAATCCCTGTGTGTCCTTAGTCTACTGATTAGCTGCTGCCGTAAGTCTGATAACCCTGTAGCGTTCACTAATGGTACAAGCACACTACAGCTTGCACACAACACAGATGTCGCAGCAGGCAACCGCGGGTGAAACGGCTAATGGGATTATTATCAATTATTATTTTATTATAATCAATCAATCGACACGAGCAATGCTGCAGTTGAGGCACAATTTCCACAAAGCGACCTGAGAGTCCCAAGTTGAATTACTGAAACAGGGCATGGATCCAGCCCTGGACTTGACCTTCAATTCCATCTTACAAACAATGCAGTGGAAACACAATGCATTGTCTAGCCATGCCAAACCATGCCAAACTAATTGTTGAAAGCACAAGAGGACAGCCGCATGTATTCATGGGTTTCAAGTGATGTACATTTGTCAACAGTCCTAAAAATGTCATCCATAATTGACGAAGTAATGTGATATACCACTTTGTACTTTGTGATCTAAAAATCAGGAGATGTACTCGTCACCCCAAATGTCACCGTTACATACAGTTCTAAATTTAGCAGTGAAGTGTGTGGATTTTGGTGCTATCAGGACTCGGTGTGACCTTTGTGGTGCCACTGCCGGCTGCCTTTATCTGAGCCGGGAGTGAGGCATTCGAGCAAGCACTCGCCTGTGGCTCACTGGGGACCCTTCTCTGGCAGAAACTCCTCAGTGTTAGTAAATCCTGCGTGCTTTTTGGCTGTTCCCCGTCCTTATCTCACAAACAAACATGCTGTAATTTATCTGTGCTGTTACCCGGGTCACAAGTGCCCCCTCCGGAGACCGAGATTTAGTTTCAGTCTTTTTGTCACCACTAAAAGCAGCACTTTTGGGAGGTAAAGTTAGCACAGATTTCCATTAACACACATTGGATCCTAGTTACACGTTACTAAGTGCGCCCCAGAGCAGTCGGGTTATTAGCCTCAGGGTCGGTGCAGTTAATGATTTGCAGTCATCGTTGTGGCGCGGTCCAAACGGCAGTAAAACGTGGCGTGGCCAATCGATGCCGGGTTATCTCTTTGGGGATGTTTAGATCTGGCCTGAGTGAACCACCGTTTTGTATCAACAACTGGGTGAAAGAAGGAAGAACTCACAACTATTGTTAATACATACAGCAAGAAAGGGACCGTAGTTAAATGTAAATGTAGTTCTACACATGGGGATTTGAGTGTTTGAACATGTATCCTCGGCTAATGACCTCTACAATTATCATTTAATATTATGAAAAGAAATAACAAGGACTTCCGGGATATGGCTGCGCTTTGAGCTGAGAAAAGAAATAACAAACCATTGAGTTTTAACACTACTTTATAGGTGTGCTACAGTCATTTTTCAGAATCCATGTGTTTTTGCTACAACAGGAAAAGTACTTTCACTATACACAAACCAGTGTGTAGATGTAAGCATGTTTGTGTTTAAAAGCGCAGAACAACGTGTTTATCTTGTGATTATACTGTGTGTGTGTGTGTTTGTGTTTGCCAAAAAAACACTTTGAAAACGCCCGTTTGTCACAGCCTAAACTTGGTGCAAAGAAGAGGTATTGACATTGTTCCCTGACATTATACAGTGTGTGGTGTTTGTACTTTAAACACTGATAATGATAGTCAGATGATATTATGTCAATCCAACAGAAATGCGTTTAAAAATGTCTTTAAACATCAGGAAATTTCTGTAAAATGAATTCCTGAAATGAGTTCCTATTGTTTGAAAGTTTACAACCTAATGTTACAATAAACAATACATAAATGTTGCATATCGTGAAAACAACATTCGGTACCCGGGCTGGGGTGCGACTTATACTTATATTTATACTAATATATACTTATACTCCGGAGCGACTTATATGTGATATTGCTTGTTATTTTCACACTTGCAACTGCATTTCAAACTCCAGTGCGACTTATAGTCCGGAAAATACGGTAAATGTCAATATATTGCCCACCTAAAGCACATAATGAACTTTTCGTCAAAAACTTTCTCTTCACAATGTACTCCGTAGACAAGGCCTCTGCAAGTATTTTTAGCCAAATGACCGCATCCAATTCTGATAAAGAGCCGGGTAATTAGTAAAATCAATAATGGCGTCGCGTTGATTTCCCCCCGCAGCGGCCGGTCCAGACGCCGGGGCGATGCTGCTGGCACCGCAGATACATCCAGCAATTACCTGTGCCATTACCTGTGCCATTACCCAGACCCGCCGATGTCCAAATAGAGGCTCATTAGAGAGACGCGCGACACAAAGCATCACCATTTTTTGTCCCACCTGCGAGTGCGCCTTATTAACCGAACGCCGGCATGCAAATGAGCTCCGGTGCAAATAATTATCCTGGCGCGTGCACGGGGGATAATGGTAACCCAGGTGCAGCGATTTGACTTGTGCATGGCTTAGTGGCGGAGGAACAAAAGAGCGGGCGTGGAACCTGCCATAGGAGCTGAGCGTCTGGGAACACAATGATGCAGAAGGACTGAAAAGAAGACGCAGAGAGGCGCAACAGGCGGTTTGAATGAGAAATGTGTCGACGTCAAAGAGGCGCCGATGATATTACTGCGTTCGCGCTCGTGTGTGCCTAACATATAGATGTGTTTTTCTAAAGATGATTGTTGTGCACCGTTATGCTGCTAAAAGGAAAGCATAACGACAGGGTTATGCAGGTACATGCAGGGCCATTAGACGGGCCACTTGCACTGTCACAAACACGGAGCAAACCAGGTTGGAAAAATAAGAATAAAATAAATACATACAGAGCGCATCTCAGCTCTAGATAAATGCTTGATGCACAAACCAGTAATATGTGGAAATAAAAGTGGTAGTATTATTGTGGTAGTGGTTGCTTCCATCTTAAAACAGTCCAAAAGACATTAAACCATAGATGTCTGCTAGTTTCCTGGCTACAGATTCGAGTTCCCGAACTAAATCCAAGGTTTTAGGCCCAAAATTCTTGGAAATATGTCGGTGTAATCCCTCATTCGTCCAGGCGTGTTCCATAGTAGAAAAAGCTTCAGTTGTAGTCATCTGGACTCAGTTAGAAAAATTATATTTTTTCTAACTGAGTCCAGATGACTACAACTGAAGCTTTTTCTACTATTAAACCATAGAGTATGTCTGTAGTATTAAGATAATTTTCTTAAAACCAGGTCCTCCATTTTTTTAAAATCATGTGGTTTGAAGCAATTTGAGAGAAATATATTATTTTATTCATTTTTAAGTCAAATGAGAATGATCTGAAAATCTGTATTTTTTATGTTCACAGAATTAATACTGAAAGGCCTTTCGTTATTGTTTTTTAATAAGACAAAAATAAAAATCAATATGAAGAAAAACAACCCTGTCATAATGCCCAGCCCTATAGAGCACAGACCTTCAAGTTGTTTCAGAATGCACAAATGAGTAGAACATGGGTTGAATGAAATAAATATGTGCTAATCAAAATACAGAATTGGAGATGGGTTTGTAAAGGGGCCAGTGGTAGTTGCAGAAATGGTTGGATTTGCGAGCGGGTGTGATTTCTCCCACACTGCACCGAGCACTGAACTCTCCACCACTCATTTGTAAAAAGCTCTTTGTTATGTAATACAATTAGGGAGAACATGGGATGAATTTAGTATTGCACAAAAGTTCAGGGGCGACAATGCATCAAACATTTGTGTTCCAAAGGTAAAGGGAATGAGAAAACCCGCTCAATGCTCCCTCATTTAGGATATTAAGAGTGTTGATGAAATCTGTTAAGCTTTAAGGACTTTAGCTCTGTGATGAACCTTTTATTAGGGGCACAGCTCCCTTGTGGGCTGACTTAGTTAAGCTGAAAACAGGCTTTTTGCTACCACTGTGCGCCGCAAAAAAAATCCTATAGAGGAATGGATTTCTGAAAAGCTCCGACATTTGTGCTTCTAAACCTGTGTTCTGACCCGTGCTGTTTGGAAACTGAACCACCAGCTCCTTCTTTTCTGCCTGGCTTGCTCACAGTGTGGATGAGTCGCTGTGCTTAGGGCACTGGGTCTAACTGTGCAGCGCTTAAAGGTCTATGTAGCGTAAAGGGCTTAGAATATGACATTTAAAATGGCATTTTTACATCGTGGCAGGTTTTGTTTCATTTCTATTTCAGTAATCTTTCATATTTAGGCCTTCTCATAAGAAGTCTGAATGCTCAGTTGTATTAGTGAATAAAGAGGCCCAAATATGTATACTATGATACTTAAGCGGTATCAAAAAAGGACACACTCAGCTGAGTAGGTATCGATACATGGGCCTGACCAATATGGATTGTGGAGGGCCGATGTGAGACCGATATACACGGAGGTTGGAGGTGACACTGACTGTCAAAAAAAAGTCACTACATGAATTCAACTAAGCATAATAGTAGGTCCTCTCCTCCTACTGGAGAACTGATGCATGGGTTATTGTTTTTCACCTGCAAAACGGTATTTAAACCCAACTGATGCAGTGAGTCTTCTCATTTCTGAAACAACCATGTGGAAAGACAAATCCCGTGGTCATGGAAAAGATGTCTGTGTGTTTGAGAAGGGTCAAATCATTGGGATCAAGCAGAGAAAACATCTAAGGAGAAGCAGAAGCTAATCTACTGCAGATCTGAACCCCAGTGAGAGTGTTTGTGACGAGCAGGAGAAGGCTTTGTGCAGTGGTCACTCTTTGTGCAGTGGTCACTCTCTCCTTGTTTGTAGCTGAGTATTTAAATCCAGCGCTGCCTCAGTCAGAGCAATGAATGGTCAGAGAGCACACAAACATCCCTCTGGATTCGGCCTGCATTACGGCATCTCAGACACACAAACAAAATACTGCACAGAGAAATAGAGCTGCGCTAAATATTGTGACCTTAATCTGTCAGTAAATAGGATGAAATGGTGGTATTCTAAACTCAGACCGGCCAATATTTCTCCAAGTGCCCATATATTGGCCAACGGATATATCGGTCGGGCCCTAATTGATACAGAAGAAATAAACATAATACAGAAGAGGGGCTGGGCGATAAATAAAATGAATTCAATTAATTTGGGTATTTAACAATCGACGATGTGAAAAATGTATAAATCGTGAAATCGAGGTCACCTGCAGACAACTTTAGCGCCTTTTCACATCTCTCTCACAACTATTTTCAAAGAAAGGACCAACTAAAGCCTAGAGCTGATTGAGCGAGCCTTTATCACTTAATTAGCGCCGGAAGTTGCGTCTTGGAGGCGCCTTAATGTAGTTAAATCTGTAAAAGATGCTAGTTGTTTTGAGGACCGCAGAGACACAGAGCCACATTATAGGACATCACAGCGGCTGCAGCTACAGTTTTCAGCCTAATTTAATCTGCTTCACTGCACTAGCCATGTAACATTTATACAGAATAATGATGGGACGAGATCTTGCGCCACACAATTGTAAATAAATACCTAAATAAAAGTAAATCAGAAATTGTGTCTTACATTAAACCACATCATAAATGAAAAATCCTGTCCAATGTCGTTCTCATGGATCCAATCTCATATCTCGTCTTATTTTGTGACAACTGTCTCTCGTCTCAAAAGAAATCAAGGCTGAATTACTTTAACTACTAACTCGTATGCTCATATTTACAAAGATAACAGTATACATTTATGGGGTGGTTGAGCAGTGACACCATGTAAAACAAACATGGAGGTTGTCTGTATGAAAGACACGGTGAGTCAGCACAATGGCTCGGTTGAGGCAAAAAGACTTGGTTGAGTCACTATTAACTACAAGCTTGAAAAAAGAAGACCAAAAACAGCTCTCCCACTCTGTTGCAGAGGTGGGCAATTAGTTTCCTCAAACGCACACACTTGTGAGAGCTGTGGACAGTGGTTCTGGACAAGACTACAGCCGACTCCAAAGTGCTCAGAACAAACCATGCTCTGAAAAATGTATGAGACAGAAGCTACAGTCTTTTAAAAGAGTTGTGAAATTAGGGCTGTTGTCAAATTAAGACATTCTCAGTTCACTGAAGACATGCTACATAACCATAGAAAGAGTATTAATCACATATCTGAACAAAACAACGACTCATTTATCAGTAAAAAGGATGATTAAACTCACAATTCTCTCCTAAATCTCAAAATAACTCACTACACGACTTCTCCTTTCTGATTTTGTGAATATAAATGCTTTAAAATATCCCAACAATTAGTCGACCAAGACAGAAATGTATTGATTCATCGACTAAAGGTCTTACAAACCTATAAGAAAATGCTAGCTTTTTCATCTATATCAGTTTGCATCATGCCGTCACTGCTTATTTTACCTCAATGGAACACTTTGACTGTAGAAAGAGAATGGCATTTTGTTTTCATTTCTGAATATTTAAAGATGTTTTGACCCGATTGGATCGACGTACGGGGCAGTACAGCGTGAAATGGTGTGAAGAGCGTCATGACTCATGAGTCAATCTTCACATTTTATATTTGTTATTGCCCCGTAGTAAACCATCCCTTTCCATCAATCTTCCTCGGACAGTCGTAACTTGATTACACGATTAAAACCCAAAACGGCGCGATAACAAAGCAGTATTTTGGCGCGACATCATCGTCGCCAATAATGAGTTCCCATTGAGAACGTTCCAACCGCAACGGAGCTCGAACCCGACAGTCTGTGCGAGACATGGATTCCCCCCGTCTCCTGGACCCGCTCACAGCCCCAGTTGCCAGTCAGCCAATATTGATGAGCGCATGATGTTGTTCACCTGTTAGCTTTGCCCCGTTGACCTCGTTATTACAACTCATACCACGGTTAAGCACTAATCAGCCTGCCGGGGACACCGCTTTTAACAATCCCGATGTTAGGTCAGCGAATCCAGCACGGGCTTGTTAGGACCAGGAAGCACACGGACCGCAAGGCCTCATGGTTATTGGCTTGGATGTATTGACCTGCTGCTGGATAATGGTGGATCTCTCTTTGGCGGACAATGAACTACGGCCGCCGCGCAGTTATACGGGAGTTGTAAAGGCAATGGCCGTAATGCCTGAAGGTTTATTGCGGACATAATTATCTCGTGGCCAGGTCAGGCTTGCTGTGGCAGTGATGTCCGCCGTTGCCGTCTGAGAATAACACGTTTTTTTGGCCAAAATTTATGCAGACATGTTGAAGTTATTCCCGGGTTTACGGTGAGCAGCAACCAAAAGAGTCCTATTCAGCATTTACGACATCATAATGGTCACAACGTTTTACAACCACAGCCCTGACACGCAAGATAAGCCAAGTGCATGACAGTAAACATTAGCTTTATGTTCTGATTTTACACATAAGGCACAATAGAGTATCCACCGTATTCACAAGTATAAAGGTTAAACAGTTATTAAACGCTTATTATATTATATAGTCTGCAAACTTCATCACATAATGGTTTGACATGCTTAGATAGTAAATACCAATGACAGTGTCTTTCAAAGTTTTTTGAGTCTTTTTTGGTTGAAAATATAGCACAGCACACCACCTACTAGAATATTTTCAAATCAGACCTTTTAGTAAAAATGTGGTGAATAATGTCACTGATTTGAATATAAATTAACATGACAAACTGCTTGCAATTGCCCAGACCCCTTAACGTATTTATAAGGCTTTTTATAGACATTGAAACACTTTAAAAAGCATTAAATAACAAAGCAAATGATATTATTAACAACTATAAGTCTACAAAGTTCCCCTACAGCATGAGCCCCGTGCATGTGCTTGCACCCATCCCCCGCTGCCACAAACATGTGTCCAGGCTATTCTGCAAATGAAATATTCCATTACTGAGCAAAATGTATGACAAATAGCTCTAATGCATATGAGCAAAACAGTGCATATATTAACTTCTATGAACAATCTTTTGTAAAGCTCAATGAATCACTTACATTGTTGTAAAGCGGTCTGGATCAAACGTGAAAAAACAAGTTATATATGAAAAAACCTGCCATGTTTGTGTACCAGCCTCTAAAATGTCCACTGGCGCATTCGAGTAAAACAATATATACAAAAACGGAAACAAAACAGCTGCAATGTTGTATGACTCGAGTTATAGAGTTAGAGATATCTGAGCTTGTGTCCTGTAGCTGAAACTATTACATCATTCAATTCTGAAAACAGGAACCCGTTAGTGCTGGCATCTTTCGATCCCGCAACATTTGTCGAGGTGCTAACTACTCCCTACTGAACTATACATCAGACACACGGTTATTGACTTGACCTTTCTTCTGGTGGTCAGAAGCAGTCCTTTCGGGTTTGACCGAGCCATTTGACAAAAAGCAAATAATGAAGACTTTGCAGCAGACCAATTGATTTTTTTCAGTTTCAACTTTTTGGTAGAGACAAAACAGCCCCAAAACATCTCAGACAGCCAGAAAACAACACTGGTCATTTGTGTCAGAACTTGGCAGAGATGAAAGGCGAGAATGCCAGAATGTACGCGCTCAAATCAATCACCAGGTAAACGGGAAACGATGTAGAGTTTGGAGAGAGACTGTTAAGACACAATTTATCCCTTTAAAGATTTCACCTTAAACTAACCAGGCACCTTTTCCACATGGATAATTGTGTCCAAAACCATGAGGAATCATTGTGAGCTAAAACGAAAGATACAAATTAGGACTTCTCCCTCTCCAGCCTTCAATTTATGAACAGTGTTACCTTACATGGACATTAGCATAACACAAGAGATCAAATGTAAAGAAAAGAACAGTTAACTTCAACAGAATATACTATTTAATGACTTTTCATGATATTTGATCTTTGTACTGGATTCAAAAGTGTAACATTAGCCTTTTCTCATTATTCCCTAATTATATTTGAATTAAGTCCAGAAATGTATGTGTAATAACGTACCACTTCAAAAAGGCTGCCCACTTAAGTCATTACACCACATACAACATTTGCAAATAGATTACGAGTATTGCCATTTCTCCTGAAACCTTCAATCTGAAGTCTAATTGTGTTTTAGAGTGCCTTAATGTTTTACCCAATTTGGACTTATAGAAAAGTAGCACAGTGCAATCTTAATTTTGCAAAGGCAGGAACTGCCACACAAAAAAATAAATATTTGTGTGTGTTTGTGCAGTCTTAGTCCTGTGGAAGCCCCTTCACTGGGCAGCAGTCCAATGAATCTTCTTTGCCGCCTAAACATCTTTGAAGTCCCACATTTGTAACGATTACAGCTGTGGGAATAGGATGGACTAGATACTTTATGAGACGGGATGTTGTTAAATCCTAATTGTAGCCCATCATCAGACAACATAAAAGGTTATTGTGCCAAGCATTTAAGGCAACTTCCATGCATTTTGATCAGAAGTCTTTATTTGTTACAAACGAGTTTATTGTTGTGAGGTAACGGCGGTTAACCAATGACGTGAAGATCCTGTCGTAATTAGGAACACAAATGTGTTATTGTATTTCAATTAGGGCAGTCAAAGTTAAAGCATTAACTCATGTGATTAATCATAGGAAATGCACGTATTGATCACGGATTGACGCTGATTAATCACATGGTTTGTTTTGACCAAACAAGTGCTATCTCATTACGCAGTTATTTCACCTAACTACCACAGCCAGGCCCACACCAGCAGCGACACTCTTTAACACACTAAACTTAGGGTTTAGACATGTACATTTACCTGAAATGTGTGCCCAATCAGATTCAACATGAAATACAATGTCTAGAACTAAATTTTAGTTAGTTGGGCTTCAAAATATTTTTTTGAAATTTCTCAATTTAGAGTTGAGAAATAATGACTGTAACTTGGGTGCGCTCCTGAATAAAAGCTGCACCAGCAAAATTTACAAAGAAAAAATAAACTGTACCAATAATGAGATATTTACACATAAAGACGGTCCAAGTGAATTCTCATTTCAGTGCAGACCGCTGTATTTTATGTCTGCGCATCCAAATTCAATTCCTCATTAGACTAATTTCTCAGTGAATAGAGTTAGATAGTAATAAAACACACAGCATTTTGAAGTTTAACATAAAGAGAACATATCTGAGCTGTCATTGCTGTCCTTGATGACTCGGTGTGAGCAGATTTACCTGTGTCTGTGTCTTTACATCTGGTTCATCTGCTCCTGAGCTTATACTTAGGGATCATTTCAAAATAGGTTGAAGCTGAAAAGACGAAATACAGTAATTGTTTTGAAATGCTAAAAAACTCTCTCAGCAACGAGCAATAGGCCAACATCCATGACATCAGACACTCATGACTTTGCTTGTTGGGCGGCGGGTGCGGGGAGCCAGAAAAGTTGGAAAAGCTTTTTTGCGGCAAGACGCGGCGCAGCAGACAATCAAGAGATTACGCTCTAGTGACGTGCCTACGCACTACCCGGAAGAAGGACCAACACAAACCCTGCATGAGGTTTCGGCCAATCACAGAAGACGTGAGATTCTCACTGAGACAAAAGCGCGTGTTCTGCTTCTGTCATTCTGACAGCAGGTCTAAGGTCTAAACTCAGGCAATTGACAATTACAGGTTTTGACAAGAAACATTAGTTTCTCACTCTCTCATCCTCTTGAGATTGAGATCTCAATGTGGTCATCTCACAGTTTCATATTGTGAGAGAGAGTTCTCCACTTTATGGATAATAAAGACCAAGTCAAGGAATTCCCCGTCAACAAAGATGCTGGATAACCTGATGCTCCTGGCAACTGAAGGTCCAAATAACCCTGATGGTCTTGACTATGAGGCCTGTGTCCAATGCATGAAAAGGCCAAGAAGAGTTGATACTGCCATTAGCTAAAACTGTACACATTTCCATGATTGTGTATTATACAGTGTCCATTGGTAATACGTTAAATGACTATGTCTTTGTGTTTATTTATAATTTCCATTAAGTTTTGGGTAGCCAATATTCAAATTTCTTGATGGTGGATATGTCTATACACCATGTTTAGGGTGCATGTACATTTGGAAATAATGAAGGTACGTTAAACCATCCTTGGAGGAAAATGAAACCAGTATGAGGCATATTTACCATCCCTTAGTCTCTCTCTGGGGTCCAGAGAGAGACTAAAAAATGTCGTCTTTTCAGCTTCAACCTATTTTGAGATGATCCCTTAGTGAGTGAGTGTTAAGTTGTAACACAAAATATTTACACAGAAATATGGTCCTCTGTTTGAAGCCCGAAAAATTACAGTAGTCTACATTATTTAATTGTATTAATCAAATGTGAGAAAACACTTTAAAAAAGTGTGATTAATCGGATCGCTAAAACATTTATCGATTGACAGCAATTTCAGTTCAAAGCAGGCAAATGTAGAAAAAGTATGTAGACCACATACTTTTCTTTAAAAAAGAAAATCTAAATTATATATATATGCATGTATTAAAACATGTAGATATGAAACGTGTAAAAAGCAGTAATCTCCTCAGTAGACCTCCATTTATGAACATGTGACTGACCTGGAATTGGCCTTGTTTGTGCTTAATGATATAAGACGCTTGCTTCCATTCATATTTTAAACAGCAGAAGGACATTAGTACTCTGAGTTTAAGCACCGTCTCCTTTGGGGTCCTCAGTGGCCACAAGGGTGATTTAGAGAGTATTTATTTAAAACAAAATGATCGACAGTTGGTGTTTGCATCATGGACAAGTATTGAAAGCTTATTTTTTTCATTTAGATTTTGATTTGAGGAAGATCTAAAACCATTACTAACAAGATTGCTGTAATAGCTTTAGTCAGCTAGGACATCGGTCAGATCCCATGGCATATAAAGTTGCATAATGGACAGGTGTCTTATAAAAACATGATTTTGACGGCACATAAAGCAACCAAAATGTCGTTGTTATTTGAAGTCCCAACAGCCTCCACATTTAGCCTCCGTGGTGTAGCTGCAGGATGGTGGCTGAATAATTCATTTTGTGTACACTGCCTGCCTCTCTCGCCTCTAAATTGAACCGGGCTCGCGCCACATCACACAGAAGGGGAGCAAAACAAACCGCAACAAGCCGGAGTTCAAACCACACAGGAACAAGTGCGAGGGCTCGGGAAAACAGTGTGCCGCATAAGAGGGCATCACAAAAGGAAAGAGCTGCGGCGTGACCTCGCGAGTTAAACCTTTGTCCGAGCGGCTTCAGGTGCTTTGAGGGGAAATTACCAGAAACAAAAACTGGACAGAATACACGGCCATCATGCAGAGTATTCAAAACAAACAACGTCTGGAACATGAGATCGCCGTTGACAGCAGTTTTAGGCAATAAAGTGGGTTTCTCTAGAATTTTTTTTTGATTTTTGAACATTGCACATTTCTATAGACAATGGGACATGCTTCTATAACATTGTTTTACTTTAGATTACGGGTAAATGTCACAATAAAAAGTATGTTTACCTGCTTGAATTGATAGGAATTGCCATCTTCAATCTTCATCTAACAATCTGAGCGCACATTTCTCTGGTCAAAGTCAATCCAGGACAGAGAGTAATGGCCGTGAGGTCGTTAAAGCTGACATTCACTCAGGTGCTCATGCACTCTCCTGTTATAGGTTTGTACTGAGGTGGTCCGGGTTTATGGGCTGTATTTTTGTCCTCTGTCTGAAGGTCCAGCTCTATTGAGTCCTTTATAAAGGTTTGCAATGTTCATATTTCATTTTCCAGCGCCACTGATTTGACCCTGCTCTCTGTGATGCACTATTCCACTACAGATAATTACCAAAAAAGTAAATATACTTTCTAAGCAGGAATGTAAAATCCTAAATGTATAACTAAGTAAAAGGTTAAGCCAAATTACAACTACTAATTGAAAAATGTACCAAATGTAAGATTCTTCTTTTCTTTTTATTGTAAAATCCTTTCAATTGAAGCTCTACTTTCATCCCCGGTTGGTTTGAGACTTGAAGGACAGCCAGACAAGCGTGAATACTCCCTAAATTTCCCATCTCACTGAAGAGTTAGGGGTCCTTCCTAATACCATATGCAGCAGGCAAAGTCGAGCGTTAAAATGCTGGTCCTCACAAGCAAACAGACAAGCGAAAACGAGAATGGAAGATTGAAAAATAAATGTGATTGACAGACTTTGATTGTAGGCATTAGAATGAATTGGATTAGGGCAGAGTGATTCGGCTCAACGTGACCCCCGCTGAGCCCGGGACATGTTAATATTGAATATTCACACGGCATGCTGGCATCTGTCTCCGTCGGCAGTGGACACAAAACACTGTGCAGCCTACATATGGAGAGGAAATGGACTGCTGTGTAGGAGTCTGTCTGTATAGGATATTGAACCGTTACGCAAGCTTTTGGAACAGAAGGCAAGGAATAGTATGGAACAGTGCACACAAAGGTCTGCAACTGCTCAGTTTGCAAACTGCATTGTTGGGAGTGAACTGTGCCATTGAGATGTGGATAAGTCAGGCAATAAACAGGGGTAAAGCGTGTCGTTTCACACCTGGATTGTTGTTTTTTGGCGACTGAAATGTGAAGCACACTATAGCCAAGGGTCCTTCAACTTGACTTTGTGAAGCACACGGTTTTAGGCGTGTTTAGGCGATGTTGCCCGTGTTTATTGGGCTTTTCAATAGTCGAACTGACATGCAGCTGATACTCCAAGCCCAGGCCAAAACACCAGACGCGTGCACAAACTTGTCAGTGCTGGACAGATTCCCAGCCGATGTCGCACTAAGCAAAATAAAGCCCATTTACAATTTATGTAGGAGAATTGTTGGTCTGACAAATGATCGAATGCCTGCCACGCTGTAGCATTCAGCCACAGCGTTGCGAGCTTGTAAATGTGTAAGACGAGGTGCAGCCAACTAATCACTGGTATAGTGCAGGGTGGCATTTATAGCTCTTTCATACCGTAAGGCCAAGGTCAGGCTTCCACAAAAGATATGGAAAGGAAAGGAAGGCCACTTCATAGAAAATGTCAAAAAAAAAAGGATTCAGCAATTTCAGAAGAAAATTACGGTCCACAAGGAAAAGTACGCTTTTTCAATTTCAAACTTTGGCTAATCTGCCCATAACTCATTTCAACAAACACCAGAGCTGAGACTGAAGTAGATGATTATTTTTTAAAAACACATAAATGATCTTCAAATACTCTTACACTACATAAGAACTTGTATAGTTAAGAATGCTAACATCTTTCTGGATATGCCTTGATGCCTGTAATCGCTAAATTCCTAATAAAACAACCGATAGTGTGTGCCCCAAACATGACACATCAGGACAAAATTAGATGACATCACAAAAGAGGGGCAATCCATAACCTCTGAATAATAATGAGTAAGCTGTGGTGAAGCTCTGAGCGTGACAAGCTAAACGACAGTCCCAGCATCACTAATCCAGCGGCCGTGACAATGGCACATTAGCGCTAGGCACCGGCCCGTCGATTCTACATGTGTGTGTTCGCTGTGGGCCCCGCGAAGACCACGAGAGGCCGCTTTACATAGATCACCATCTGCAGCAAAAGGAATACTAATACTGCTGCAATCCCACTGCCGGTGCTAATGACGCGGCGAGGAGCACGCGGGCCTTAGATGAAACTCCGCCCGGGACAGGACCTTCTCTTCAGCCTTCACAAAGTCGTCAATGGCCTTTAAAACACTGTCAAACTCATGCTGTGCTGTGGTGTAGCTTTGTGAAATCAATGTTGGAAAGTGATAAACTCGCTCTGAACGGAGAACTCAACACTTAAAGGTTGAATGGACGATTTTTTTGGCCCAAATCTGAGTCTTATTTCCTCGTGACGTGGACTGCCGATTAGTCCTGCCACGTATCAATCATAAAACGCACCAACCGCTCACCTGCAGCCACGTGTGTCCCAGGAGAGCAGCACGTTTCCGCGTGTCTAAGCGCATTGATCTATCATAATATAGTTCCCTCAGTGGACGGGACAAAATGAAGACGGAGAAAGACTGTTTGAGCTGACTCAGAAGAGACGTAAATCTACGGGAGACGAGAGATGCGATGCGATCCGTTGCGCTAATAAACAAACGCACGTGTGTGTTGTATCAGTCCACACGGGGGAGTGCGCATGCGCACTTCCGCCTGCGTTCTCAAATTGCCGAAAAATCGTCCATTGCGCCTTTAAGGGTGGGATTTGTTTTCACTTTCAGAAATAAGCCTGGCTAAATGGCAGCGTTACTACACACAAATCAAGTCCACGGCATGTCTATGTACAGTACTAAAAAACAACAAGCACAGGCAGCACAGACAATTTTAAGGAACTAAAAAGAGCAATTTCAAAGCATTTTATTCAAAGAAATTACAGCCAAATGTCAAAAAATTAGGAAAATAATGTATGTTTCCTTTATAACTATGGACCAGTAGATTCACTCTGTCACTGCATCCAACAGATCAGTTTGTGGATGCAAAACAACTTTCTCCAGCTGAACTTTGTCCCACAGAAACAAAGAGAAAGTGTTAGCGGTCACCTCCAGAGTCTCGCTCTAAAACCTAAAAACCAAGTTAGAAATCTGGGGGCAATAATGGACTCAAACTTGGAACTTTAATAGCCACATCAAATCAATAACATCTGCAGCTTTTTACCATCTAAAAACATTGCCAAAATAAAAAATATAGTGTCCAAACCAGATTTGGAGAGACTTATCCATGCATTTGTCTCCAGTAGATTAGACTGTAACGGCCTGCTCACTGGCCTCTCCAAACGAGCTGTAAAACAGCTGCAGTACATCCAGAACGCTGCTGCTCGGGTCCTGACTAGAACCAGGAAGTACCATCACATTAGTCCTGTTCTCAGGTCTCTGCACTGCCCCCTGTGGCTCAGAGAATAGACTTTATAGACTTTAAAGCAGCTCTGCTTGTGTACAAGTCTCTCCATGGCCTAGCACCAAAGTACATCTTGGATATGTTAGTGTCATATGAACCATCTCGGACTCTGAGGACCTCAGGGACCGGCATCCTGCTGGTGCCAGAGTCAGGACTAAACATGGACCAGCCTCCTGCTGGTGCCAGAGTCAGGACTAAACATGGACCAGCCTCCTGCTGGTGCCAGAGTCAGCACTAAACATGGACCAGCCTCCTGCTGGTGCCAGAGTCAGGACTAAACATGGACCAGCCTCCTGCTGGTGCCAGAGTCAGGACTAAACATGGGGAATCTGCATTTCAGTTTTATGCAGCTAAAATCTGGAACAGTCTTCTTGAAGATGTGAGACAGGCTTCTACTCTGACAATGTTCAAATCTAAGCTAAAAACTGTTTTGTTTAGCTGCGCATATGACTGAAAGGATTTTTTCTTTGCACTCTTCTTTTTGGTTTGTGATTTTATTAGTTTAGACAATCAGTTGGATTGATAATTTTTTTATTTTGTTCATTTTATTGTATTTCTGTTTCTGTAATTTCTTTGTGATTTTAATGCATTTTTCCTGCTGTGTGAAGCACTTTGAATTGCCTTGTGTATGAAATGTGCTCTACAAATAAACTTGCCTTGCCTATAACACAATAACCGCTCTTATATGCTCCATTTTAAGCGTATATATTTTATATTGCGTTTCCCCACACATCATTCCACATAAACATTCCATGTGTCGAATTCACATTATTCTGCAAGTTGCCATTAACTGTTCTTACCTGGTTAAATAAAGGTTAATAATAAATAGTGTTGTCACTATACTAAAATTTCAAACTTGATTTCGAAACTAAGGAATATACTGGATTCTTGATACCATGACATGATGATAATTTAAAAAAGGATAGTTTTTAGTTTATGGTTTTAGACAATAGACAATAGACAATGTAGTCTTAGACTAGTTCTGATTAGGCTCAAGATTTTTCTAAAACTGTGCAGGAAAGGTCACATTTTTAGTATTGATACTTTGGATACTAATCATCTACTTTTGACACCCTACTAAGAAGCAGTACTTTTACTTCAGTGTGTTCCGGCTTCAATTCAATTTGATTCAATTTGACTCAATTAAATATACCCAAAATCACAACAGCAGTTGCCTCACAGGGCTGAACAATATTGTTGATTTTATCAGAAAATCAAACAATGAAACGGTGATTAACCTGATCTGATATTAAACACTTCTTCTTCTAACACAGGAAACTGATTGCTGGAACTCAGACCTCTAGTATACTGTCTGAGGTAATGCTGTTCAGAACAAGCACAATAAATAAATGCATTTTTATCAAAAAATAATAAAACAATATCAAGGTACAATCTCAATTCAATTGATTCAGTGGCCTTTCAGGCAGTACAAATAGGAACTAGACATGAGTTGATTAAAGACCAAGTCGACTGTAAGTCAAAAGCCTGGTCCATTAGCTTGTTCAGGCCACATGCTGTGTACTGCTATTTCCAAGATATGAGAGGACAGTCTGTGACATAGAAAGACACAGTAAGTGTCTATACAAAATGTTTAGACTACAGTCATACTTTCCTTTTACAACAATCTATTTCTGTTTTGCATCTCCTCGAATGTGATGTTATTGTCAGTTAAAGTGCATAATTATGTTGAAGTTGGTTGCACTTTGAGTTCTATGGAGGTGTTTTAAAACAAGCTGTAAGTGGAGGTGAGTGAACCGAGCCAACAAACTAGTTCAGAGGGGGCAGCTTGGGAGTGTTATTGACGGCCTTGTATTGACGTTTCATTTAGCTTGCTTTTCCAGGCATTAATTTTGCCGTCTAGTTTAAGCTAAAGGCGTTGTGCAATGACTGACGAGGATGGCTAAGGAAATTGATGGCATGATTTGAAAGTCCACAGAGTTTGTACCCAGCCTAAACTACACCAACATAACATGGATTGTAAATCAATTTAGCCCAAAACGTACACAGCAAGCACAAACCTTATAAAAGCTTCACCTGCCACCTTCATGCATCATAACACACAAATTAAAGCACAAAAGAAACTGGCACTTGACTCCAATTGCCCTATTGTTGACATTGAAGATAAGCAACTACATTGCTGTTTAGTGCTTCACAGGCAATGTAGCAGGCACTGGTTAGACATTTAGATCCTCACATGATGATTACAGCCATATTAGCTCAAGGCTAATGCAATGTGTTGGAAAAGGAGAGTAGAGCCACGTTTATGTAGAGCTGCTTCAATAGTTTTTAAATTTTGAACTCTCTATGATTTATTAGGGCATATACTAAATTAACAGAATGTAATTAACCTGCATTAATCAAATAACTATGTAATTTGAGTTAGTATGAAAAATATTGTCATTGACTTTCAGAGAAACGTCGAAACGTCTCGATTTATATGGACGAATGAGGGATTATAACGACTCATATTGCGTTTTTAGATGTACTGCAACCACATTCCAAGGTGTGAGCGTGAACCTTTGACTTAACATTACCGGTACATATTAAAAGGTTCCTAATGAATATGAACTCTACATCTGCTTGAAAGAATTGGTTCTCCTCTTGAGTGGAAGAACTGGTTCTCCTCCTGAGTGGACGTAACCACATTGTTTAATCAGTTTTTCACTGTCGCCCTCCGAGACAACCGCTGTTGTGATTTTGGGCGTTACAAAAATAAATTGAATTGAATTAATGTTATCATTAAATACATGCAATATCTTGGCTACATGAATCACTTGGCATTACCTTGTTTTGTGCAGTTCAACTTAAGTCAAGTGTGATCAAATAAAAATGTTATAGCGCAATGACAAACACAATTATTTGACCTCTAGCTTAGCGCCGTCAACCTCAACAAGAGATTGAAAGGTTTGCCAACATGGAACAATGAAGCAGGGCCCTGGCATTAGAAGTGCACATCTTTGCTACGTTCCATTTCCATTCTGACCCGGGGCTCTTTCACTCAGAGGCTGATGTTCAGTCATTGGTTGTTGTGCTACTTACCCAGCCGTGCCCATGACTTGACTTACTGCACAAATCCTCAGGAATGGTAATAATGATCCACGTAATTCATTTAGCTCCAAACTGCTCCAAAGCAATGTTCAATGATTATGCATGAGCAGCAATGGAGACTCCGAGTGGCTACAGTCACGCCAATAAACAACCGAGTGAGTCTACCACTTGGATGCACTCAATAGGGAATAAAGTGTAATATTCCATTCCCCGTTTTCAGGCCGGCAGAGAATGGGAAGCTGGAATTGCAATTGGCGACGTTGCTTGCGTAAAGGTTAAGAGACACAGAGTATCGAATGGTTATGCATCATGACCTCATAAGAAACGGCAGAGTCTATATACCACAACAATTCAGGGAAACATATGGATTTAAAATACTCAAATCCTTTCAGGCTATGCACTAGGTCTATATATTTACACTGACTTTATTACACTGATACAATATTCATGAGGCGCTGTAGTCCTTGAGGAGAATAGGCCTTAGGAGCTGAGCAGTGATTTGTCTTCATAAAGTCAACGCTGGACGTCCCGAGGAACGAACTCATATGGCTGTTGCTGCAGTCCTATCATTGAAGAGCCGGAGCATTTATTCATTCATTCATTTTCTATCACTTTTTTCATTAGGGGTCGTGGGTGACTGGAGCCTATCCCAGCCTATCCTGGGCCTCAGGCGGGGCACACCCTGGACAGTGGCCAAACCGCCGCAGGGCCAGTTTTTAAGCATAATATTAAAAAATTTTCATAGTGTCTAAAAAAAAACCCAAAATGGACGTCATTGGGCAGTTATTCATTGCTTCATTCCTTTTGTTTTGAATCAGTGATCAAGCTGAATTACATTTGTTTCCATGCATTATTTCTTGAAACACATCGGTGCATTTTTTTTATTAAATAGGCCATGTTTGAATAAAGGCTTTTTCTTCTCAACCCGTCAGAGTATAAATATAAAAAAAAATTGAAATTACCAACATCAAAAACTCGTTCAAAGAAGTCTAAATATTGCATTGTAAAGGGGAAGTTGTCCAAAGTAAATTCAGACTTCCTCCTGTCACGGCACATTAGCTTCATGCTCGTCATTTCTGACACAGTGAATCATATCTTTAAAACCATCATGTCCTTGGTGAAACGTCTCTTTACAACAGTCAGTCTGTGTCTTCGGCCCGTGTTGACCGATGCCAGACATGAAGCTGGTTCAGAGCCATAATGTTGCCATAAGACCATGGCACAGCTGGTGGGTGCTGAAGGTCTCTGTAACACTAGATCTACCTTTACTAATGCCATTCAAAGAACAGAAGAGGAATCATGCATAATTGATCTTGAAATAGGATCTATAATTTCTGCCTGAATAAGATATCGTACTTGGACACGTTTCAAAAGGCACTTCACACATGGCGGCAACAACAGGAGATGGATGAACCAGCGAAAACAGCAGAGGGACGGGAAAAAAAAAAGGTGTTTCATTTTTAACTCCCCGGTTGGCTTTGTCAGCAATGTAAGACCGCAACAGACCTTTTACCAGACTGTAATTCACAAGTATCTAAAGGCCCAAATACACTCCCACACATAAAAATGACTCTGCGACAGGGGGTGACAGCTGACAGGAAGTGGAGCGTTTATGCTTTGAGATAAGGGAGGCGGCGGGGAAAGGAGAGCAAACTGCACACTCTCCTCTGTCCTTATGGCTGGTTATTTGCATCTCATCAGCATA
The DNA here is from genome assembly GCF_026437365.1 of Eucyclogobius newberryi. NCBI lineage: Eukaryota > Metazoa > Chordata > Actinopteri > Gobiiformes > Gobiidae > Eucyclogobius > Eucyclogobius newberryi. Next base: position 31,119,619 of record NW_027315723.1, read on the forward strand.
CTTTAAATGAACAAGCGCCATCTCATCACTTTGCAGACACACATAGATGCACACACAACACACACACACACTTGCGGACAGGAAGCAAGGGCAGAAGCAGCGTGATCACCTGGAGCGATAACGGTTGGACAACTAGAAAGGTAGCCTAGAGATATCTTCTAAAGAATAAAAATAATGCATTGTGATGTCTTGTGTGTCCACGACGTCCTAGAAAGATGGAGATTTAAAAGAAAACAGGCACACCAAGGCGGTCCCATCCATGTTAAGTCAATCTTGTTTATAGTTTTGCATACTGAGTGCTAGGCTACTGACAGTGTATTCAGGTTGCAACCGCACCCACAAACATGGGCAGCACGAGTGGCATGACTGCAGGCAAAACTGTCACATATTGCATATTCCCAAACGTGTCTAATTTACACAACTGTTATCGACAAATGAAAATAGATAATAAGACTTATTTTCCCCTATAAATGAAGAAAATGTCAGGTGTTCCTTGTGTAAAAAATTTGGGGATTGATGAGTTTGAAATAAGGAATCCTTTTTAGACCTCAGCGCTACTTCCTGTAACCTGCTTTTTCAGGTTTGTGTGATGGAAGAAACTGCAGAGGAAAGCCCCTGTTCTACCTTGTATTTGTTCCCGTTTTGGGGGAATATTAGTGCGTCATGTTATAGTAACCTGACTTACACAGAAGACCAGAGCAACCACAGACTTTCAGGGACAGGCAGCCTCAAAACACAGGAACAAGGAGTGCGTAAGCATTAAACAAAACCATGCAAAACAGAAGATGAGCAGTGGAAAGAAAATCTACGACAAGATCCGAAAGAGCTTCTCGTAAGCGCGGTTTCAGTTTTTATAATATATTTATTTAGCGCCAACCGTAGGTAAACACGGCTTGCATTTTTATCCACATAATCTTTGGTCTGTTAGTTCACCACCATTTTCTAGAAACATGATCCTGTGCAGACCACACCCTCTTAATCAGGTGATAGTAGATAGTACGGTTCAAGTTTATTCCAGCAGATGAAACCTCTGGAGATGCTGTGTGCTCTGGGAGGTGAAAAGCCAGCGTGCTCCTCAACGACAGCTCTCCTATCTACCTGTGTTCCCACTCTTTATTTATTGGACAAGCTTTTCATTATGACCCCCCATTCTGCCGCTGCCTTCAAAGCCTTTCAGAACACCAATGAGTGCTGGGAATGGAGACGGCGGGATGCCAATCTCAAGAGAGACTTTGGTTTTGGTGCAGACAAACAGATTAAGACTATTGTGGGGAGTGTGTGCGGGCGACACTCACAAGGAGACGTTTATCCTGCACTGAGGGGCTCCTGGCGTCTGATCCTCTCTCCAGCACAAACACCAAGGCAGGGTTCTGGGCCAGACCGTGGACTGGAAGCTTAATGCTTATAGAGATAACCTTTCTCTTCACAACGTTTTGCATTGTAAGATTTGTCTAAAAATGACTTATCTGCGGGCTGCGAATAGCTCCTTTAATTGTCAATTAGAAGAGAGAAGCGATTTGATCCGTGTCCTTTGGTATCGCCCCATGGACCAACGTGAATCCACTGAGACCAAAGGCAAACGTAATGCTTTGTACAAATAACAGTAAAATAATAAAATTGCATTACGGTTTATCTAGTCATGTGAACTTCTACGATGTGAAATAAATGACTGTGATCATATAGGGCTTTACATTATAACAGGAATCGTCCGACTTTCTCAAGAAATTGTACGCCGTCATTTCCATCTCTACAATCACAATGCAATTACGTCCATTGCCCGGCAGCTATCATTGGTTTAAAATCCAACAATGTACATATAATGGCGATATCAAGTTGAACATTTAAACCTTCCGATTGGGCCCTCGGGTTTCCTTACACGTTGTTATTATTAGTAGAAGTGATTTCACCCTGTGAGCCTGCAGTCCGGAACAGTATGTGACAGGGATATATTGAGCTCTATACATATGTTGCGCAGGGCTGAGGGTGCACCGATAATAAGGAGCGTCGCATTTTTGCCGTGGATGTGTCGCTGAGGTCGACGCCGCGGACATGTCAGGATCCTCTCCGTACGCGGCCCGTTCAATTATGGTGCTCAGCGTGTCTGCGTGCGCGGCTCTCTATGTCAATTATTCAGCGGCGGCGGCAGCATTAGAAAATACGTGCATCTGACTGGGTATCCGCCTAACCACATGGCTTTGATGTAGATACCGTATTTTCCGGACTATAAGTCGCACCTTTTTTCATAGTTTGGAGACTTATATGTGATATTGTTGTAATTTTCACACTGGCAACCGCATGTCACATTTTGATTATTTTCACACTGACAACCACAAGAGGGCGCTCTAGGCTCTAAGAGACGCAGAAGAAGAATCAGCACTTCATCTTCCTCTGGAGTTTGTTCTTTATGCTATAGTTATCTGAATAACTGTTCATATGTTACGTTAACATACCAGACACTTACCACAGTTCGTTGTCTGTGCCTCATGTAGCTGAAGGTGTTAGCGTTAGCATATGTACACCTATTCACCATGTTCTCTCATCTGTTATATTAAATTGCATTTCAAGAGTAAATGTCTGTTCTTGGTCTGGGATTTTATCAGATAAATTTCCCAAAACTTATACTCCAGTGCGACTTATAGTCCAGAAAATACGGTACTTGGTGCATTGCTTTTGCCCATTGGTACTGATGTGCAAACTTAAGCTGGATTTTTGCCCTTCTTTTTCTTTTTAAAAACGTCACTGGTAACCAACTCTTCTTCTTCTTCTTCTTCTTCTTCTTCTTCTTCTTCTTCTTCTTCTTCTTCTTCTTCTTCTTCTTCTTCTTCTTCTTCTTCTTCTTCTTCTTCTTCTTCTTCTTCTTCTTCTTCTTCTTCTTCTTCTTCTTCTTCTTCTTCTTCTTCTTCTTCTTCTTCTTCTTCTTCTTCTTCTTCTTCTTCTTCTTCTTCTTCTTCTTCTTCTTCTTCTTCTTCTTCTTCTTCTTCTTCTTCTTCTTCTTCTTCTTCTTCTTCTTCTTCTTCTTCTTCTTCTTCTTCTTCTTCTTCTTCTTCTTCTTCTTCTTCTTCTTCTTCTTCTTCTTCTTCTTCTTCTTCTTCTTCTTCTTCTTCTTCTTCTTCTTCTTCTTCTTCTTCTTCTTCTTCTTCTTCTTCTTCTTCTTCTTCTTCTTCTTCTTCTTCTTCTTCTTCTTCTTCTTCTTCTTCTTCTTCTTCTTCTTCTTCTTCTTCTTCTTCTTCTTCTTCTTCTTCTTCTTCTTCTTCTTCTTCTTCTTCTTCTTCTTCTTCTTCTTCTTCTTCTTCTTCTTCTTCTTCTTCTTCTTCTTCTTCTTCTTCTTCTTCTTCTTCTTCTTCTTCTTCTTCTTCTTCTTCTTCTTCTTCTTCTTCAAAATTCCAAATTACACCAGAGGATGTGCAGACAGTTCCTAAATGGAGCAACTCCTATCATGAAGATAAAATGTAACTGTATAACCACTTAACATGTCAAAAAAGATTGTTATTTTACAAAAAGGTCAAAGCTGGCAATTGTTTTCATACACTTCTACTACTGAATCTTGCTCTCTGCGGCACAAAAGACTTATTGCGTAGCTCATTTTGGACTTTTTTTCTTCTTCTATTGCCTTACCTTGCTTGTTGATCATCTAAATGTTGTTTCCCGTTTTTATCTGATTATAATGAGCCTATTGAAAGAATCAGAGGAAACATACCGGCCTCAATTGCTCACATAACGCAAAAACAAACATTGCAAACCACAAACATTACAAACCACTATTTGGCTGCCGACTTCCCTTACGCCTTCTAATATTTCCGCGTCGTGTTGTGTCGTTACATAACTGTCGGTTCAGCGAAAAGGAAGTTGGTTTTGCAGAGCGCCCAAATGAAGACATTAGCTGACGCCGAAGACGCATAAAAAAACACATCAGCTTACACCCGAGGCTGAGCCAACAACAAACATCCATCTTTCCTTTGTCAAACCAACATTTCCATCAAGTGTTTTCATTGTACGGGGACGATTGTCAGAGCGGGTCGTCTCTGGAAGGCAAAAGATCGCTTTGCTTTTAGAGAATATTCTCTTCGATTGAAGTACTTCCTGTTTGGGACAGTTTAGCGTGGTAGTTCAAGTGGACGATGGTGGGACAAGCAGTGACATAAATGAAACAGAAAGCAATGAAAACACATCCAGCAGAGAACGCTTGCATTATTCTCATTACAGTGAAAGGAAAACTATAATCAATTCACTCTCCACATCATGTAAGAAACATATCAGAGAATTAAACCAAAAAAATAACTAGCAAGAGACTGCTACCCGGCGAAGCTCTGATAAAATATGCACACAGCATGAATAAAATAGTAAGGAGGAGAAGAAAGGGCGGATGTAACTTTCAAAAGTATATGCGTGGACCAGCTCATGAGCCATTCACTTAAAGGGTGATATAGGCTGGCGCAGAACAGAAGGCCACTGCTAATATTGACTGTAATTCAAGCTGTGGGCTGTGGCTGGATAGAATATTAATTTAGCGTGCGTCTAGTGATGTTGTATGCCGTTTGAGGACATTCCGTGGTTTGCCAATATCACGGCGAGACGAGGCGCCGCAGCTGCTTCATTCATAAACACTGTGGCGTCCGACACTGGAGAGTTGTGGCTCGTAACGCTGGCAACGCGTCAAGAGTTGTAAACGTTTTTGTGAAGTCGCTTGTTGTGGTTGATCTGGTCGGTCAACAGGTTGGGCGGTGTAACAGTAACAAACTAACTAACTAAAATATAGAATTACTCAAGTAAAAGTATCACATATAAAAAATCGACTTAAAAGTATAGAAGTATTTTGCAGATATTCTTGATAACTCTTAAAGAGTGAAATTTGGTGATGTTGATAAAGAATTGTCCAGATTATTTTGTCAAATTATTTCTTGTTTTTGTTTCTAGACTTTTTATATGTAGTCTATATTTTTGCTTGCTCGAAGTCAAGACTTAAACTCAAAACTGTTGGACAGAAAGTCACCCTAAACATGCTAATAACAGTAACAATAATGTTATATCATGACAGGGTTAGCACTTACGTTTCCATTGTTTCAACAAAAAAAAATGGAGTAGAACGTACAGATATCTGCACTCTGCATATGTTGTGAAGTAAAAGTAAAAAGTATCCACTGTCAAATGTACTTTGTCTCAAAAGTACAGATACCTAAACCTTTTACTTGTACTTCATTACTTCCACCACTGTTATTTGGTGTTGAAATTTAGTCTATTGTTTATTTTTTTTGTTCATATTTATCATCGAAGTATCAACATCGAGTTTATATGTTTGTAGTGACAATACTAATTGTACTAACTCTCATTTCTAAAGTCTGGCCTATGCGTCACAGAGGATTTCTCCCGTTAGTCAAAGATGCATTATGTTCTCAAACTGAGGTTGTAGTACTGCTGATAAGGTCTCAAACCTCAAACAGGCCACAGAAGATTAAATAATAATAGGACACCGAGGGATATTGATTATTATGTCAAACAAATTTCCCAAGGCTTTTTAATAAAGCATGGCCTAAGCTCGTTAAATCCAGGTCACAAGGACATGAGGTTTCACAATGATTTTCAATTGCATGTTTATACCAGCCTGTTGATTTTATTGTAAAGCAGCGACACACTCAATATGAAGCAATAGACTAAAGCGCTCTCAGACAAAATATGCTCCAATCAAACATGCTTTCATAACCAGAGTGCTCTCCAAAATATAACGCCAAAGGGTAAAACCATGAAACACACAACAGGCTGCTTGGGTTAAGGGCAAAAACAGTACATAAACGTTATTCATTCTTACTACATAGATGCACTGTAATACTGTAGTGTTTACTACATACATGCACTGTAATACTGCAGTGTTTACTACATAGATGCACTGTAATACTGCAGTGTTTACTACATACATGCACTGTAATACTGCAGTGTTTACTACATACATGCACTGTAATACTGCAGTGTTTACTTCATACATGCACTGTAATACTGCAGTGTTTACTACATACATGCACTGTAATACTGCAGTGTTTACTTCATACATGCACTGTAATACTGCAGTGTTTACTACATACATGCACTGTAATACTGCAGTGTTTACTTCATACATGCACTGTAATACTGCAGTGTTTACTACATACATGCACTGTAATACTGCAGTGTTTACTTCATACATGCACTGTAATACTGCAGTGTTTACTACATACATGCACTGTAATACTGCAGTGTTTACTTCATACATGCACTGTAATACTGCAGTGTTTACTACATACGTGCACTGTAATACTGCAGTGTTTACTACATACGTGCACTGTAATACTGCAGTGTTTACTACATAGATGCACTGTAATACTGCAGTGTTTACTACATACATGCACTGTAATACTGCAGTGTTTACTACATACGTGCACTGTAATACTGCAGTGTTTACTACATACGTGCACTGTAATACTGCAGTGTTTACTACATAGATGCACTGTAATACTGCAGTGTTTACTACATACATGCACTGTAATTCTGCAGTGTTTACTACATACATGCACTGTAATACTGCAGTGTTTAGCACTGTAATACTACAGTGTTCACTACATACATGCACTGTAATACTGCAGTGTTTACTACATACGTGCACTGTAATACTGCAGTGTTTACTACATAGATGCACTGTAATACTGCAGTGTTTACTACATACATGCACTGTAATACTGCAGTGTTTACTACAAACATGCACTGTAATACTGCAGTGTTTACTACATACATGCACTGTAATACTGCAGTGTTTAGCACTGTAATACTACAGTGTTTACTACATACATGCACTGTAATACTACAGTGTTTACTACATACATGCACTGTAATACTGCAGTGTTTACTACATAGATTCTGCATTTGAATAGGCACAATGTTAACATTGAAACCCAAAAAACAGCTTTATTCACATTTTATTCATTCCATTTTGGAAACGGCAAATATTGAATAAACATTCTAATTTCCTATAGTAAAATAAGAGGGTGTAGGTATTGGAAATGAGATAACAATAAAGCAGCCTGAAGCCACGTTTAGTCTGCAGGATTGTGTTACCTTTTTAAAAGAAACACAGGTCTATCAGGTATTTCCCACATAAAAGTTCTCTCATTTTGTTTATTTGGCCGGGATTTAATGAACATGACATAAATGTGCGTTTTACACCAGCAGACACTGGAGGGAAGGTGGGTGACTACGGCCCCACTGTGGCACCGGGCATTCCAGGGGTCTCCTATCCAAGTACTAACCAGGCCCATCTCTGCTTAGGTTCCACAATCCGACTAGATTGGGCAATGCCAAGTTGGTATGGTATACCTCTGATATTTTGGGGACTATTGCTTACGCCCGATTCGAAAGTCATTTGTTTAGAATGTTGAGTGGTGTTAGATCTCTCTGAAACCCATTGATACTAACATGAACATATTTGGACATGTTCACACTTGTGCGGTCCATTCAGACATTGATTCAGTCATTACATGTTACAGGATGATCGTTAGGCTGCCACAAGTGTGTTGTAAAGTGGTAATTCACATGTAACTCTGACTGTGCTGTACGACATGGGAAACTCACCAGACAGGGAGTTCAGCCCAGAGGGCGCGTCGCTGAATCCCACTCAAATACCTCCCTTTCCTTACTAGACCTGTCTGCCAAGAATAGACTTTATATTCCAACCTCCCGACAGAGTACACACTAAAGACAGAGTACACATTAAAGACAGTGTACACACTAAAGACAGAGTACACACTAAAGAGTACACACTAAAGACAGAGTACACTAAAAAGTACGCACTAAAGACAGAGTACACACTAAAGAGTACGCACTAAAGAGTACACACTAAAGAGTACGCACTAAAGAGTACACGCACGAGCCACGATTACGCAACATGCCCGGTTTACTTCAGGAAACGCACAGCTCACTTAAGACGCATGAACACCACGTTGAACAGTTCATTTACGTTCAAACCGAGGCCAATCACAGACTGGACCCGCTTTACCAATTCTCAAAAGTTTAACAGTCGGTCATAACGTGATTATAAAAGGTGCGCGCAGGCGTCGGGGAACTTCAAAGTGTTGTATTGTACGCCAGGTCCGGTGTAAACGCGCGAGCTCCCACCACCAAGCGGGACATGTACCTCTTTGATCTTCGCCCGCCTTTCCCGGGTCTCCGCGTCCGCCGGCTCGCGCCCCGTCGCTCCCGGCGGCTGCTGGTACTCGACCGCGGGCAAATGATTGACGTCCCGGCCGCCGAGACCCTTCGCCACCGCCTCCTTCTCGTTCAGGATGTCCTGCTGGATCTCGTCGGGCCGCTTCTGCAGCGTGTCCTTCGCCTCCAGCAGAGCCTTCTCGTGGTCCTTCCTGATCTTGGCCAGGACCTTCTCGTCGTTCGCGGCCGCCGAGCCCGAGTCGTTGCCCTCCGGGTTGCGGCGCGTGTTGGTCTCCACGGCGGACGAGTGGAAGAAAACTCCGCTGAGCAGCTTCGACGAGTCCGGCAGGAAGAAGATCGCGCCGAAGCACAGCGTGATGAAAGCGCTGAAGACCAGCAGCAGGATGAATTTCTCCGTCAGCCTGAAGGAGGTCGGGCTCGCGGACTTCCGATTCGGAGTCGTGGTGAAAGGTAAAAGAGTTGTTACTGGCATTTTTCCCCCTACTCTTCCTTTCAACAAACTCCGCGAAATGGATTCAACAGTTTGTCCCAAAAAAAAGGCGCGCGCTCAGTTCGCGTTCAGAGCCTGTCCATGTCGCGCGTGAGGAGACTGCGGGGAAGAGGGCACGCGCGCGCTCCGGTGAGAAGTTGCGGAGTGGAGCAGCTGTCCATAACGAAGACTCTCCGCAGACAGGCGCGAGTCCACAAGGCTCGCGCAGGAAGCCGCGGCGGAGGGCGTGACTGACGGCGGCGCGCGGCCAATCGACGGGCACCCGTGCGAGAGGGGTGGGCGTGTCAGCGTGACGACACAGAGTTAAGCCACTGACAGCTGCGGGACAACTTCTTTTCCCACCGGGCGGTTACCGTGATATACCGGCGTGCGGAGCCTTTAAAGTGGTGCAAATAAATACAGTTTGAGCTCTGCGGTGGAAGCAAAAAAACTGTTTTACAATTTTAAATGACAGCACATGGAGAGAGGGAGCAGGGAACAAGAATACAATTTAAAAAAGGCATTAAAAAAGTAAAGTAAATGGCCGAAATTTGTCCATTTAGAAAACGTTTCCGGGACTTGGGGACGAGCAGGTGGGATCACAGCCGAGCCTCAAGGCTACGGAGCATCCGGACCAGAACCTACCGCCACAAGAACAGTTTCGTTGGATTTATGAACACTTTACAAGACCTTCACTCAGTCACTTTAACTCACTTTCAGTCACTTTAATTAGCTTTCACTTTCACAACCTGTCAGAAGAACTGTAACTGTAAATGTATGTGTATATACTTGGGCTAAGTCTATTTTTTATTAGTACATGTAAGTAGTTTTTGTAATGTATGCCTTATTTGATATGTCTTGCTTTTAAATAATAATTAATATATATATATATATATATTAATTAATATAATAATAATTATAAAGTGGTGTCACAAAAATGTACCAAAATTGTACAATATGGAAGTTTGTCTATTCTTTGGTCCTTATGCAGGTTCTTAAACTAGATAAATGGTTGTTACAGGTCTGGGCTTGGAATCCATTGTTTTGTAGTTTAAAATTCTGAAAGAAAACAGAAAGATCACATTCTAGAGCATGTTTAGTTCTGTCTGGTGGATGCTACCATCTTATACAAGCATAAATAGTCTCCTGTGATTTTCTTTCTAAACACATGCATTTTCCACACCATCCATCAGCTGCCATTTTGTTTGGAGAAATGCCTTGTAAATATTGGTGTGAAGTCATTGACTTGAGAAAGAGAGGCAAACACACTTTAGCTGAGCATGTTGTGTTTGAACACACTTCATCTGTCCTCCACTAGGAGAGCAGTTCAGGAAATGCTCTAATCTGGGCTTTGACAGTTTCAGGGCGGCCATATTGAAATTCTCCTACGACGACTTGTCAAAATTATGACATGTTTCCAAATGATTACTTTCTCACTCTGCAATTCAAGCAGAAAATCAAAATTGCAGATGAAATGTCCTCTCAATATTGAACCAAGAGACACTTGTGGCCACAGTTTTGACAACTAACATTCATCACTGTCGTTTACATTGGGATTTGTTTGCGACCCAGAGAGCACTTGATAATGTATCAAGAAGAGTGTGCCTTTCTCAGCAGAGAACAAAGTACAGTGTTGTTGTCAGGCTGAGTATACTAAAAGGACTACTAACCTGATTTAACTTGTTTAACCAAGGAAGTTAGAATAGATTAGGTTAGCCTTTATTGTCCCTGTAGGGACATTTGTACCCATCCTTCTCCCAGTGCCACTGGGGCAACCTGTGCAGTGCAGCGCCTGGGGACCCAGTTCCAGAGCTCGAGCTCAGAGAAAGAGAGCTGCAGTGATAAAAATGTGGCCCTGGACGGGGGCCAGCTAGTAATTATATATATTAATGTTGTTTTTATTATCATTAGACTTTCTTTGTACCAAGAAATGTAAACTTGGTTGCATAAACTATAATAAAAGAAAATAGATACTCTTTCAAGTTGGCATTTTCATGTTGAGGAATCAGAATCCCAAATGAGTTTACCATATTCACTTGCCTCACCTTCTTTCAGATGAGAATCCCTGTCACATATTTTTACTCCCTGGCAGAACATTTGAGCGTTAAACTGTTGTTTCTTCAACAAAGAGAGTGATAAACCCCACACATCACACTCTTCATGCTGTTACAAGTAGGACATTTGTTTTGTACAGCCCGTCATTATCATAAACTGTTCCCAGCAAGTGTCAACACGGGCAGGAAAAGCGCTATTAAAAGTGCTCCCGTTGGCACTAATAAAACTATCATTTACGCTGCCGGTTCCATGACCACAGAAGGGCAAAGTAAGGAACTTCCCGGCATAAATAATGTATAAGCTGCTTGGATGTTGTTGAAAGGAGATAAACATGTGAAGCCGTCGAAGCTCAGGCAACACCGTGTCATTCTTAAGCCATATGTGCAGGATGGTGGTGGTCTTAAAGCACTTTAAAAATCAGCCCCCTGCCTCACCACTCTTCACCCTGTGATTGTCAGAGGGAGCAGGGGGGTTCGGATAAGAGGAGAGACCAGACTGACATATTCAAGAGTAGATTCTGAATTACTAAATAGGTTCGAGGCTATAAACTTTTATTTGAAAGCAGCCCTCAGTTAAACCATCAAGTTGACATTCGACTTTAATATATGGACACTTAGCCCTGTGAGACTAATCCGGTTTTGCTTCACGCCGGTTATACTTCAACCAGAAAAGAAGCGTCTCGAATGCCTGTAATGGCACTTTGAGTAAATGTGACTTATTTGACTTTATTTTGTTTATTGGCATTTCTTTACTTTGGAATATAGGCAGATATGGTCAGGCATTGGTCAAACAAAACATAGGAATGAGCAGACTCACCAGTTTATATTCAATAGTCTTATCTTAAAAGCGTAATGCATAATGTTTCTTGTAGTGCTTGCTTTAATTTTAGAATTGATCCTGTCAACTTGAAACAATACTTCACTGTTTAGCTCTGATGTAATTAAAGTATCGTGGGGTCGTTCCAATTGGCCATCTGGAAAGGTAAAAAAGCCAAAAGTGCTGGTAATTCAATCGTACATACAAGAAGCCCCTATAAAAACTGGGGTACCGTCCGGAATGATCTCGCTGGCCCAGAGTCAAAAATAACAGCCTACTTCCTGTGCAAATGAGTGTAAACAGACCCTTAAGTCTGAACTATGATGAGTGCCAAACCCTCAGATATGTACAACAAACATTAGGCAGAACATAGGGGTCTTTCTTCTCTGAGTGAGGTGTGTATTTGCTGGAGGACGGCCCGAGCCAGAGCGGTGGTCTCTGTTTCAAGCTCCACTCTCAGGTGCTGGTCCCTCTTGGCAGCACTTTCTTTATGGCTCAGTGCACCTCATTTCTTATGAAGGTATGAATCACCCAAGTTGGAATTGAGAAGTGTGTTAGTTTCCAGGTAGGGAAGAGGGGAATTAAAAAAGGAGAGGGAAACCAAGTGGCAAAATGAAAATAACACATGGTTAGTATGAGTGAGAATGTTTAGTTAATGATGTTCAACTACTGCAACTACTACTGCAACAACTGAGGCTTTTACTACGGTTACAACTTTTACTGCAACTACTGATACACTGCAACTTAGCATATGCAGTATTACTACCCCCTTGTCAATGCCTGATCTCAGAGGCAACGCAGAGTAAAGCCTCTGACAACCTGGGGAGAGGATCAAGATTTGACCCAAAGAAACTTAATACAAACTGGATTATATGAATGAAGGGATGGCATATCATTGTTTCTATAAAGTGTTTTATGATCTCTACTGTTCGACTTTATTAACCAGAATATATATACGTTTTCTCCAGGTTTCCAGGTAGCTCGCAAGGTATAGATGGTTAAAATAGATGTCACTGGGAGGATGAAAAGGTTGGGAAACACTGCTCTATTGTTGTGTTGCCTGTAATGTGAGGTGTGTGTGAGTTTGGTACTTCTACTAAGACTATTGTTACAACTGTTGATATTACTATTATTACTACACTACAACTACATAAATTGATAAAGTGATTTTAAATAATTACTAATTGGAATCTCAACTCCTCTGTTTGATGTGCCACGACTTATTGCAAGTTTTTCCTTTGAGACTGTTTAGACAAATTTACAAGGTGTGTCATAGTTCTTTGTTGCAGAACAGGTCACTAAAATACCAAAGCAATTGTGAAATGTGGTGCCTGTGTCCAGCCACACAGTGTAGCATCAGAAAGTAGGCCATACTTGTCCCTGGTATATTGTTAGTGTGTGTATTGTTAGGAATAATAGGAACCACATAGTTATATTCATGGATCCCATGTGACGTCACACACCTGTTGCTTCTGCCATCTTGAGGATGAAAGTCGCATGTTGGGATAACAAACAGTCTCAAAACAAAGGATTCTCTTCTGTAACATCCCCAAGACTCTTTTAGTCGCCTGAAAAGGATTACTGTGGTCAGGAGGGATCAGTAGACTTATAGGACTCACATCCAAAAGGAGTCAGCCCTGTTTTCCGGTACCTATATTCCCCAGGACCTGCATCGTGGTTGGATATGCTGCTGTTATGTTATGTTGTAAAACCATACATTTATGCACAACTATTGGGGATGTGGAATATGTGGTTGAACCAGTAGCCTATTCTATAATTTGAGGAGATTCAAGACAACAGGCCTACACTCAACAACATGCATGGAATGGATGCACAGGGAATATGAGGTACCGGGAATCATGGTAGTTATCGGCTGGCTAATGCTAGTTTACACATTATTGCATGGCTATGCTAACAAACGTTAGCCGACTTGCAGACAGTTTTAACAAGCCTAATTTCCAACTGTTCTGGTGTTATATTTTAGGATCAGACGGTCACTCACCCACACAAAGTCCGTGCTCTTGAAAGCTTTATGGGTTTGTTGTGTCATAAGTGTTTGTTAAGTGTAATAGTCAGCGACTCACCGCTGTAGGTAAGGATGAAAGCCCTTCTGTCTTCTTAAAGAATTAACCCTTTTCATTTTCAATGTTATGCTCTGTTTTTTGTGACTATTTAACAGCGGAGATAGACAACAGTATGCGGTGACATCCTCAACATGGCAGTGATAACAAATAAGTCACGTGACTAAACACTTTTTCAGCTTTATGAAACAAAAACATTGAACATATATGTAATCAATCAATTTTAGTTGCTATTTTCAAACTGTATTGCTGAAGAGAGATTTATAAAACAATAATAGGTTGCGTTTACGGAACTTTCCCACTTTCCAACTCCGAATACATTTTTTGCAGATGGTGGGCAACTTTTTTACGTCTAATGACTTAAGCCTGGAGTCCACTGCATGACTCTCTTATAATATTTATGGATCTCACACTACAAGGCCTGAGGGATTTAAAGTCATAAGACGGAGCACAGTCACATTGTGCGATGGTTCACATGATCAGTCTTGGCTACAACCAAAGTTTATCCGAGCAAATATCATGCGCTAGGCATTTGTTGGTTAGTTGGTCAATGAAAAGAAAATAGGGAGATATTTTTCTGTTCACAGTAGAACTGCTGAACGTTGAGGTGTACTTACATTTTTAACAGAAATTGATCGTAGACGTAACAACAGAAGGTCTCACTCTGCGACCAAGATCCTAAAATATTGCACAGGTTTGATATAAATCACAGTCTGTCTTTGGTCATACGACAATTCTCATTTTAATCTTTGTCCCTGTCTCACTCTGAGATCTACGACCCACGATCTTGAACCACAACCCAAGGTTTTCCCTACGGTCATAAATCTTTCGTCGTAGGTGGCAAAAATCATGCGTTGGACACTTGGCTGAAGAGATCTCCTCAGGTTAAACATTTGTGAATTTACTTTGAATACTTATGTTATTCATGCTTACATTTTCCCCCCACAAACCAGTTATGCCACACAAACGCCACATTGCATTGGTGGCTATGCTTTAACAATATGTTTTTTCACAATTAGGATAAGGTTAGGGGGGATTAGCAGCAGCTTCAAATACCAGTTTCCTGCTTTGTAATGTCATTTTAGCAGCTGCTCTCTTAATCCGATGGTATTTGTCTGGCAGAAACCTTCCTCATTGTGCCTTTATCTGCACAAATCTGCGTGTGCTCTGAATCAGCTATCTGCACTTAATAGTACCATGATCACGCTTAAGTTTCTGAGAAATATCTAAGGTTTTCATATCTTGTCCAAGGCATTCAACTCTTTCACGCTTTTCGGCACGAGCAACATCTTCGGCTGGATTGAGTGTTTTCGTCGTGTCGTTGCGATGTGTCTTGGCTCTGAGTCCCCCGGCCCCGCCCCCGGCTCCGGCCCCGCCCCCCGGCTCCGGCCCCGCCCCCGGCTCCGGCCCCGCCCCCCGGCTCCGGCCCCGCCCCCGGCTCCGGCCCCGCCCCCCGGCCGGCGCCGTACCGCGTTTCCACAAAGGAGGAACTCATGAAACTGCGGAGAACAGTCGTCTTACCCGGAGATCGTCACGTTATCCCGTCGCAATACTGACCTAACCTAATACTGATGTGCAATTCTGTCGTATGTGCAATTGCTGTTGGAATTCATGTGCAATCTATGTGCTGTCGTGACACATATTCATGTGCAATTACTGTCGGGATCACATGCAATGGTATTTATTTATTTATTTGTCTATGGGAGTTTTTATTTATTTATAGGAGATCTTCTACTGAAAGTGTTTTTCAGACTTCCTATAAGTGATCTGTTCTTCTGTATCTACCTTTGTATCTACCTGCGTTGCACCAATGAAATTTCCCCATGTGGGACAATAAAGCAATATCTTATCTTATCTTATCTTATCTTTTTTCTTCCCCACATTGCTTGAAAATGGTGGTTTGCTTAACAAAGTGGAACTGAATCATGCTTTGTGTGTAGTTTTTCCTTTAATTGGACTTACCTGGCAAAGTAATTGGCACAATAACATCTGTGAGTTTCACTGGAAAACAAATAAAAATGACTTTTATGACACTTAATAATTTGGAACGTGATGTATATCTTTTGAATTGGGAACAGCCCTCACAAATTCTTCAAATCAGGAAGGATGAATTTGCCTGAAACCCATGAATAGGACATGACATAGTTGGTATTCAAAATATTGTGCTCAATTTAAGGTTTAGGTAATATGTAGCTATGAATTTATTTGTCACTCATATTTATTGCATTAAACTAATCAAACTAATCTCATAACATTATTCCCCTTTGTTGTTCTCTGGACTCCGAGGTAAAATGAGAAATTATTCTAATGTAAATATGGGGCATTCACTGTCTGATTTAAGCACTCTCTCCATGACACAATGGTGACTAATGTGTACTTTAACTAATACAAAATGTAATAATAAATACATAAAAATATGAGAGTGGTCTAATGGTGTGAATAGAAACAACAGGGAAGATACGTGCTTGGTGATTGGGGTCACTAATTGGGTTGAGACTCCCTGCGCCTGCTCTTGACAGAAATCCAGAATGACCGAATTCTTTCATTAACATAAATAAGATCAATAAGAAAATGTTAATTTGGGGCTGTGGCCCATTTAGGTGTGAACATAACAGGAGCACACTAACATGTGCCCTCGATCGGGGCATCTGCTGATACATCCTCTGGTGATGTGTCACCTCTGAGAAATGTGCCAGAAATGAGGCCGTGTGTACGTGTTTGGAGATAGTTATGAGCAAGGGTCACTTTAATACAGACGGACTGAAGATCAAATAGTAGGAAACGTGTAGCCTGGAGAAGAAAATTACTAGAAATTAAACTTAAAAATAAATACAAATAAAGTACTTTCTTCTTTAGAGATAACTGAAGCGTTCAGCTTGTTTTCAACACGTCACTGTGATTGGTGAATCCACTTGTCACTCACTCACTGCTTGTCACTCTATTACCTAAAGTCTCTCTCGCAGTAAATAAGCTTTCATGACAAGCAACTGCATGTAACCAGGCTACCCTGAAATAGAGCTAAAATCAACTTAGATTTGCTCAACAAGAAGCTCAACTATCTTCTGCTCAAAGACTCATAACTCTGTGAAACCTTAAATCCTGAACTTACAATAGGACCATCATGTGTAAAATGAACCTACAGTGTGAATGTACAGGTGTGTGAAGTGGAGGTGTGTTATTAGTGTGAACACCAGGGAGGAAAAAGTCCTAAATACGGCTGAGGTATTCCTCTTTGTACTGGGATGTAATGCAGTATGCAACAAATCCTGCCCCTCAGCTACATATGAATATTTTCATACTGTGTTTGTGCATTTGTGCGGAGCCACATTTTCTCAATGTGAGACATAACTCAATTTTTGCAGCTCCCAAATATGCTTTGAACATCGCTGCGTAATTGTGGTTTAGGAGCACATACACTTTGAAATTAAAAAATAAAAAATGACTTATTATTCTCATATTGTCATATTCCCCCTCATTGTAGCAATCCATTTTTTAATTTAAATGCAAAATGAAACATGGTGGGCATTTACGAGTTTAACTGCCAATTGGTGAATGAATAATTTATCCCTTTGCAATTACTGTAATACTGTACTTAATTCATAATGGTCCAACTGTGCAAATGACGCTTTATTGAGCCTGATTCATAGATGACAGCTACATAAAAAGAGGTCTAATTCTAAGAGTATTAGTTATCATGGTCATAATGTGTGCTGGCCTTTAAGACTCAACTTCTTATTACCATTTGGACGTGACCTACTGAGAGCTATGAAGAATCATCAAATGCTTGGCCTCATTAGCCATCTCTGTCAGGCTCAATAATCTGATGTATTATAAACAAAGGGCACACGGGTTCTTTAACTGACTTATTTGAGCATTTCTACCATAGTGACATCCCAGCCTCATCACACAGGTGGCGTGTCTCGTGTGTCACCACGGTAACGCGACTGACTGCAGAGCGTTCAAATCACGACAGGGCCATGTTCGTTATCGATACTCTGTGACGAGGCACTGGCGCATAATAGTGTTTAGTGGGAGAATAGCAGTCACTCCTTCATTGTGATGCTGCTGTTTCATATCTGTGATTCTGAAATGGAACCTGCGCTGACAGCAGACTGAGAATGAAAATGAATTAACAAACTGAAGCGGCCCATTTCTTGATTTCTCTTGAGGTTGAAAAGTGTGTGCTGCAGTAGATGATAATGTAAACAGTGCATTCATGTGTATTCATCTGATTACAGAACAATTTAGTGTAAAAAACAAAGATACATGTAATACTGGTACACACATTTTGAAGAAGTTGGCGATGTATGGCTAAAGTGTGGAGCCATACATTCTGGGCAAAAGGGTTTAATAATAGGTGAGCATTTTTGTAGCCTGACCAGCGTGTGCTCGGAGCTTCCGCCTGATACTGAAGACTGTGAAACTGCTGACCTTGGCTTCCTCTCCCTCCAGAGTGTGCTCCGACATCAGTACCTGCACATTTCAGTCCCATACATCACTGCACTTTCATTTCCTGCATTGTTTTTGGAACATTTGTCTTTTTCTCAAGTTTAAAACACTCCACGAAACTGAGGAAATGACATTCAGACTAAATTTGAAAAAAGACTAAATTGGACTTCTATTTTATTTATGCTGTGATATGAGTTGAGGTTTGTTTATTGTCTACTTCTGTTTTTGCTCTGTTTTTTGCTCTCTGGTCGTACTGTGTATTCTTCTTCTTCAAAAAAAAAAAAGATATACTAAAATAACATACTTTGTTACAATTTGTATTTCTCCTTTTAGAATCAACTAAATGGTAAAAACAAAAACAAAAAGAAAACAATCCACGATGTTGTCAGAACGTACAAGCACAAAATAACAAATTGTTTAGTTTAAATAAAGTACAAAAGGACTTGCTTCTCCTATACATTACAACAACATCTGCAACTACAGCTACTACTACAGCTAATACTACAGCTGCTACGTATATTACTACTATTATTATTACTACTATTACTACAACAGCTAATACAGTAACTAGTAGTAGTTTCCGCACTATAAGGCAACTTTAAAAGCCTTTAATTTTCTCAAAAAACTACAGTGCGCCTTATAATCCAGTGCACCTTGTCTATGGATTAATTCTGGTTGTGCTTACTGACCTCAAAGCGATTTTGTGTGGTACACGTTTTACTCTGCTTAATGAGCCTTATACTCCGGTGCGCCTTATATATGAAAAACAATCAAAAATAGACCATTCATTGATAGCGCGCCTCATAATCCAGTGTGAAAAATACGTTAATTTATCTTACGCTGCTTCACCTTACAACAACCGCTACTACAACGGACTAAACACTTCTCACTTCCACCTGCCAAGGCATACTTATTTATAAATACTTTGATACTGCACTGAATCGGGATGTAGCGGCACGTATGTAAATGTGGACCTCGTCAGTCGCAGCAGGGATCCGTTCACACACTGCACACCTGAAGCATCTGTCTCCTACCTGCTGCGCTCAGCCCCGGCTCCCTGTAATTCATCCGCACAGCCTACGTCCTGCCCTCACATCCAATTATTAGGCGATTAGAAGAAGCGTGCACACCGCTAACGATCGCACATCAGCTCGCATTAAGGCCCCCGCGCGTCGTGCTCCTGCCGAGGAGCCTGCCGACGAGTGGAGGAGCTTTCATACGGCACTTGCTAATCGATTTCAGCGCTAATGAAATATTACGCATCTTTTCCATTGAGTTTTGAGATGAGTGCAATTGGATTCTGTGATGAGCATGAATTTCCCTTTGTGCCGTGATTGTTTTGACCACGACTGGATGCTAGTGTATTTCTGTTTTGCTAATTTTGTCTTCACCAAGTTTAGCTCTTAACTTATTGCCACGAAAACAAGCAGGTGACGCCACAAGGCCAAGTTACAGGTAAGAACTATGGAGAGGCAACACTGTTCTCAATAAGAATGAAAAAAAAAATCCAATCTTTTTTGTTTTTTTTGCATTAAAACACCTGTAATAAGATAAGATAATAAGGCATAAGATAAGAAAATCCTTTATTTGTCAACACAATGGGGAAATTTCGGTGTTGTAACGCAGTAGATACAGGAGTACAAGAACAGATAACTTATGGGAAGCTTTAAAAGACACTCTTAATAGAAAAACTCTTACAAACAAAACTCTTAAAGACAAAACCTCTCATATTTTTAATAAGGAATAGAAAGAAACTTGATAATATGCAATGGCTGAAGCCATTGTGAGTGTCTGAGTTCTTGCGTAAAAGTACTACATGTGTATAAGTAGTACTGGTGGTACTACTTAAGATAAAAAGTCAGATTTAATTGACAACAAATTACATTAAAGCTGCGCTAGCGGCGATGATGGCTCTCGCCTTCCCACCCGTGTATGTTTTCTGCTGCGTTTTGCGGCATAGTAACTCACCGTTGATGATTGCGTAGTTTGCGATTCAAATAGTAGTTTGTCCTGACAAATTGCAAGATTGTGCTGAACGCAGACCTGAGCAGGGAAAAAGAGAGAGAGCCTCGGAGACCCGCGACTTTTCATTTATATTCAGGGGGTCAAAAATACCCGAGTTGTGGCAGAAAGAATAAAGTCGAAAGAATAAAGTCAAAAGAAATAAAGCCTAAAGAATAAAGTCTAAAGAATAAAGCCTCTAAAGTCTAAAGAATAATAATTCTAATGCCTCATTCATTTCAATGGGGAAAAAAACGGTCGACTCCTACAATCCAGTGTAACACATGAAAAAGTCTGGCGGTAATGCGACAGGACTACGATAAAACACCAAAGAAGAAGAAGAAGAAGAAGAAGAAGAGCTAGTCTCCGGTCTGGAGAGACGGGAGATGGCGGAGGAGAGTGGATCGGTGGTCGAAGACGTTCTGGACGGCGCGGAGGAGCAGCCTTTTCTGGCTGCACGTGCCCGGAAACGTAAAAAGTCCCTTAGCTCGTCCGAGGGTTCTGGGAATGAGCAGCAGGATGAGGCTGAAGCTATTGATATCCGGGGTGAGAGCAGAGACTGTAAGGTGATCATAAAGCTTGCACAGGATAGTGCATCCTTTAAGGAGTGGAATTCAGTGGCATTGTCAAAGAGCCTAACTGTAGCTGTGGGAGTGATCAAGAGTGTGAGTGTCCTTAGAGATGGCTCGCTGCTGGTCGTGTGCAAGGACGCGGCTCAGCAACGGAAGGCGATTGGAACTAAACGTCTGGGTGGAAAGGACATTCTTGTGTCTGATGCTGAAAGAAACACGGTCAGAGGAGTTATCCTAGGTGTCCCTACGGCGACGTCTGTGGATGAAGTTAAGGAGAATTTGACGGGAGTTACGGTGGTGGACGCTAGGCGTTTGAAGGTGACCCGGTCTGGGGTAAGATGTGACAGCTTGTCGGTAATGGTAACACTTGAAGGGAAGTGCCTGCCTAGTAAGGTGTTCATTGGGTTCATGTGCCATGACGTTAGGCCATATGTTCCACCGCCCCTGTAAGTCTGAGGAATAAAGTCTGGCGGTAATGCAACAATTGGATGCCAACCGCCATAAAACAACAACAACAACAACAACAACAACAAAGTACTAATACTTTTGAAACTACTGCAAAAAGTACAAGTTGTTCAAATATCAAAAGTAATAGCACACGTACTACTGTGAAAGCAATTGTAATGAAATATAACTTGTTGAAATCGGTTAAAGCGTTAAGGAGTTGAAACGCGCCGAAATAATAATAATAATACAAGAATGATTATTTACACCAGTTAGATGCACATAAATATGACATTATTGCGTATAAATATTGCACATGAACATGACATTATTGCGTATGAATATGACAGTATTGCACATGATGAAGTCAGTATTGCACATGATGAAGTCAGTATTGCACATGGGTATGACAGTATACATGTGTAACGGTGTAAATGTTAGACAGATTTCCATGGAGGACCACCCACAAAAAAGTTACACATTGCACCGTTCAATTATATTCTTTTTTAAATTTTTATTCCTGTTCCTGTTGCAAGTTTGGCAAGTCAGATATATTTTCAAATTCCATTTACCTCATGCCGAGCTTCTTCAGATGTCTACGAGTCGACATGGCGGAACATTAATACCCTGTTGGTGGTCTGTAGATTTCTTGCACATTCTGTCCACATTTTGACCTTCACCAATTGCGAAACAGCCGGGCCAGTGACCGCACATGCAGCTCGGAGCGGTACATTCAGAGTGAGGGACCGGTGCCGAGCTAGCCCTGTGCCATGTCTCCTGGGATTCACCCAGCTTTTCCGCACAGCTCCACATGCACCGCTGCAGGCCAGGACGCGCGCTCCCAACGATGTCTGTGCGGAGGCTAATGTGCGTTCACAAAGCAGACTTTATCACACAGACACAGAGGTCGATATTATTCATGTTTTTATGTATTTATGTATTGTTTGGTATTTCGGCTTCCATTTGAATTTTAGTCAAATCCCTCCGGTCCTGCAGAGTTCGAGTGCATGAAAACAATGCACGCCGGCTCGGGTTATGCTTAAGTAGCGCGACACAAACGACAAAGGAGGATAGATAAAGGAAGACACAGTTTATTTGATGGCAACACGGGTCTCTGCTAATGAAGACGTGCTAATGTGAATGGAGTGTTTTGTGTTTTAGAAGTAAACACATTCAAACAAGGCTGTACCCTTGTTTTTTTTATCCATGGAGCAAAGTATGATCTGTTTCGGTACCACTTTATAATAACTGCACTTCAAAAATCAGGCACAGGGGCAAAAAAGTGCCCAAAAAATCAAATAAAAATCAAAGAGTTCTATTGTTCAGGATAGTCAGTGCTGTGCAATGTGTGTAACGAAGAGTGGGGAGAGACATACAGCAATACAGCATGTGCAAAGTGGTCAGAGCTCTAGGCCATAGAATTGTTTCACCTGATACAATTGAGTTTTAATAAAAAAAATATTTTTTTTTAATAAAAAAAACATTATCATGCTCAGATCACTTAATTTAGACATGAGGGGAATTAAAACACAGCTTAAAAATACAATGTATACAAATTACATGAACAAAGAGCTTAAATAATAATAAAATGAATTAATTAATCATCATAAAAATTGAAGATAAATATTTGAGAGTATTGATTAACACGATTCTGCATAAACAAACACCACAAATGCAAC
The DNA here is from genome assembly GCF_026437365.1 of Eucyclogobius newberryi. Taxonomy (NCBI): domain Eukaryota; kingdom Metazoa; phylum Chordata; class Actinopteri; order Gobiiformes; family Gobiidae; genus Eucyclogobius; species Eucyclogobius newberryi. The sequence goes on from NW_027315723.1 coordinate 31,142,372, forward strand.
AGCAACTCAACTTACAGCAGCATCTCCATAAATCCGTGGCATGCCTTCAACATGACTCAATACGTTGTTTATTATTTATCGAGGCCTTCCCTTTTATCACATTGCACAGAGCAGCTCTTGTTGTTTGTATTTTGCTTGTACACCTTACGCTGGATGTTGTATGAATCCAGAGCCTCGAGCAGCGGCTAATTCATCACTCTCTGACAGGTGTAGCTCTGACGCGAGGCTACGCTCTTGACTAATCATGCGGCCCACAGTTTACTGCTCCGGAGCTGCTGATGGTTGTCATGTTATCATTACACCCGATGCACGGAAAAAGACTCTCTCTGTGTCTAATTCTAGTGTGAGGGGGGTTTTTCACTTCACATTCAGATACGAGCAGCTGGTCTTCTGACAGAATACAGTTTCTCCTCTGGTTGGATTGTAACGGAAACCAAGTGGTCGTTTGATGACAGGTGCTTCAACGTTATGTGTAAAAATGATCAGTTTTTTTAAAGAAAGTACGAACAGAAAATCCCCTATGTGCAACTTTTGTAACAGATCCATTCATTTTGCATTATTAATCCTGTGGCTACGTGATTTCAACCTGGAGAGACTCAAAGAAAGACAACGAGTTGAAAAGAAAAACCTGTAGGAAAAGAAAACTGATAAAAACGTCTGCATAGCGGGGGCGCTGGGGGAAGAGGAGGGCTGCGTGAGCTGAACCACTGACTGGAAAAGTGGAGGGCTGAGTCTAAATCGGGCTGGTTGAGCCCATCATATCTGAGCAGCCTGTGTTAGTGAGTCTTCTGGTCTGAAACTTCGCTATAGTTCATGCCAAATCATGCCACAGCAAATAATATAGTCGTAAATACTCCCACTGTCAGCTTTTGTTTCATGTTAGCTGCAGAGTGAAAGCAGTTTGATTGTCTAATGAATGTACACGGGCTTTAAAAACAACAGCGTGCACAACCCAAGACTGAAAACACAACCCACATGACAACAGAATGATACAATGTTTAAAAAGCAATGAAAAGCACCACTCTGATTAATAAAACTGCAACTACAAAGAGAGAATGGAGACGTATGAAAGGGGAAGGTAGTTCTGGACAAAGCCCTCGGTGCATCAGAGAGCCCGATGGAGACATGACAGCGTGTTGTACAGTTTAATGAAGCGCTCCGAGACCAGAGGAATGATGGACTTGAACAGGTGAGCAGGACAAAGAGATTGGATTTTACAAAGCTATCTCATTATTCCAAGGGGTGTCTATAATCAACATTAAAATTCGACAGCGATCATGCGACACTGAAGATGCTGAGGGGGGGAAAGTGACTTCAATCTAATTTTGTGGAAAGATGCAGAGACCCGCCCTTTTCTGAGACAGTTGCTTTAATCTAAGACGTGCTTATCTAGTTTTTTTGCATCATTCATTTGTAGATGCCATTCACACCACCATTAAAACGATAGCTAGGATAAAATATAAGAGGTGGGTGAAGTGTCTTGCCCAAGGACATAACAAGGCTTGTCATCAATGCAAATCAAAACTTACAATAGGTTATTAAACGGGCAAACGTCTCCAATTTAGCTTTTGTAATGACAACATTTATTAGGAATCTCAGGCTTAGTTCAAAATCCTTGAAGAATATTAATTTGTTAGACACTGGGAATGAAAAAGTTAAAGATTAAATGAACGTCAAGGTCCATAATCATGAATAATCATAAAATTCCAATAAAGGTGAAACTAAAATTTGATATTGTGACGTCCCTAATTCTGAAACGATGTTCTCATGTTCCGATGCGGTGTAAGTACTTTGTTTTGTGACGTATTTTGCCTGAACATGCTGAAAACCTGACTAAAACTGTGCTTTGTCACGCGTGTGTTCAGCTGTATAGACCCATGTAACAGCGTCTCTAGTCAGAATCCGAAAAGCTTTTAAAAAATCAGGCCTTACACATCTGCCGAGCACGCCTGGCGGTCGAGAGCCGCGTTTATTTCTCATTCACTGGATATTAAGCTCATTCAGAGTGTATGGCTCTCGGCGTGGGCGGATGGGCGGATGGGTGGATGGGTGGAGGTGGTTTTCACTCAAGCGCAGCTGTCGCCACTTCAGGTGTAGCGGCACCACAGACCGGCGCGTGCCAAGCTCTTCAACAAATCCACGGCTTCAAGAGGCAACGGGAGAATGACAATGAAGGAATTACGGCTGGGATCGTCAGGGATGTGGAAGTACTGTGCGGTTTAGTGATAAGACGGGGTTTTGATGGAAATGTTGCAAGATATCTTTCCCCCATAGGCACCTCGCACATCTGTTTTCCTATTTAGGGTCCAAATAGTGTAATGTTGTACCTAAATTTTACTATGTTGTTCCTTAGTTGTAGAGTTTCTTTGTGTTGTAATATTGTGGTTCCATTGATAGACCAACTTGACATTACCCTGTAAATTTGCCTCAAATTCTACAAACAATACCTCATAATGAAAATGTGAAAGAAGGTTAAGTTTGCCAATTTATAAAAAAAAAAGAAGAAGGTTAAGTTTACAAATTTATATTTAAAAAAAAAATAGAAGGTTAAGTTTGCAAATGTATCTAAAAAAAGGTTAAGTTTGCAAATTTATATTGAAAAAAAAAAATCGACTTTCCCGATGCAATTTATATGACTTTCTCTTAATCTATTCCTTTTCCCCACCACCTGATACAAGGGAAAAACTGTCAAGCTGCTAGGCATTTAAAACTGAAAAAAAAAAGCTGTAACACACTTATTTCCTGTCACGTAAAGCATTCTGGGACAAACCAGGATCAGTTTGTTCTCCAACAAAACCAAGACATTTGCAAAACGACTCTAAAATGTAAGAAGAATGAATAGATCTGGCCAGCAAGAGTTCACAAACTCTTGAGAATCCTTCTTGTTCGGCTCCTGCTGACTCATTTGCAGTCGGCTCCAGTGGTTTAACGGGCCAATCACATGGCATTTAGGGCCCACACTGGAACCAATCACAGAGCAGCAAGTCAAAATGATCAGAACCAAAACAAACATGGCGGCTCAGCTTCACAAAGAGTTCAGCCATTTGTTTGTATTTTAAAGTGTTGAATTGTGCCACGGAATCATGTGTTTTAGGGAAAAATAGGCCCCATGATGAAAGGTTAAGGATATAAACTTTGTGGAACATTCAGCACCATGGCCAGTGAAATGCTGAAAGACAGGAAGGTTAAATACTGAAACACACCCTGAGGTTCTGAGCATTTGATATATCAGCATCGCATAGTCTCAAATCCACTGATTGTTAGAGAAACCTTTACATAAGACAAAAGTATTTCTGAAAGCTCTTGGGCAGCCTCCTCCAGTACAGTAGAGGATGTCTGAGTTTAGCTTTCCCCGTTCTTGTCATGACTCAGCAGTTTCCTCGTCCCACCCGTGTCTTATAGAAATAACACTGATTTATTGTCAGAAGTTGCATGTCGCCAACCTCTGAAAAATCCATTCCAATGTCGTTTAATTTAACTCTGAACGCAGACAACAAAAATACATTTGTGTTCCAAAACCAAGGTCTGTGAATAACAACTTTTAGATGAAATAATAAGTCCCAAGCAAGTTGTTAAATGGTTTGGAAACGAAATCAGAAAATATATGCATTTGTCTCTAGGATATTATTTTGCAATGGAAGAAGATGAAAAGTGGATTTTCAAAGGCCAGTCGCAAATGTTATAAACAACAATGAATTAAGGATGCTTCATAAACAAGTGTAATAAACAGAGTAAACAATTATTGTTTACTCTGTTTATTACACATTGAAAATGATTTGTATATTTGAAACACAGATTCTAAACCTGCACACATGGATGAAAGGCTTGTTTTCAGAAGGGCATCTGGCTTAAAACCACCAATAAGACTAATGATTTCTGTTTGGGGATAATGGGATGATTTAAATTGTGCTTTATTTTTTGGGGTAATTTTGTGATCATAACATAATTCTCTCCAGGCCCAAAACTAACTAACTAACTAACTAACTAACTAACCCAAACCACATGCTGAAGGGAGGTGACAAAGTCTTTACTAATAGCTACATTTGACACATCTCGTCTCTTAAAGGCGCAATGGATGATTTTTCGGTGATTTGAGAACTCAGGCGGAAGTGCACATGTGCGGACTGACACAACACACACATGCGTTTGTTTATTAGCACAACGGAGCGCATCGCATCTCTCATCTCCCGTAGATTTCTGTCCACTTCTGCGTCAGCTCGAACAGTCTTTCTCCGTCTTCATTTTGTCCCGTACACTGAGGGAACTATATTATGATGGATCAATGCGCTTAGGCACACGGAAATGTGGGACGAGCCACACGCGGCTGCAGGTGAGCGGTAGGTGCGTTTTATGATTGATACGTGGCAGGACTAATTGGCAGTCCACACCACGAGGAAATAAAACTCAGATTTGGGCCAAAAAAATTATCCATTCAACCTTTAAGCCATAGCACAAGCAAAATAATTACAATCTGTTCTAGAAGTAACTTTTGTAGATTGTTATTTAAGCAGAGTAAGTATTTACATTGAAATATTTTGAAATTTAGTCGTGGCCCTGTGGCATTAGAAGAAGGGCATGTTATTAAAAAACTGTAAAACATATTTATGAACCCGCTGTTTTGTTAATGATGAAACTATATACAAGCTGTATATATCATCACCTCTTTTCTCAGAGCGTTAGGCAAATAGAGTTTCTACATCTGACCTTTGTGTAAAACTACAACAAATTACAGAGCGCACTTAGCCCTTTCCAACATTTGCAGGTGAAATTCTAATACGACTTCTCCCTGTGAGTGCTCCTTCTTCTCCCCACACTTCCACACGTCTCTAAACGTTCAGACGTAGAGTAAGCCTCGATTTGAAACTCATTTAGGTCCAATTTAGTGCGGCGCCTCCGTGACCTCCACGTTCAGACTAAATGTCAGCTTGATCAGGGCCGGCGCTGGAGTTCAGATTGGGCCGTTAAAATGCATTTGCCTCAACCTTCAGCGTGCACTTGGTAAATAGAGCAGCACTTGTGACTTGAATAGCTCAATATAAGGATTAGAACATATGTTAAAACGATATCAGACAAAATGACAATAGGTCTTTTTTTAACAAATCCATAACAAATTAGTAACAACTAAAGGGAGAGAAATATATCTATATATAATAACGAGCAGCAGATTTCTTTTCAGTTGTATTAAAATTGCCACACAAGGAGGTCAAATCCTACATATATCGCCGTTTAAGAAAGTAAAATTGCAGAACTAACAAAGTAAATATCAGTGACACGGGAGCGGTGAAACGGAGGCTGTTGGAGCAATGGTTTCTGGTCCATAATGATTCAAACAAGCATGAATCTAAATACATCTTGGAATGGTTAGATGAGGAAAACGGATTTATTATACAGGACAGCGCAGCAGTGGGGCGATGGGGCGACGCCCCTCCTGTCAATCAGACATTATGTCAAATGGTATTCAAAACTATTTTGTCCAAAAACAATCTAATTTGTTCAGAATGGTGTTATTTTAATATTGGTTTAAATATGTAAAATAATTAAAAAGCAATATTATATAGGATACTTTGATGCTCTTTCCAACAGCTAAAATGTGCGATTTTCTTCATCGGCCATTTAAGCGTAGTGTTTACACCACAGAGCGCTGCTGTTTATGCTGGAGACACAGTGCAGCAGGTGCACCTCAGACGTGATCATGTGAAAGTGAAGCCTTTTGAAAGAAACAATGAAATGAGAGTGGACCGGACCAGACTCCCATTAAGGTCAGACAGGAGGTTAAAAAAGGCAAAAGTGGATCTTATAACAGAGGCTTTCATCAGCTTGGTGTAGCAGGAAGCCGTGTCTGGTTGCAGTGAAGCTAATGCTTGTTTTCCGTGTTTGTTTTAATAAAACTGCATCTGCAGACCGGGCTTGGTGTGAAAATGGTCCCTGGACATGAAACACTGTCTGAGAAAACACAAAAACACAAACATGCATATGGGCAACTGTCTAAAGTTAGCTTTATTAGGAAAGTAATCACCACACAACTGGATAATGACGAGGCCATGATGAGACCGACACCTCCAAGAGTCCAGGGCCCTGGTCAGTTTTGGTTCCTCCTTAGACACTGTGCTTAAGGAGCACTAGAGAGGTGTTCAGGAAACTAAAGCATGCTCTAATAACAAAGCAAGTCAGTCAGTGTGGATCCAACAGCCTCAAGGCAGCTTTTATTTACAATAGAAAACAAATGGGAATTAAGTTGAGTTGAATTGATCTGTTACTGCATCAGTGAGGCTCTAACGCTGGGGAGAGAGAGGCATGATACTAGTGAACAAACATCCATTTGCACAACAGAAAACACACAATAACAAGTGCCACCATCACCAATAACTATGAATAAAGTCACCCTCTAAAGTGAGCCCCCAATTCCCCCAGCACCCTAAGGACCTACACCAACTGTATTATATCAGACAATACTGAGTCAAATATACAAAATAAACTATAAGGAACAGCAACCAGCACTGAGCCTGTAAGCACCGTACAGTTAGTATTTACAGTTTCATTACATTCTTAATACATTCAGAGATTAAAAAATATACTGTTAAGACTGTTTGTTTCATGTTTTTTTCCCCACAAAAGGTTATAACATGATAAAAGATTCTGTTACCTTGACTGGAAACACGCCAAACAGGAGTGTTTTATTATGCTGCATAATGCCAACCTTGAAAGCATCGCTGAACCTCTATTCATAAACATGAATGCTATACATACATATACACCTATATATATATATATATATATATATATACATATATATAACACACTTCATAGAGCAACGTCTGTTATGATTTAATGTAGAAATGTAAAATGTCACATGTAGTTCAGGGTAACTAATGCCACATAGAAGCTGATCTTTTTATTTAGTTTTCTTGGTTTTATGAAACAGGCACCAACAATTGTTTGCGTTTTTAATTTTCTATTTATATAATAATAGCTATTATGCACTATAAGTTACAGTATCACTGAGATTTTAGTTTTGCTCGTTGTGTAGTGTAAAATGTAATTTTGTGTCAAATGTATTTTCTCACAAACGTTATCTGCCTCTGAGTCATAGTATTACAATGACAAGTGGAAATTAAGTTTGTTTACTTCATTCATTCAGTTGTAAAAGTGTATTTAAAATATGTATTCATACAGTCAATGTAAAATTTTCACTTTTGGACATGAAAAGAAAATAAACCTCGGAATGTCAAATAGCCCCCCCCTATGTATTGTATCACCAGCTGCAACTGCAGTACAGTGTGAAATGAGACGACCAACATTGCTGCAAACTGTAGATAGCCGGATTTAAACTCACAATACTGCGGGTTTCTCACATGGTGCACATGTGCTATCCACTCCACCACCGTGCAGAAAAGAGAAACTATTTCAACATGGTTAAAAGCGCCCAAAAGCTCCGCACTTGTTTGTTCCTCTCCAAGAATATGGATAATAATTATGTAAAAATGTCAACTTTGTATTTTCCATGCAAGATATTTTCTATTAAAATACATAATTAGAAGATTAGTTTTTAAAAAAGTTATCTGCTGTTCAAGTTTCAAAGTTATTTATTTATCATTCCAAAAAAAATACCATTTGATCAAAACATTTGCATATTAGCAAAATCATTAAAATAGGGAGAGTATCAGGGACAGCAGCTTTGGGCTTTAAACGATTAACTGCCATTAAATACTTCACTGAGTAAAAGCATTTTGCCTGGTTTCTTTTGCCTTCTCTGGAGTAATACACCTGCCACTAGAGACACATTTTCATATCAAACCACTACCAATATATGGAAAAAATACCCCTGTTATTACCAATATATTACCACCAAAACTTTGTCCATTCATCATTCTAAAAAGTAAAAGAGTAATGCAAAGCTGTCCAAAACATATAATCTGCTTGTATATCGTGTTTGTCCATTGCGCATTGATTGAACTGCCCTCGTCCAGGCTTTGAACTGGCACAAAGAGAAGGATAATCTGCCTCAGACATTACATCCCTGAATGTGCTGAAGTTCTACTTGACTCATGCCATTACCTCACCTTAACTTCGCTACAACATCCTTCTACGTTTGCTCTGCCAAATCCGCCCGCTCCGTTATCATTCATCCAGATTGAGGTAAGTGACCCTCCGATCAGAGCCGCTGGGTAAATGAGCTTGGTGGCATCTCGGGCACGTTCCGTATTTGTTTGATACGCCGTTGTCATGGCAATAATAAAAACATTCTGATCCTGGCGGGCCGGGGCCGTGATGAGGCGCGTGTCCATGCAGATTGGATTTCTTTATTATCACTTCATCGGGCTCTCAGGAGACCCGCGCTGATCCCTTTGAGAGTGTTGTTCCAGCGCCAGCTCGTGTCCCGGTCCCAAGTGCCTGGAAACATAGACTGACCTGAAGGAAAAAATAAATGAGAGAAAAATAAAACGAGTTATCTGTAAACACCATCAAATCTCAGGCTGTGTAATTTATATTGCTTTTTGTTGTTTGTTTTGTGGAAGTAGTCACTTTAATCCTTCCCTACAAGCCTCACCAAATAAAAAAGCACACATGTATTTGAATAAAGTCAATGATACAAGGGAATTAGACAAAAATTATACAAAGCAATTAAATTCCAGTAATGCGCCCTTGAAAATGTTGCTTAGTGAAGTATTTTACTCCAAGTATTTTACTCCACTGAACTTTGACTCCATTCCTACACTACTACATTGAAAATATATGAAATCTGGACAAAGGGTGAAAATCAATATTTTCTTATGGCTATCTGAACCAGTGGGATATGAATAAAACATATTAAAAGCCATCACATTTCAAATAACCAACCAACTCACTTATGCTGGGTTAGTAAGTCATATCGGTTGCACTGTGGAGAGGTTTCCCCCGACTTTAGCGGGCTATACAATATAAATGCAATATGCAAGCCATGTCTATATTTGTATTGAGGTCAAAGCGTCTCCCTCATGATTTAGATTAAGGATATTTGACCTTTGTGGTACTGCCTGTATTTAAAATATAATCAAATCATCATTGTTTATTGGACTGACTGAGGACACTATGTAAAAGAACAGATTCACATGATGTTATTTGTTCCGACAGAAGACACATGCACAACTCGGCTCTGCTGTGTCCCCCTCAAGCCTAATGGACTGTAGTTTTGCAGGTATCTGTGCCATAAATATCATGATTTATTAAATTCAACAAGAGGGAGGGAAGAGAGTGGCTTGAAGGCATCGCTCTGTCGGAAAAGAAATGTTCTTCTGCATGTGATTTGTTAAGCGAAGGACCTCACTGCGCTCCACTCACAGGCTGTTACATGGAAAGTGTTGACAGTCGAGTGGACAGAGGAGTGCCCTAGGCCGAGAGAGGGAGAGAGGGAGAGGACAGAGAGAGGAGAGGGAGAGGAAGAGGAGAGAGCAAGGGAGAGGACAGAGAGCGAGAGGGAGAATGAGAGGGAGAGAGAGGGAGAGAGGAAGAGGAGAGAGAGGGAGGGAGTGGGTGAAAGGGAGGGAAAGAAAGGAAGAGAGGAGAGAGAGAGGGAGAGAGAGAAACTTGGAATGGGTGCCACTGATCACAGCAGTAAATTTTCTGTCATCTAAAACGCAGCAAAGTTTCATAAACATATTTCCATTGAAGCAAAGGTTTTGAAGGTCGTTTCTGGACAGGGTTTTTAGCTCATGACGTTCTCCACTCTCCCAGAAACCGTCCAGTTCTCCAGAAGGTTCTCCCAGAAACCGTCCAGTTCTCCAGAAGGTTCTCCCAGAAACCATCCAGTTCTCCAGAAGGTTCTTCCAGAAACATGGCAGAGCTGCTAATAAACAATTTATAAGTTTACACCTGAACACCAGCCGAGCTTTCTGTGATGGGCGGGTCCAAGGCACACTATGCTCATTGTTCATTCATTTATCGAAAAACTTAACACACTGTTTCACTTTAGAGATTTTTTCTACATTGAAGTAAATTTCCACCACTTTACCAGAAAAGTGCAACGAAACAGAAGGTCATCTTTTCTTGACGACTGTTTTCCCCTGAAGTTAATTGCATTGTTAGTTTTGTGTCTCGAAAGTTTTTAATGTGACACTGTAAAAGTAGTGTCCAAGATATAATGGCGAGCGGGCGCCGGGCTGTGACGGCAGAGCGCTGTCGGAGAGTCCGGCTCTTCTGACCGGCCATAAACCGCTCCATGAATTTCATACACAAAGTCGTCCCGAAAGAGAAAGGACAGCAGTCTTTGTCACTCGCAAGCACCAGCGGCAACCGACTGCAGGATGGGATGTGTGATCCGGAGACAGTGAAAACACCTTTTTAGATTGTTTACACCGTGTACTGCAATGCTGAAGGTATGAAAGTACTATTTACAGGTGACATTGGACTCAAATCAAAGGTTGTCATGGATCCCTGGAGCTGGAAAGGAGCTGGAAAAATGCTATTATTGAGTTTTATTGCACTTCCGCCTGGTAGAAAGTGCAAACTGAATCAAGATGGTCTGGTCCCCGCCATCGTCGTCACGGTGCAGCTACGGCAACGTGTCCATGACTATTTCTTTTCCATATTTGATGCACTATTTGGTAAAAACTTTAAATAATCTATTGAAACTTTATATAATTGACCTTAAATCTGTGAGGTGATCCCTTGTCAGGATTTATGTTATAACTCCATCGAGACAGCACAAAAGCTAGCTTGACCTTACTCATAATAGGCACGCTGTCTGGTGATGATTTATGTACTTGGAGAGTACAACAAACAAACTGAACTTGGCTCCAAAAGGTCAATTTCGCATATGTGTCCTTTAATGCACTCTCCATCAGTTGTTGCTTTTGCTAAATAAATAATGACTTGGCTAAATGTGGAATATTTAACTAAATGTTTTGCAAAATTGAAGATATATGTTTAGATTTTTAGATTTTGGGTGCAGTTTAACAGGATTTGTCAGGGTCAGAGGCTTGTGTGTCGGGGCAGTATGAGGTGGGTAAAAATCCTCTGGACAAAAGCAGCTCCAGCAGGACGGGCATCACAGTCACTGTCCAGAGAGATCCAGGTGAACTATGGACAACTCTCTTCCAAGACTCACTTTTACTCAGACAAAATATAATGATAATATTTACATTTCAAGGTGAATAGTTACTGTATTTTTCGGATTATAAATCGTTCCGGAGAATAAATCGCACCAGCCAAAAAATGCATAATAGAGTAGAAAAAAAAAACATATGTAAGTTGCACTGCAGTTTGGGGAAATCTATGTGATAAAATCCAAGACTGAGAACAGACATTTCATCTTGAAATGCAATTTTAAATAATAACAGATGAGAGAACATGGTGAATAGGTGTACGTATGCTAACGCTAACACCTTCAGCTACATGAGGCACAGACAGAACTGTGGTAAGTGTCTGGTATGTTAACGTAACATATGAACAGTTATTCAGATAACTATAGTATAAAGAACATGCTAACAAGTTTACCAAAGCATCAGTTTTACCCCAAATCACTAAATCCATTGAATTCTTCTTCCTCTGTGTCACTTCTAAACAACTCCACAAACTCCAGAGGTAGAGGAAGTGCAGATTCTTCTTCTGTGTCACTTAGAGAAATGCGGTTGTCAGTGTGAAAATAACGAAAAATATCATATACAAGTCGCTTCGGAGTATAAGTCGCACCCAATGTAAAAATGTACATTGTTTTTGCGAATTATGATCTAGAAAATACAGTAAATATGGACTTACTGAGCTCAGTATTTAAATGACATAAAACATTCCCAGGTTGAACAAGCCAAAACCGTTTTCTGCAATTAGATGATCTACACACGACGTTTTGAGTGATGCCGTTTTAAATAGAGCATTAAAAGTTTACTTCTACAGCCTGTGTTTTATCTGATGGACTCTAATGAATCGGGACGTCCACTTGTTGACCCCGTGGACCAGAGGTTGACAACATTATGCCTCCTACACCACACCGTAATTGCCTTTTTGGTTTAATGAAATTCTTCCGACGTTCCCGTCACATTGAGCTGTGTCCTTGTGTGTTTTTAAAGGTGAAGCTTGTTTTCTTCAGTCTATAAAGTCTCTTAATCTCGGTGTTAAAGACTAACAATCACTCGAGCGCTGTCAAGAACTAAATAGATTCAACTCGGGTGTTTTCAAGTTGTTAAATGCCAGGGATTTTCGAGCGCAAATGCCGCCAGAATGAAAAAGTAGCACGCCAGTTTCCAACACAGCAAGCTAGTAGCGCTGTTCATTTGAATATGGCGTTGAAATATACGGCTCATACATTTTACAGTTTGGACAGCAGAAACGCAAAACATAGTCGGGATTAGTTTGAATATACACGTTATGTCATGCAATTATTCTTCCAGGGTAGCAGGGTTTCTCTCACATGCCTTCAGAGCAGAATATATAGCTTTTTCTACATTAGCTTGACGGCGTTTTACCAGCAATCGTTCATGTTTGTTCAGACACAAATGGCCGGCGCTGCGGAGGAGACGGGATTACGATTCCAGACCACACGCCTCGGTAAAGCGTTGTAAAAGCGCGTGGTCTTGGCGGGCCAGGCCAGGATTTTGACCCACGCGTGTAATTTATTCGACGTCAAGTAAATTGTTGGGCCCACAATTCAAAATGCCGCGTCTTCGTCCCCGGTTCCGACCCTCAGGTCCCGCGATTGCGCCGACACAATGCTAACGCGCTCCGACAGTCATTGTAACCACATCCTAATTAGGTGATCCGACTACCGTATCTATTCAGTGGGAGGCGGCGCTGCTGTGGAAAGCACCCGGACGCATAATCAGGCTAAAAGTGCCCTCACATATTGGAATTGTATTAGGCAAAGTCAGAGATGGAGAGCGTGGCCAAGTATCGTGTGGGAGGAGAGTCGGAGGGCAGTGCCGCGCTGAATCTTAACGAGCTCGTCCACTTGACATCATCGTTCACTGAGACACTGGGAGCTTGCGTTAAAAGACGGGATGTTTGTTTTGTAAAGAATGCACCAAATGCTCAAATATTTCCAAACAGTGCCATTATGTTCTGGAAAATACTGCGGAATTAAGAATTTAACGTATTCACCGTGTTTAAAGTGGCTGTGTCAGGTCGGACCACTCGTTGAACTGAAACGCAGTTAAGATAAATATATTTTGAATTTGGGGCAACAAATGCTGAAAATGTTATCACAGAATAGCAAATATTTTAGGTTTATAATTTCACCTCCTGTTTGTTATTGATGACATCACGCAAGGAAATTACCCAGCAAACACTGGGCAAAAACTCATCTAATGTCACATTTTTTTATTTGACGAATAAATATAATATGCTTATTTGTCAAATAAAAAAATGTGACATTAACCCTAACCCTATATGAGAGTGACTTTATTTCATTGGATTCATTTAGAGATAAAAAAGCTGTTTCTTTGTGTAAATTATGAATAAGCTTTGACTGGAATGAGTGCCCCTAGTGTGATGTCACTTCCTGTCATTTCCCACAGAGTTTTCAATGTTTTCTCCTCAAATACTCACGCAATTGGTGCAAAACTATAATTTATATGTACAATAGGTATAAGTACACCAAATAAATCAAACATTTGAAAATCATAAAAACCTGTCAAACGCAATTTAAAGCCTTTGACTTGTTTCAGGTTTAACGGTTATGCCCGCCCACTTTGCCCCGCCCACTCACTCTCACGTTGAACCATGACAGAGAAACAAACTGCCCGGCCTTGTTTCTATGTCGAGCACCACGCTTTACCCTAAACTAGAAGAAATAAAAGTCAGGCACGTTCTTTTTATAATAACTTTTGGGAGTGAATCGGAGATAAAGGCAACAATCAGAGAGAATTGTCTCTAATCTAAATGCGTTCGCCTAGAGAGGTATCAAGGAGTTCAGGAGAGTCGTCGTAGAAATGTGATTTGACCGAAATAGATGTGTGATAATAAGTAAAAAGATGTAAAAGGAACAGCAGTGAATGACAGTGTTTTGATGGTGTTGTATTAACACTCGTCTGTTAGAAATGTTAGATTAAATATGCATTTATCGTTACTCGTATTTCTTGTCACTTTTTTCATGCACATAACTAAACATTGACTGAATCATGTGCAAATAACATTAACTGGCCATCCTTTTACAGAGGGAAAGCTATTTTTTTTTCATTCTGCTCTAACATACTACCTTGCTTTAGTACAGAACAACTTCATTCACTGTGTATCGTATAGAATTGGGCCATGACACTTGCTGAGCTGATGACTTTGATTATAGCGGCTCGAACTAGGCCACAGTGGCAGAGTGCTCCTCCTTTATGCTCAGGCTCAAGTGTCTGACGTATATTATTTGCACCGTGAAGCTGTCATCTTCCAGGCAATTACACATTAACGGAAACTAACACCCTAATAATCCTGGCAAGGAACCATTCAAATGTGAATCTATAATTGAAATCAGGGCTGCGTGAATGTATTCAGGACCCATGTGGCGTCGTCTTGGAGAGACTTTGCTATGGAAATGTGATTATTTATGTCGATGTGACTGATCTGTAGGTGGTTTAATCGCTATTTAAAGTATTACTTATTTGAATAACTGGTAAACTGGTCACGCTCTGCGAAAACACAAAGTAAAACAAAGTACTTTTTACACCATTAAAATATCTGTTGCCTAAAAAGTTTGAACTTAAATGCATTTATCAAGATGAGTAACAAGTCGAGCCCACTCACAATTCAAATAGCATCTTTCTGCCTCTGCCTTAGGACTACGGATGAAAAGAGCTCGTAGCTTTCTCTGGGCAATATATTCCTTGTGCAATGTCTTGGTAAAAACTAAAAAAACTAAATAAATAGGGGCAACGTTTGTCCATCCAATAAGCATACTCAAAAAACCAATGCAATAAAGCAGGGAGAGATCAGACCAACTCATTATTTATACAGTCAAAAAGACTCCACAAATATATATATATATACAATATATATATATATATATATATATATATTATATACACATGACTTACAGACTGCACATTTTATGTTCTAAGCCCACAACAATTTACTACCAGTTAATATTCAAAGATGTTTCACTGACAGACAACCAGGTTATAATTTTAAAACACTTAAGACAATAAGACAATAAGAACAACAAATGTTTCAGAACTTTTTAAACAACATGTGCTAGAGTCTAAAAGTGAGGAATAATGTATTCAATTGTTCAATCAATAATTCTCGTTTAGAGGCCAAGGATTACGACACAGCAAGAAGATGTTTTTTTAAGTAATGTAATGTAAGTAATGTTTATTAGAATGGGAGGGATTAGATGACTTCAAACTTCTTCCGACAGTTGTATGTGAATGTGGTTATATTAGGCAAGTTTATTTGTAGAGCACATTTCATACACAAGGCAATTCAAAGTGCTTCACACAGCAGGAAAAATGCATTCAAATCACAAAGAAATGACAGAAACAGAAATATAATTTTTTTTTGTAAATAAAAAATAAAAATAAAAAACATCCAGCCAAATCCAAATTTATCGGACCACATTAGCAGCCATTCCAGACACTCCTTCCCATTCATTTTGTATTTATTTTTGCTTGTGCCTGTGTATCAAACATGATCATTACAAAACAAAGCAGAAGAACGATAAGTGCATAATAATAGTAGCAGACTTTGGAGTGATTGTAGACCTTTGTACAGTAGGACTAGTACAGTACATACAGTAAATGCCGTACAGTACGTGCATTTTGGAGTTTTCTTCCACTTAGATTGACACATGCGGGCCCACCAAAATTGATTTTCCTTTTGCTCCAAAGCCTTTGACAGCGCTCATCCTAAACTCCAGCGTGTCCTCTCGTCGACCTATCGGCTGCTCCGTCCTGTAACTGTCTGCTCAGATCTGCCGCCGTCCTGGGACTCGCCGAAAACACACTAAGCCGCTTTCACCTTGATGTCTCCCGGAATATTTTCATTCTTCAAGGTCGAGGGGAAGGTCATGCCTGGCCGGAGACTTTGTAGATAAGAACGCTTTAAGAGAGAATCTCAGCGGGAGCAGAAATGAGTGCTCACTGCCATGTAATTTATGCTAGTGCAGCGAGTCCGGTAACTGTATAGGACTGTGTGGAGGATGAGGCACTTAAGATTCACTTTCTCAATGGGCTGAGTGGGAAAAGCACCTTGGAGGAGGAGTGTTATAAAACGAAGACACTGTGGAAAGTTATGAGTGTAGGAGGAATTTGAAATGCATTTGAATAATGGCAACTATGTGCGCTTATGTTATTTGCATAAGGATGTGTTTGAAAATGTATACTAGTGTGAAAGCGTTGACGTTTAAGGTAAGCTGCGAAGTACGTTTAAAGCCAAGTAAAATACATCACGAGAAGCAAGTTCCCATGGCAACAGTTGGCTAAACTCAAACAATATTCACCTCACACACAGACAAACCACTGAAAAGATAAAGGGCATACAGGTTCTAAATAACTTAAAAAGAACAAGAAGTTGTATTTCCAAGTACTAATTGAAGTATCAGCTGTACTACCACCATATTTTTAAATCTCAGGGAAGCTGCTGATAGTTTAATGTCCCTGTGAGGATGAGAAACAACAGTGAAGCCTATAAAAAGAGGGCTAAATATGGAGAGTAGAGACATTTTGTACCATTTTGAGCACTTTTACCTTTCAAAAAATATGCATTTGGTTTTATATTGTTAATTGCAATTGCAGTTTAGCTCATTTGATCTAAGAGTTTGATCATCAAGTAAGTTTTGCTTCCATTCCAAAGTAAATGAAGGTATCACAGAGGTATATACGAGTGTTTAGCATCTGAAGACCCTCCAAGGTGTTTCAGCTGCTCTGGATGTTAGTGGTGGCACAAGCCATAAGCAGTAACAGCTGTTCTACTGTGCTTTCTCCTTTTGAAAAATATAGTGTAGTATTGCATCTGTGAATATCTGAAAAATGTGCAGAGTATTAAGGCGTTTGTCATTCTCCGTATCGGAACAACCCTATTCTCTACACTTCTGCCCTGTCCGTTTATGTGGGTGGGATGAAAGTTTTACTATTATTAGTGTGATCTTCGAGAACTCAAGATTCTGAAATGAGTTGTCCAGGTTTTTATCTCGTAAAGTCGTGAGTTTGATGTGCCGAGTAATAACATCACAAAGTCCGCACTTTAACAGCATTTTATAGAGCTAACCAGTAAGTGTTGCTGTTGTTAGTTGTTTCCCATTAGCAAGTTATTTATCGTGTGAAAACATCCTACTATTTTTACTTTAGCTAGCCAACATTACATCTCAAATAAACAGTAGTGTCAGGTCTTTTTGCACAGATATGTCGCTCTTACCTATGGACCGACAGTAAACTCCTAAATATAGTAATGTAATGCAGCAGCTTTTGACCCGAGTTCCTGAGTTCTTTTCCCAATTTTTGCAAGCGTGAGCATTTTTCCAGAGTTCACGTGGACCGCATGAACGCAGCATAGAACCAGCTCTGCACTCTACACAGAAAACGAAAGAGAACACCTTCGGCAAAGAAATGTAGACACCTATGAAATTAAAGTCGGATTCGGTTGAGGGCAGTTCAGACAGGTGACAAATTGAAGTTGAGCCGGCGGTGGCTGCACGATGACTGCAGTAGTTCCTGGGTGTGTTTGTAGGTACTGCATGTGGGTATTTTGTGAGTACACCGTTGGTCCCTGCAGGAGTTGAGAGCCTGGTCAATGCTCTGCTCCAATCACTGTTGAATTAATTACGGATTATTCTCTCCCCGTTCTGCCTTTGCACTCTCACACTCTACTGCTGCTTCATTACTGCCTCTGCACCTTCTGCACACATCATCCAACAGAAAGTAATAACGGTCAAACCGGCCGTGACTAAAAATGGTTCTGTGACCAAAAAGTTGAAAGCTCATACCAATGAGGTTAGATCAGCCTCTACTTAAATTGCTATTACTATTTCTTCCTCTAACACCGCTGTAGGGGAATGGAGATGGACATTCCACGGCCAGATAACAGAAAATCTCTCTTTGAACATTGGGGGTTTTTCGTTCTCCCTCTGTCCCTCACCGCAGGGAGCCGCTGTGATTTTTCTGATAACAGATCTTCTCCCCACAGTCTTACAGGAGGACGCCCCGATGTAAACTATGTTTTATATGATTATGCCATGAATGTTTATCCGAATCAACTCCCTACACCGCATGTTTCACCTTGTGTTACGTATTTTTCCACTGTTTAAGGTTTTATATTCCCAATGCTTTTAACTCGAGTGCCCATCACAGGTGAAAGAAGATGTAAAATGTATCTACCTCAAGAAATAATGTGTACAAACTGCCCAAAAGTGTCTAACGTGTAAATGTTAAAACAGGGTTTAAATGTTTTGCCATTATTTACGTTACTCTAGCTTTATTTTCTCGGCCAGGAAATGTTAAACGGGAAGTCTGCGCAGTAGCGCCCGCCCCTTTCGCTCCCAGCATGCCCTGCGGGCCAGGTATCAAAAGGACACTCCAAGCTTCTCTGCTCTTCTCTTCTCATCCCCTTTGTCTTTTCTCTTGGAAGCCGTCTCCACGGACGAGCCTTTCACTTTTTCCTTTGTCTCAACAAAAATCTGTCCGTCACGTGGTCGACAAGGCCATGCCAGCCCTGGACTCTGAAACCACCTGAAACCACCTGGAACCACCTGGAACTAAGCTTAAGCGCTAAACTGGACAGAGACTTTCTTTGCTACTTCGTTTCTTTTCTTTTTGAAGTAATCTACGCCGTTTACGTGGATCAGCGCTACGCTCTCATCTGAGTAAAGGAGTAAGGAGCTAACACGCCGCTAAAGCGTTCTACCGCTAAGGAACTCTCGGATATCGCCTCCGTTATCGCCTGCCTTCCTCGCTCCACGGCCAGCACACCGCTCCACGGCCAGCACACCGCTCCACGGCCAGCACACCGCTCCACGGCCGCCGCCCGCTTCACGAACCTTCGCCGCCACACCGCTACACGCGACGCCTCGCTACGGATCTCGTGCGCGGACAAGGACCAGCCGGACCGAGTCTCTACAAACCGTAAGCCGAGTTCAGTGTGCGGTTCTTTTGTGGCGTGATTTGGGTAGAGCTCAGCTGTTCCTCCTCCCTTTAGCTTCTCACTTTCCCTCTTTTTGATATAGATTAGCATAGACACGTTTGATTATCAAAGGCAAAACCCTGGTTTAACATTATCTGCATGAAATCTGCTGTTAAATCTGATATAACATCACCTGTGATTTACCTGTGCACATTTCTGCTCCGGTGTTTTTGATTGCCCTTTGGATAAATAAAACTACACAAAAGAGTTATTGACTATTGTTTGTTTGAATAGACTATGTGTAAGTCCCTGAATCGTGAAACACCCTTCAGACCTTTTTAACGAGCGTGATTAAGGACCGTATCTTAGCTCTTTGGGTTTAACCCTGGTGCCCCGTCTTGTCTCGTTTCTGCTAAGAAATCTCCCTTAATCATAAACTGAATACCTGTAGTTTGAGACCCTACACCGCACAGAAGCGGTACTAATGATATGCTATTTCCGGTGATAGATAGAGTAGAAGCAGAAACAATAATTATAATAATAGTCCTCATGTCAAAGTGGTAAGTTACTATGAAGGTACTTTTGCTTTTTCAAGAATATACCAACAGGGCAACTAATACTAATACTAATACTAATACTAATACTAATACTAATACTAATACTAATACTAATACTAATACTAATACTAATACTAATACTAATACTAATACTAATACTAATAACTGATACTCACCCTGGAGAGACTCAGAGAAACACAGAAAGAACTGTTTAAAAGCTTTATTACGTGGGTTATTTGGAACTCAGACTATTATGAGCGCTCCATAATATAATTGTATTAGACGTCTCCCCCAGGGCCTGGAGACTGTTGGTGGGAGAGATGAGGAGAGGGTAGAGAGGATGATGGGGACGATGTGAGGGATGCAGAGGAGGGGAAGGGGAGGTGGTGGGAGAGATGAGGAGAGGGTAGAGAGGATGATGGGGACGATGTGAGGGATGCAGAGGAGGAGAAGGGGAGGTGGTGGGAGAGATGAGGAGAGGGTAGAGAGGATGATGGGGACGATGTGAGGGATGCAGAGGAGGAGAAGGGGAGGTGGTGGGAGAGAAGAGGAGAGGGTAGAGAGGATGATGGGGACGATGTGAGGGATGCAGAGGAGGGGAAGGGGAGGTGGTGGGAGAGATGAGGAGAGGGTAGAGAGGATGATGGGGACGATGTGAGGGATGCAGAGGAGGGGAAGGGGAGGTGGTGGGAGAGATGAGGAGAGGGTAGAGAGGATGATGGGGACGATGTGAGGGATGCAGAGGAGGAGAAGGGGAGGTGCAGGTGGAGAGGAGGTGCAGAGGAGGTGCAGAGGAGGTGCAGTGGAGGGGCAGAGGAGGTGCTGTGGAGGTGCAGAGGAGGTGCATTGGAGGTGCAGAGTAGGGGCAGAGGAGGTGCAGAGGAGGGGCAGAGGAGGTGCAGAGGAGGAGCAGAGGAGGTGCAGTGGAGGAGCAGAGGAGGTGCAGTGGAGGGGCAGAGGGGTGGCAGTGGAGGGGCAGCGGAGGTGCAGTGGAGGGGCAGAGGGGTGGCAGTGGAGGTGCAGAGGAGGTGCAGTGGAGGGGCAGAGGGGTGGCAGTGGAGGTGCAGAGGAGGTGCAGAGGAGGTGCAGAGGAGGTGCGCCGTGCCAACAGGGAGGAGTAACTCTAGGAGGTGCGTTGATTGAGGCTGGAGAGCGGGTGAGCCCTGGTGCAGCAGTGGACGTAGATTGGGTGGCGTTAGGTCTTCCAGTCTAAATTTACGCGAGCTTCATTATCGTATTTTCCGGACTATAAGTTGCACCTTTTTTATAGTTTTGTCCGGGGTGCGACTTATACTTATATTTATACTTATATACTCACGACTTATATGTGATATTATTTGTTATTTTCACACTTGCAACTTCATTTCATACTCCAACTTATATGATTTATATTCCGGAAAATACGGTAATATAAGAAAATAAAAAGTATCTGGCAGCTTTTGGTCTTTTATTGCCACAATAATGTAAAATTGTGTTTTCTGTAGTTATTGTAAAGCACTTAACTTTACTTTTAATCAATTACAAGCTATATTGCCATTCCATTTAAACATTTAATATAAAATGAACACATTTTAAAAGGATCATTTGAATTATTTGTTTTGCCTAGGATCAACATACAATGGAAAAAGGTGACAAAATATGATTAATATAAATTTCAGTCAAACCATTTTTTTTACTGTGGACCGTTTCTGTACAAATTATTACTTGTAGGGCAAAGGTTAATTTTTGTGTGTGTACATTTATAAAAAGAAAAGAAAAAGGATTGCCATCATTTTTATTTTAGACATTTTTCCTGATTAAAGATATTCCTGGCTGTATCCATGACTCCAGCATGTTCCCTGGCTTTGTGCTGATGTGAAGGTCACACGGAGCGGTCGGCCCCGACTTAGAGAGCGAGGCCTGATTTGTAAAGTTTGGAGGAGCTTAAATCCAGGCTGATCCGCGCTCCAGAAGGTCATATCTCTGCTGGTTGAATGTATTTTGTTTTAGCTGGAGTCGGTGCGGGCCGTCCTGTGAAACGCTTCGGTTCAGAGAGGCTAAGTGTGTGTTTGGAGAGGTCTGGACCTGAACAAAGACTGATGATGTGAGGCTTAGCGCACCTAAAATGTGGAAAATTACTACAAAAACAGTTAAGCTTTTGCTGATGGAATGGACAATTAACCCCAGCAACCCCAGCGATAAGAAATAATACTTTAGTTTCAAATGAGGAACTTGCGGACGGAATTTGTAAAACATGTGCAACCATTCAAAAATACTGCCTGACCAGCCAAGACCAGCCAAGACCAGGTATGGAAAGGGCATTTGCTTGTGTGCTGCCCGCCGGTGGTGGCGTGGTTAAGGCACTGCACATGAATACCAGGCTCCGAGCGCAGCCGGCCGCAGTGTCATGAGTTTGGATCAATTTACTGCATGTCCTCCCCTCTCTCTCAGCCCCCATTTCAAACTGTCCTCTCCTGACCAATAAAGCCTATGAGCCAGAAAAGCAAGAAAAATGAATTGGCGTTTATTCCTCCACTTGTCTGGATGGTTTTCCTCCAGGCACTCCGGTTCCCCCCATCGGTCCAAAACTTGCACCACTGGTGAAATGCTCCAGCTCAGGTCCTGACCAAGCTGAGATGGAGATGAGTCCCCGAGCTGCTCCTGACAGGTTGCTCTGGCAGGAACTGAAGGATCAGGTCCATTGCAGAGAGTACATTTCCCCCTCATGAGAGATGAATATAGTGTACCTTATAATTTGGTGTTTTGGTTCTTTCACTAGCAAGGACCTCGACCCCAGCTACGATGCAAAGTGTTTATTGGCGTGCAAGAAACATGAACAACACAAATGTGCAGAAATGGATGTCGTTTTGGGGCTTCTGGCTCCTGAGCCTCGATAGCCTCATCTAGGAGATACATTAGAATGATTACAATGATTAAAAGAGGGTGGGAGGGAGGGGCATGAAGTCACAAAC
This sequence comes from Eucyclogobius newberryi, assembly GCF_026437365.1. Lineage (NCBI taxonomy): Eukaryota > Metazoa > Chordata > Actinopteri > Gobiiformes > Gobiidae > Eucyclogobius > Eucyclogobius newberryi. The sequence continues at coordinate 31,164,888 of NW_027315723.1, forward strand.
ACTGATGTGTGTGACCTGGATGCTTAAATAGTGTAACCGCAAGAAGGGGCGTAAAAGGGGTGTGGTCCTGCTCCCAAACTTAATATAACAAGCTTATCTTAATTTATTAAGCCCTGTTTTGTTATTTATTTCAACTTTCCATATTGACATTATTTACCCAAAGCATAATCAGAACTCGGGGTGCACGGTGGCAAAGGCGGTTAGCGCTCTTGCCTCCCAAGAAGGAGATCATGGGTTCGATTCCCGGACCAGACCAACATCACATGATCTCTCTGGGTGGAGTCTGCATGTTCTCCCCGTGTTACCGTGGGTTCTCTCCGGGTTCTCCGGCTTCCTCCCACCGTCCAAAGACATGCATGTGTTAGGTAAGATTGGTGACTCTAAATTGGCCCTAGTGAATGAATGTGAGCGTGAACTGTCCGTAATGTCTATGTCTCTGTGTTGGCCCTGTGACGAGTTGGCCACTGTCCAGGATGTACCCCGCCTAAGGCCCGAAGTCACTGGGATAGGCTCCAGTCACCCGCGACCCCGAAAGGGAACAAGCGGTAGAAAATGGATGGATGGATGGATGGATAATCAGAACTCCATCAGTAACTCAGCACTGACCTGATCTATGAGCCAATTACACTAAAAACGTCTCTCTCAGCATTCCCGGGGTTGAAAGGCCGGGATATTAAAACGATTACATTATATACAAAGTGAGTCAGTGTGTAATGTTTTAAGGCTAGAGAAAGGGGTTGGAACTAAGCCAAGTGGTAGATTTGTTAGAGTTTATAGTGTACGTGGATGGAAGGGCAGGTATAAAAAAAAATAATAAAAAAAGAGTGTATTTTATTTCAGCAAACACATGATTTAAAAGGAACAGCACAATCAATCACGGTCTAGTGTGTGTGAAGGCGAAACAAAGCAGTGAAAGCAGGAGGACAATGCCAAGACAATGGACTTAAAGGTGCATTACGTAACCGTGGGACGGATGTTATTGCGTTGCCGAAGAACATCTAGACTGCACTTTCAATGAAATGCCATTATACTGTAAATAGAGGACGAATAAGCTGCTTCAGGGGACATATTAACAATAAGCTTTCTCATTATTAGATCATTGATTTACATTTTGTACATCATAAACCAGAAAATTGAGGTAAAAATCTCTCACCAAAACAGAGTCTAAGTTTTTCCAAGTCATCAAAAGCAAGTACAGAGTTGTGGGCAGAGATACTCAAAGCCCAGAATACAGGACAATACAGGATTACTCAAACAGCCCGTATTTTCCGGGCTATAAGTCGTACCTTTTTTCATAGTTTTAGCCGGAGTGTGACTTCTACAAATATTTATACTTATAAAACTTATACTCCGGAGCGACTTATATGTGATATTATTTGTTATTTTCACACTTGCAACTGCATTTCATACTCCAGTGCAACTTATATATGTTTTTTTCTTCTCTATTATGCATTTTTTGGCTGGTGCGACTTAAAGGTGCGACCGGAAAATATGGTAAAACAAACTCAATTGTATGTGTATAATTCATACAAAACCATAAAACAACATAAATTACAAAACAATAAAAATAAAGCACAAATAATCATGATTAAAAATGCACATAAAGCTATTTCAGCACAATACGCATAATATCCCTTAAAAACTCAGTATTGCTGTGAGGAAATGGTGGAATCTGAGAGGGCCACAGATGTGCAGAGCAATGGATTTTGGAGAGTGCTTCTTTTGAGGTTGTGGCACGAGGTTAGAGAGGCTTCTGCAAATTGAACAGGTGAGAATTCAGGCAGAAAGAAACAGGGACAAACATGGTACGGGGACGGGAAACCTATAACACAAAAGGTCAATACATACGACAAAGTAGAATTACTGACATTCGTTTACCTAACACCACACCACATTTGCAAAAGTGCTCTAATTAATCTATTCAATCCCACGTGAAATCCTCAATTATATGTTTCATTTGCTGATTCGTTTTCTCTTTTAGGAATTAGCTTGTATGTCAAGTCAAAACAACTAGATAATCACAGCATTTCAACAAATCAATGCTTGAATCGTCGCTGGATATGAATTCCTTACTTACTATTCCTGCTGAAATCATGTTTTTGCAGGTCATAAACCTCTTGTGTGCAATCTCCTCCACACGTCTGTTCCATTACATTACATGATAAGGTCCAGACACTGAGCGATGATGGCATGTTTCCAGCGAGATCAAATCCAACCTTAATGTCTATATTATCTCTGCCTTATACAGCCAGGTGGTGGTGTTTGGGGATTTTATTTATGGATTTAGAATTGATTTGGCATAATCCTTGGTGTGAAGACTGTGAATGCATTTGCAGTCCAAGGGCTGGAGCTTCAGACCTAATCCTCTCAAACTATTGGCCTGTGGGTTCATCCGTCATGGCCGGAGCGTACTGAGATGAACACTAGAAAAAGCAATATAGGACAACGAGGACCAGCGCTGAAGGAACAGGGGATGATAGAAAATGTGGGGCGACTGCATTTGTTTTGCGATAAGAGTAAGAAACGTAGAGACATTTTTGATGGGCGTATAGCGTTAAATAAAGTTTGCTGTGATTGTAATTAATTGCTTTTATGTTAAAGTTTGAAGATGATAAATACTTGTGTCAATCAGCAGAGGCTCACTGATTCCTCTGTTCTTTAGCTGCCAGCTGTATTCTTTGAGAGGAGTGAACTATTATCTATCTATCATGGAGTGAGTCGATTAACAACCTGCCACTTCCTCTGTGGTCCTCTCTCATTGGTTATTGGGACATAAATGACAAGGGAAGAATGGGGGAAGTGACGATGGGAAAGGTGACGAAAGACTTCAGATGAACCCTTCATCTACACAGTGGTGCCCCCACTTCAAACATGTGAAAAATATATAGGAGATATCTGTAATGCACCCTAAAGGCCACCATTTTGGAACTATTAAAAACTATTGAAGTAAGTATTTTTAAAAAAACATAATTTATATGTGCATAATGTGTGTTTTCTGGTGCCTTTTATATGTAATATTATGTGCAACTTCTCTGGTCCTTCTCCTGCTCTTCTCACAGAGCTGATCCAGGCTCTAGTAAAGCTGCAAACTATTGACGGGTTGGGTTGCATTTATGAAAACACGATTCAGACATTTGTAAGAAGTGGAATCACTTTGGTTTTGCGCTCGGCGGCGTGTCAGCTCAGCGGTTTGCCGCGTCAGGACGCATCACATGTTGGGTTTCATTCGCTCTTTTCACTGTTTTTAATTAAATATGAGGCCAGTTTTCCTGATCTAAGGACCATTTTGCTCCTTGTGAATACATATGCCGAGTGAAAGCTGCCCCGATCTGTCAGTGTCTGTTTAAACTGTGGCTTGTGTAGCTATCCGAGCGCATCTCAAGCGTGCCATGGAGGGAGAGGCGACACTCTGTACAAAAACTAAAATAAAAAACGCAAAGTAGGCCTATTGTAGGCTCCATGTTTATTTGCAGATCCTGCACAATAAGCCTATTTCCTTCAATCCAAACTGCCAGGTCGAACTGGTGGTGCCCCTCGGAGCACTTAGACAGCTCACGGCGGCACTGCAGCTACATTAAAGGAACCAAATTCAACATGGCCTGTCTGTGTCGCCAAGTTAACATGTTCAAATCATCATCATGTGCTGATAACAATTGTAACGTTGATTTATTCTTTCTTTGTAATGTTGATTTAATCTTGGACATGAAGGCCCTGTTTGTGTTCTATTATTGTATATTGTGTCTGAATGGTCAATAGCCCAGCACCTGCTCCAATCACCGTTCAGTGCTAGTGCAGCTTCTGCAGCCCAGTGAGCCTGTAGGTTCTGAGCTGAACATGAGACATGGCCTGAACATAAACAGAGAAGGAAAGTTACGGTTAGTTTAGGGCTATGTATATCTGCAGGTTTAGGCTCTGGCAACACAAATTCACCTTTTTTAAGAGAACGAACGCATGATACGTACGGATCCTTTAATTGGAAAAGAAGTATCTGCGTCCTGGTGCATACTGGGAAATGAACATACAAGAGTACAGATATTTAATGTGTGAAAGGAGACATAGGATAATTCTTCTCACTGCCCCCATGTGGCGGGCAATGGTACTGGTCGTAAATGTTTGCAATAGTTCCCATTTGGCCTTAATGTTGAACTTATTGATATTGCTTGTATATTATTATACTGTTACTCAAATTATCTCACAGTAGTTTTTGGACCAAGTATTTTAAAACATGTTGTAACATGATGAGTTTGCCTCCAGTGTAAACTGCACACTCTGAATTATTCCCTAATTTGCAATTAATACTTAAATTCAAAAAACATATTCTTTTTTTAGAAGGCGGACTTGCCAGTGTTGCCAAATATTGAGGCATGACTAATCTTGTTTTAGCATGGTTTGCAAAAAATACTTGCATTGAACATTTGGCAAAGAAAAACAATCACGATGGTTTCATTGGCGTTTGTTCAAGTCTTAAGTAACTTTTATAGTTCTTTTTATTATAATAAACATTTACCACACAGTATTTAGAAATGTGAACCTTAATAACTTGCAACACAGTCTGGATAATACCAACTCCAGTGATTGTTGGGAATGTGCTTAAGTAAAAGAAAACCAACAACAAAACGGTTCTGGTGTTATCTCGGTTCCAGTTAAATTATGATTTATTGAGATTTTGCATTGATACTTGTCTGTAGAGGCTCCTGATATAGCTTTTTGCTTCTATGTTTCAATTTACCTGGTTTTGAATGCCAATGTGTCCAAAAAGATGAAACGAGATTATTATAACGAGTTGATGTTTGTCAGTCTCAGAGGGCAGCAGCAGTGAAGAGACAGAAGAAAGCAAAATCGGGAGTTTTAGAAATAGTGATAGGCATAATTGAAAATGTGTTATTGTCTGAAGAGCATATTTCAGCAGACAGTGATCAGCTCTAACATTATGACTACAATACTGTACAATGAGATGCATGAGAAGGTTATTTGGTAAATCTAAATTGTGAAAGGTTAATCCCTTCTCATTCAAACCACCTCACTCTGAAGTAGAACAAAGGCAAAAGTAGAAGGCCTAACTAAAACGTTGGTATTTGATCAGTGGAACAACTAATTTCAACATCATCTTTTTAGTATGCACGACTGGGGTCACTTTTTTGTTGTGTGAATGAGTACATCTTGTTTGTTCCCCATAGAGTATACGTTTTTGACAAAATCATAACGCTGCTTGCTGTCTGCACGTCAACCATTGGGATGCAAGTCAGATTTGTAATAATATACTAAATGTTCTATAAACATGTGTACATTGATTGTTATTCTTTTCCACCTGCAGCAAAAAAGCTGTGAAAGTGCTTCAAAAACGTAAAAAGGAACACTTGAGACGTGCCAAAGAGTTTGTGTGTGCTCGTGACAATCTGAGCGTTTAAAATCTAACACATAAAACAAGCTGTTTTGAGAGAACATTATACATTTCGCTCGTGCTAAGAACATCTTCATATTTACAGAGAGATTTTAGCGCTACAATTACATCTCCAAATGAGGCATGGCAGGGACAATTAGAGACAGGGATTTCCCAACACCAGCTGCGCTCCGAGTCCAGGGGTCCTCTACATGTCACCAGCCTCACAAATTAGATCTACATACATGTTTTATGGATGATCGCTTGTTCTAACTGTTTGTTCACAGGCAGCAAACACCTCCTGCATATCAGCGCGTCATGTAGAAATGTAAATTATTTATTTGACGCCGTTCTCTTTGAAGCGTCATTCTGTGCTGCTGAACGAGATGGGGTTTGTACAAAACACTGTCTGTCAGAATGAAAAACAAAATGCCTTTATTGGATGGCAAGTTCAATTAGCTTCAAGTGCGGCGCTCTTCATATCTCTGGGTGGAGTCTGCATGTTCTCCCCGTGTTATCGTGGGTTCTCTCCGGGTTCTCCGGCTTCCTCCCACCGTCCAAAGACATGCATGTGTTAGGTAAAATTGGTGACTCTAAATTGGCCTTAGTGAGAGTGAATGGCTGTCTGTAATGTCTATGTCTCTGAGACGAGTTGGCCATTGTCCAGGGTGTACCCCGCCTAAGGCCCGAAGTCACTGGGATAGGCTCCAGTCACCCGCGACCCCGAAAGGGAACAAGCGGTAGAAAATGGATGGATGGATGGATGCGGCGCTCTCACTTCACAACATGAAGGTCTCTGGATCGATTCCCGGGCAGCGTGGGGTTTGCGCGTTGCCTGTGTGTATCAGAGTGCTCCAGTTTCCACTACAGGTAAAAACGTGTACAATAGGCTTCTCCAGGACTCCCCTGAAACACAGATGCTGAACCTCATCGGGAGTTTAAACAGAAATTGGCAACTTAAAAGAGTCCACTAGTTTTCTATTTTTCTGTGTCCATACCTCTCCACAAAGCACTGCCGTAAAGATCACACCCACAGATGATGAAGATGAGGTGCACAGACAAACTAGGCTGCATCCCACTGTCCGTCTGACTTTCATTTACTACACAAGACTCTTTTTTTCTCTACTTGGCTTCACTTTTCCCTGTGACTGTTTGAGTCTCAGCGGTCATTTGTGCTAATGTGAGCGTATTCCAAACAGGAGCGTGTGAAATGAGCATCCAATGCACTTGAGAAGCACAGCGCTGCACCTGCTGGAAGGACGAGGGAGGACATGACATCTGTTCTCTGTGTGCAGGTGGCAAGTTGTTTTTAATGGTCTCAATTAGTATGGAAGTATGGTATGGTAAATCCTTCAAATAGATGGCTATTACTTAATGAATTCCACTGCAGTGTCAGTAAAAATTATTGACTACGGACTGCTCCTAAAGGAAATCTAATTACGCTGAATACTTTATGTTCTTATGTTTATTGGAAAGAATTTTATGGACTAAATGGGATTGCTGTGTTTTGTTTTTGTACTTTGTCTTCTTTTGATTATGGACCATAATGTGAATCAATGTTTTTTCACAGATATTGCTCCATTTATTTTTCCTACACCATTGTCTATTAAACGTTCTTCAAATCTTCATATTAAGAGTGAAGATCATTTTCTCCATCCTGCAAGTGTCGTCCATTTTCTTGTAATTGTCTTGTTTCCTGCTGTCAAACTTTCATTTGTGCTTTATAAACTTATGAAATGAACAGAGTAAATTCATTTAAAAGACTGAGGCAAAGAGGTTTAAGGCTACAGAGTGCAATACAAATGTGGCTGGGTTTAGTTTACACAGTGGGTGAAGTGTCTTGCGCATGGACATATAGCTCGCACTGCCAACCTTCTGATAATACATGGAGCTGTGAATAAAAGCAGAATAAGAGCATGCTAGCAATATATTCTAGTCTCTCAAATTTCACCAAACCTGCACAAAAGTGTCGCAGGAAATTATTATTTACAAATAAAACTCACAGCAGCCTATTTTAAATGGGGGGAGATCATTGCATTACATGTCTTATTGTGTCAGCAGGAGATACCAGGTCTATTATCACACAACAAAACCCAAACACACATATTGAAAAATGAATATTGGTCTTTTTTGGCTGCGAAAGTCAAGCAGAGAGAAAAGTTAACTCCCTAAACTGAAAATATAATGAGGAAGGTCAGTGGTTAGGAAATGCTGTGTTTACACAATTATGCACAAGTTTAATAGATGAAGCGTCACGGCCAAATGCGTCCTTCCAATAAGTTTATTTCCCTGCACAAAGCACTGCAGTAAAGTTCACACCCACGTATGATTAAGATGAGCTACACAGATAAACAAGTGCATCCCACTGTCCCGATTTCAATTATTAGTTGCACTGTTTTCCGTAGTCTCTTGATGGAAACAAAATATACATGCTTGGGCCAACTCCAAAATACAGTAGCAAAGTACTAGTATTTATGGCAGTATTGTAGTTATTATGTAGTAGTAAAAGGGTAGTGACAGTATTAGCTGTCAAATAAAGTATGGTAATAACAGTACTTTTATGCCAGAAGCTCCTCAATGAAAGCCCTTTCATAAAATACCTTTGGACACCATGGTACTATTCAGTATAAAACTTCAAGAGCTCCGCTAAAGGATTTTTTAGAGCAAAGTAAAACTCAAACCAGCCAATCCAACAGGCTCTTACTCTGTGACCAGCGGCAGCAGCATCAGCCGGTGTCCTCAGATGATAAAGCCTTTGCATGAGAATGAGCGGTGGGTTTCAGGTGGGTCTGCCATCGCTCCATCATGTGTTTCATGTGTTTGTTATCAGCACACATCAGAAGGTCTGCTCTTCTCGTGTCTCTCCGCCTCTCACTCGACTCTGTCCAATTCATCATTATTCATCCCAATGAAACATTTACTGCAACTGGTTTGTAGAATTCCTTTGTGTAATGTAAGACTAAAGCTGTCTTATATTGTGTAGAGCAGATACTTAACTTTGTTTTGCAATTGTATACATTATTTATTCTGTATCCGTTCTCTGGATAGTCACAGCAGCCCCTCCAACCTCTATTAATTACACTCACTCTCAAATTATACAGACAAGAAGGGTGAAGTCCTGCCCAAGGATCTGGTCAGACCTGGGATTGAACAGCCAACCATCGGCATTGTGGGAAAACAATTGTTTGTTTATTGAGCCACTCCCATATTCTCCCACACTTTGCACAGGGGATAATAATCATCCACATTCATGTCATATGGGCCCCTCTTTTGAAACAGCTGCCCAATATATACTAGGTAACGGGCTGTATTTTAAAGTTCTGCCCATACAAGATTAACACACTGTCATACTGGACAAGATTTCAGGCAAAGCAGTAATATCACCATGACGACTAGCAGTTGGAGGACGCCTCACCAGAAATGCAGTAATTGTTCGCAGGCAGACAGGGATTCTTATTCCAGCACTTCCGTGTTTAAGCTGGAGTTTTCTGATTGAATCTGTCACTTGGTGGTTTTTCCTGTGAATATTTGGGTCTCGATGGGCCTTTGTGGTAATGTGAGCACGTTCCAAACAGGAGCGTGTGAAATGAGCATCCGAAGAGTCTGAGGAGCACAACGCTGCACCTGCTGGAAGGACGAGGAAGGACAGGGAGCGGAAAAGACAGCGTGACTAAGACATCTGTTCAGTGTGTGCAATGGCAAGATGTTTTTAATGCTTTTGAAAAATAAATAAATAAAATCACTTTCATTAATGCCTTTACTCAGATGCTCTTCAGGATATTTATTGTCTTTTAGGTAAGTTATGTCCAGGCAGAACACACACATGCACTGCTGTACAGGCCAGTAGTAGTGGGCGCCCGCCATCTTCTGCCGTCAGGTGGAACCTATAAAAAGGCGCTCCCTCTAGCTCTCATTCTCTGATCTCTGACACTGTTGTCATTTCCGGGTTTGTGCTGAGGGTTGGGCTCCCCGTCGTTCACAGGTATGAGGTGTAAATATACGCGTATATTGGACCATTTGAATTCATTTCTAAACTACTTTGGCTTCTTTAGTGCCGTCGCTCCAAGGGCCTCACCCCTGCAAGTCTTATTGTAGCTCCAGCGTGTATCTAGTGGCTCATTAAGCCTCACTGTCAGTCACCTCGTTGTCCACGTTTGGTCGGCTCCGCTGTCATATGCACCGGCTGTTTGGCGTAAAGCCTGTGGATTGAGTCGTGGTGCGTCCGTAAAGTGGTACGTGTTGCCTAATCACTCTGGCCCCACATAAAAGTGTTACTGTTGTACTAATACTTTACATAGGTAAATGGGAGCTCCTTGGAGCAGCTGCGTGGAACTACGGCACGACAAATGCACTATCTTAAGGTCGCGGTCCTGCACCTGGCGTGGGGGGGTCCGTAAGTGCGAACGTGAGCTGACCTCCACTGAATTGTGAATATAATTTGTGTACAGTACATTTTAACCGGACAGAACTCTTATGCAATTAAAGTACATTTAAACTGAACCAAGTGACTCTGTTTGTCAATAACGAAGCAGCGTGTCCTTTACTTGTTTAATTTTGTCCCTGGGTCTATCCTACGTGGCGTTGTTGGTGCTTTTAATATATCTTCTAAGCTAAACTATGAATTTAACGGCCATAAACTTTCCCTCAACTGTAACAGATTTACGTAAACCTGATGTAGCCAAAACGTTTTCCGTTTAAATTTCTCATGGAATAGCTGCCTTATAACTTTATAACACTATGCTGCTTTAAAACTTCCGCTCAAGCCCTGGCCTTGCCACATTTCTACAGTTTGCTGATTTTAGATGAGTTTTAATTTTACTTAGAGATTCGTGGTCACATTATTTGGTTGGGCAATCATCAACAATATGGGCTCCGAGTGAAATGTGAGACAGAAAAAAAAACTATCCGAATTACTGGAAACCCCAACATTACATCTAATAACGCTATGTTGAACTTGAATCTTTGTCTCAAAAGGGTGATTTAGTTACTCAAAATAAATAAATAATAAAAATGCACAATTCACAATCAATGCAAAAATACAAACACTGACAACACAGTCTCACATTTGTCAGAGTCAGTCCAGTAGAAGCAAACCGAGGGTTCACATTCTCTGAGTTTAAGTGCATAAGCTCAAGCTCTGTTGCTAGTCATAAAACAGTGCTAAGACGAGGAAGCACCAACAATTTTTTTTCTTCAAAACTTCCACAATGATGCATGGGTTTTTGGTAGTTCAGCGATAAATTATTATGATCTATGAAGTTTTATAAAAGGGGATTCAAAACTGTTTTTGATATAAAATAACACCTTTTGTATTTTACTCTCAAAACATTGGTTACCATTGTGTGCAAATCGCTGTTCAAACCACTTTCCACAGTAACACACACGTATCATCCTTGTACTATTGTATCTGTACCATCTCGTCCATCATCTGCACTCTGGCCATCCACCCACGTTCAGCTGCACTTAGTTTCCCTGCCGGCCCCGCTTTTATCCGGCCACTGCGACCAACCAGTGGAGGAATGAGCGTGAATCACCTTTTTATCCAATGGCGCTCAGTAAAAACATCTTTCACTTTGAGTTTTCTGGATGACCGGGCTGCGCTGTAAAACTCTATCTACTACTGTACCACTACCACACAGGTCACATTGTTTGACCCGGGCTTAGACTCTATCTAAGCGTGAAGACGAGAGGCATGCACACGCAAATCTGTTGTTTTCTCGCCCCAGTTCTGCTCCACTCACCTTATGTTGTCATGTTTCATTGCCATCTTCTAGTCTTTATGGAAATGTCATTGTTTTGAATAAAGTATTGCATTAAACCTGTCCATCTTGCATTTACAGGTATTTTTACAGCTGAAAAATACTTTGAAAGACATCATTTGTTACTGTGTACGTACGAGGTCACCTCTCAACAGATCTGACCTGAAACTTGCCCTAAAGGGGTCACCTGCCGTTTGATTTCATACACTGGAACATTACAGGCCAACTAATAACACCTCCAGCACAACAGGCAGATGACCAGAGAAGTTACACTGCACCTATGAAGCCACTGGTATATTGCAATGCTTTGATAACATTTTAGCTTTTTTAAAATGCCCATGGCTCCACTGACCAAATGGGACAAAAATACTGGCAACATGAAAGGAGTCAGTTGGGATTGCATGTGATAAGAGAATAGTTCAAGAGGCTGCTCCATACTGTTGCTTATCTTTAAACGAGACACAACGCGGTATAGCCAGATACCAGTATATAAGGAACATATCCATTCAATTCCCACACTTGCTGCTAAGCCACAGCTGCCCTGGACTGACTAATGGAGACCAATCTGCACCAATTGCCAAACCAGCCACAACTGATTCATAAACACCACATTCAAAAATACAGAATGGATGAAGTGTCTTCTTGCACATGGACACAAATGGAGCATGCACTGCCAACCTTCTGATTATGCACGAGGAAAGGATCATTTCATGTTAGCTATACATTCCGGTGGCCCCTGCCTAGTCACCAAACTTGTCCAAAAGCATTACAGAAGATTATTAAATGGGGGAATAGCATAACTGTGTGTCAGCAGGAGAAAAGAGAGGGAGAACGTTAAAACTCTAAACTGAAATGTGAATGTGAAATGAAATGTCAGTTGTCTGGACTGCTGGGGCAAAGAAATCATGTGTTTACCCAATCGTGCACATACATTTTTGTTATTTAAGTTTTTGTAGAAATTGGCAACTTAGAAGTGTCCACTAGTTTTATGTATTTTTTTTTCTATACCTCTGTACAAAGCACTGCCGTAAAAATCACACCCACAGAAGATTAAGATGAGGTGCACAGACAAACTAGGCTGCATCCCACTGCTCGTCTGACTTTCATTTATTGCAGAAGCACTCTTTTTCTCTCTCTTGATGGAATCCAGTGGAACAAAATGGTACGGTACATACTTGCACCAGCTCCACAATACAACTCATTCCTATCGCATTTTCTATAGCAATGTAGAAAGGTATTTTTAAGAGTGTAGATTCAAGTGGTAGTTGTATTGCCTGACAAAATAGCCTTAATGCGAGAACTTCTACCTCAAAGCCCTTTGTATAAACTCACTTTGGACAGAGAACCAGCCTACAATTCAGTATGAAAACTTCAAAAGCTCCACTGAAGGACCTTTCAGAGCAAAGTTAAAATCAAACGAGCCAATCCAACAGGCTCCTACTTTGTGGCCGGCAGAAGCAGCCTCTGTGTCCTCAGATGATAAAGCCTTTGAATTTTGCATGAGAATCACCAGTGAGATTTCAACCTGTCGGGTCGGTCTGCCAATCGCTCCATCATGTGTTTCATGTCTTTGTTATCAGCGCACATCAGGAGGTCTGCTCCTCTCACTCTGCCCTGTCCAGTTCATTTACTGCATCTGGGTTGTAGAATTACTTTGCGTAGTAATAATAAGACTAAAGCACCAGTCTTACATTGATTTTCAGACACAGACAACGTGACAGCTTTACAACTACTATGCTTTGCCCCTCCTTGAACAACCTCTTTAATGTGGTGAAGGGGTTTGAGCGCCCAAATGATCCTAAGGCAAACAGGTCCGAGGTGATGGGTCAGAGTGGTTCAGAAGCCTCTTACAATGAGTTCAAGAACAAGACCAGGTATGATTCTCTGATTAGTATTACCAGGGCCCCTGAAGCCAGGCCACACATTATGGTCGTGAGCTTTGGGTAATGACCGAAAGGTCAAGATCATGGATACAGCTGTGGAAATGAGCATCCTCCACAGGGTGGAGAGAGAGGGCGAGGAGCTCAGTCACTGGGTAGAGCTGCTGAGGTGGCTCGGGAATCTGTTCGGATGCATGTCTCACTGGGAAGAGGGAAGAGGGACTATTCCAAAACAATGTGAATGAAAGTTGTTCAAACTGTTTGCAAACGTATTAAAAAAAAATCCTTCAATGCTGCAAACATGTTTCTGTACCCTTCCCCAGATCTGTGCCTGGATACAATCCTGTCTCGGAGGTCTACAGACAATTCCTTGGACTTTGGCTTGTTTGTGCTCTGACCCTGTAAACTGTGGGACCTTCTATAAACAGGTGCTTTTCAAAATCCTGTCCAGTCAACTGAATTTACCACAGGTGGACTACAGTCGATTCAGTCCCATCTCACCCATGTATCACTCTATGGGGAGACTAAACAGCCACTTCACAAAAGACTGTACCAACACAGAAGGCATGCAATTGTAGAGCGCTGTGCATCTTCATCTTAAAGCCATAAACCTCTTTAGAAGACAGTGAGGTGAAGATTCTAAGCAGGAGAAGAGATGGTTTGAAAGAGGAGTTAAATAGGCTATTTTAGTTTAAAAACAAAAAAGAAAATCATTCTTTAAACAGAAATTGTTATTTAAGGTTAATTTGACCAGGAATATACAATAGCATCTTGAAACAGCTTGAGTCAGGTACGATCAGGTACGATGGAGCTGCAGCCAGCAAACTAGGATTTCTACAGCCTATTGCTGTTAGAGTAACAAAGAAGATTAGTCTGAGGTAAAACTTAAGTACAACAAACAATTGGATGAACTAAGGCTGATGTAGGTGGTCAGAGTGCTGAGCTCAGATCCACAGATTGATAATGACTTGGTCGAAACATCTTGTTCGTCAAAAAGATGATTACATTTGAAACGTTTTCAACTATGTACCTGAGCACAATTTTGATTGTCATGGTAAACACTGTAAACACATGTACATGTGCTTTTTTTGTTTTATCATTTGTAATTCATTTTCAAAGAATTCCAACAAACTTCTTTCTCTTTGTTATTATGGGGTGTTTGTAGAATTTTGAGGATATTAGTGAATTTAATCAATTTATGATTAAGGCTGTAACATAACCAAATGCACTGTATGTGAGACACAAACATACTCAGTTATTATGTTGTGTTCATGTACTGCATGTTTGATGTCTCTTAATCACTGCAAAGCGATTTACCCAAGGGTACCAATAACTAACTTAACCTAACTCCTGTCTAACCTGTCTCATTAGCATTACAAACAGAAAACCTATTTAGAACTGCCACATGTTAATTTGTATTCCTGTTACATTTGGAAACCATGTTGATCCTTCTGGGCCACCGTAAATACATTTATAAAGCCTGCTGACATTTGCCTTGTTGCTTCAGCCTGTTACACAGCCTGGTTGTTATGGCTCATGTTGTGTGTATCTGTATGGAGCAGCTCCTGCTGCTAAAAGATAGTCTGTGTGATATTACAAGATTTTCATTCCCTCTGTTAGTTTTTAGTCAGACGCTGTTGTGAATAAGTCCTTTCTATAGCCCTGTGGTGTGTTTGTAGGAGTCTGAGGGAAAACACCAGTGAAAACAGGAGATGACGAGATTGGACCCTGGTGCAGGACACACAGTGTTGTAGAGAATAGAACTACAGTGCGTGAAGGCTTTATACAAGTTTTATGTTAAAGCCATTGCCTTTTGGATTCTAGTCCACCAGAAGTTCTCTGATGCCTCTGCTATCATTGGACTGGACTCATAACTCAGACTTTACAGGAAGAGCCAGAGTCGGCTCTACCTCCTGAGGAGACTCAGGTCTTTTGGAGTGACGGGGCCACTCCTGAAGACCTTCTATGACTCTGTGGTGGCATCAGCTCCTGTACGGTGTGGCCTGCTGGAGCAGCAGCATCACAGAGAGGGAGAGGAAGAGGCTGGACAGAGTCATCAAGAAGTCCAGCTCCGTCCTGGGCTGTGCTCTGGACTCGGTGCAGGAGGTGGGGGACAGAAGGGTCCTGGCTAGATTCACATCTATGCTGGACCATGAGTGTCACCCCCTGCAGGACACTCTCTCCGCTCTGGAGAGCAGCTTCAGTGAGAGACTGATCCACCCTCGCTGTGTGAGAGGTCAACAAGGAGAGGTTTACGTTTTTTTTTCTTATCTTATAGTTAGCCTTTAGAGTGTGATGATTTGTAAATTAATTGGTTATAGGTTCTTAGTTTTATACCAGATGTTGACAAAAGGTGTATGGATTATATAAAAAATATCTCCCAAACATGATTGTTTCCTAGGACTGTCACAATACCACATTTTGAAGCGTGATACTGTAACCGAAATTATCACAATAAAAGATAATATTGAAATGACTTTATGCTACTGACACAATAACAATAAAGCAGACTATTTCCAATGAACTTTTAAAATAACTAATATCATTAGAAAAAACATGAGATGCAATAAATTAATAGTAAAATGAATCACTTAGTAGTTAGTTTCATTGTATCTTAAAAGCGGTATGAACGATTTTTTTCAGCAAATTTTTTTATCATATTTCCTCGTGGAGTGGATAAATCATTTGTCCTGCCACATATCAATCATAAAACGCACCTATCTCTCACCTGCAGCCGCGTCAGGCTCGTGCCCACGTTTCCGTGTGCCTAAGCGCATGGATCTATCATAATATAGTTCCCTCAGTGTACGGGGCAAAATGAAGACGAAGAAAGACAGTTCGAGCTGACGCAGAAGTGGACAGAAATCTACGGGAGACGAGCGATGCGATGCTCTTCATTGCGCTAATAAACAAACGCACGTGTGTGTTGTATCAGTCCGCACGGGGGAGTGCACATGCGCACTTCCGCCTGCGTCCATACCGCCTTTAATTACTTGATCCTGCTCATCTTAAATGTAATTACTACAACAAGAAAATTATTCAAGTTAATAAACAAATACAAAAATAAATAAACATGATAAATACTGAGCCTCAAAAAACATTGTACCAACTTTCATTTCTGGAGCGATTGATTAGTATTTATCATGACAATCTAGTGTTTTCAAACTAATCATATCCAGCCTATTTTTAGAGATAGCAGTTAAAAATATTCTCATGGCATAACATTTGTGTTCTTCGGTTGAGGTTTTCTTGCTTATTATCCAATTGAAAAGCTCCTTGGTTTGGGTTGCCAGATCCTACATCTGAAAACAGTGTAGTATTTTCCCTTTGCGGAATAAATGCAAAAAGGGGGAAGTTTCTTGCATACAGGGCTCACAAAAAAGTCAAATAAATCCTTGCACCAAAAAAGGGGTAACATTTTGGATAAAGGAATCTTAGAATATCTTTAATTCATGCTTTCAGGTGTTTCAAGTGTCAAAAGTCAGAAGCAATGTTTCATGGTCATAATTAGGATTTAACAAGTCAGCGCCGGTAAGAAGGGAAAAATCAAGTGACCCATTATTTTCATACATTTAATCAAGGCTCGAGTTTGTGGAGAGAAAACATCATTTCCATTGTCCTCTGCAATCAGCTGAAGGAGCCTGAGTGGAGGGGGCCGGGGCACAACAAAAGGTACACGCAAGGACCCACTTTAATAATGATTTCTGTATTGTCTTTTCTGCACAGCCTTTTCCAGGGGGAACACATAAATACAATTGAGTAGGAATTGATAAAAGCACAATTTCCATGTTCAAGAGTACATTTTTCTGCATGCCTATATAACAACAAATTAACTTGTACCTGTCTTTTCCCCTCTTTACACTCTGTGAACTGTACTGTAACAAATAATCTGGCTCCAAGTGAGAAATGAAGCCTGCGTAAATTCAGCCTGGAAGACCTAACTCCATCCATCTACATCAAGGCCACCATGGAAGGACCCCTCTCCCCAGCGCCATCATCGCACTCAAGCGGGCGCCCACCTGTCCGTCTGTGAGAGTCAGATCCCTCACTTCACCATGGACTCTCCCAGGTTTCTGCGCTTATCCCAAAGAGGTTATGCAGTTTTTCCCGGCCAAGAAGGAGGGTGAAAGGTCAGGGGGCGTCTGTACCATGGCCCTGCTGCTCCTCATCCCCAATCAACGCTCTCAAGTGACTCCTCCTCGCTCCAATCAGCGCCAGGCGGTCACATTTAAGCCCTCAGGCAGATGGCTCGGCCGCTCAAACCGTACTGCGACCCACCACCTCCCCAGCTCCTCCTCTGCATTCCCCTCATCCTCTACCATCTCTTCACATCTACCACCACCAGTCTCCAGGCTCCGGGGGGAAGGTATCTAATTCAATCAGATCATGGAGTGCCCATGATCGCTACGCCTTCCACCGGGGTCTGAGCGCCAAATAAACTTTGCAATAAAGTTTTCTGCTTTTGAGTCTCTCCAGGGTGAAATGATCACGTGTTGAGTTGTGGTCACATTTACGAGAAAATGTTCGTTCAACAATAAGAGATGAGATAGTGTGGGTTTTTAGCAAGACATGGTATTGAATACAGATATTAATAAGAAAATATAAAATCTAAATTAATTTCAAGGTGTTTATTTGATTTTATCTCCTGGCAGAGCTTGGCAGATATAAATCATATAATCTTGACCTAATACTCAAAGTACTCTTCTCCATCGTTTTACAGTGTTGAATTTTACATCGACAGTATAAATATTCATCTTAAATTGTACACAGACAAAAAAGCTATTTCCTTATTCATCCTTTCCATTCATATTTAGACTTGAAGGCCAATTTAGCACCAGCTCTGCCCCGACATGCTCCACTGCCCAGGATTCCATACAACGTTAACAACCAAAACAAAGACCACAGCCATAGACGGAGGTTTGTTCATTATAATTGCACAAACTTATTAACAGCAGGTGTAAAGATTGATATGTGTGTGACCTGCTCCATCAATCTCAGTGTAAACCCAAAGAGACACAGAGATTAGTGTTGGCAGGTCTGAGGAGAATCCAAAGTGGAGGTCGTCCTTGTCGGATTGACCTGCAGAACATAACAAGTGAATTAATGATGTTGTGGACGACTCTGCATAACAGACACGATGAATATCAGGCTCCAGATGAGAGACAGATAGATGCAGGATTTACTTCTTACTCGCAAGTTGGAGAAACTGCTTTGTATTTTATAAATCATTTCCCCCACAAAATATTTGAGCAATAACATGCCCAGTTTTAAATCAATGCTAAAAATTGTTAATGCCCCACTGTGGATATTCCAGGAAACATCTCACAGTACACCTTTAAAATTGTATGATTTTAAAGGCGCTATGGGTTTATAATATGGATATAGTCTATAGTATGAAGTACATATAGCCCATCCAGAGGTTTCCTAAAACTGACCTTGAGAGCTGCTTATTGAAATGAAACAATGAATGAGTTTCAAGTGGAGGGCCACAGAGTGGATCATTCAAATGGGGGTGTTTAGCACAGCTTAGACTCTGAACTCTTAGGACCACATTTGGTCCCCAGGCCATGCTTTGGACACCATGGTCTATAATGATGTAACCTTCAATTAATCATAGGCTCGGGGCCAGTATGAAGCTCACTGGGTAGTTATATCATGTATGTTTTACATATGATAATCAAAATGGAAACTGTTCACACTTGGTAAACTGAAACAGATCTGAAACATTTTCCATTGCAGCAGTGTTGATTTAAAATAAATCATTATTTATCCTCAGTGTGTGAGCTTTTAGAAACATTTTGTTGTTTAATTTATTTGAGTCCAGCGGTTGTTAATTTAGTTGACAAAAGTCTGCTTTTTGATCTGTCTGTGTGGACTTGTCCTTTCTTATTTTGGAGCTCTTTAAACAAACCTGACCATTCAGAATAAAATCACTTAAACTGATGCTGAAGAAAACACATAGTACCTATTGTACATCACATTAAAAAGATCAAACTGTCTCCATTGCCCTTGCTTAAATAATACAAGAACACAATTGACAAAGACAGTGTGTCCCAGAAGACATCATTACACGTCTCCACACGTCTTCCTTCTCTCGCTCCTCTTTCCCTATTATTATGATTGAACATTTCCATCTCTGCACTGAAAAACAATAATTGTCCATCCATCATGTCATAGAAAGTACAATAGATTATTTTTTCCACCCAATATTAATCACAACAAGAATCTGCGACAGTGGCTCAGGCGATATAGAACGGTCGTCTTGTAACCAACAGGTCGGTGGTCAAATCCCAGTTCTACCACAACAACTACTGGTCAAATCATATACACGTGTTAGATTAAACGTTAAGGGAATGGACACAGTAACTCACACATTGCAATATAATAGCAAAGAGGAGAAAATAAAATAAATAAAATAGCATAAATAGCATATAGTCAATTAAAGCGCAAATTACAATACAGACTTGTGTAAGATGTATAGGGGTGTTCATGGTTAACTGATTAACCAATGAATTGCCTACAAATACGAGTGCATTTCATTACCATGATTTCTAATAATACTTGTAATAATTGTCAATGTGACGCCTCCAATAATAATAGACTTATCTCCATGAGCAAACCTGAGGGAAACTGTAGTAATTATAGGTTAATATTATGGGTGTTGTTCATTTGAAACTAGCTCTTTTACTTGCACAAGCTAAGGTACGGGTCTAACGTTAGTGACTTTACAACGTGCTTTATTCATAATTACTACAATAGTGTTTATAGGCTCTTTCATTGACTTGTGTCGTGCTACTCGTTGTGAACTGTGTGGGTTATTACCGTATTTTTTCATAGTTTTGGCCGGGGTGCAACTTATACTTATATACTTATACTCCGGAGCGACTTATATGTGATATTATTTGTTATCTTCACACTTGCAACCGCATCTCATACTCCAGTGCAACTTATTTATGTTTTTTTGGCTGGTGCGACTCATACTCTTTTAGTCGACTTATAGTCCGAAAAGCGTTTTCTACAGCTTGTTCCAGTTAAGGGTCTCGGGTGACTGGAGCCTATCCCAGTGACTTTGGGCCTTAGGCAGGGTAGACTCTGGACAGGGCAGGGGCCGGCTCATCGCAGGGATAGCACAGAGACAGAGACAACCATTCACTCTCATTCACTAGGGCCAATTTACCCAACACATGGGAGGAAGCCAGAGAACCCTGAGAAGACCCACGTAACACAGGGGGGACATGCAGACTCCACCCGGAAAGGTAACGTGATACTGGTCTGGCCCGGGATCGAACTGCTAAACAGAGGGCTATTATGACTCATCCAATAAAAACAAAAAAAACACTATTGACTGTGAGGGGCTCCAACTACAGAACATTTTAGTGTGATGTATGATGAAACGGTGACTTGGAAATGAATAACAGTAAAATACTATGTATTTCTAGCTGAACAATGTATGACAATTACTCGCATGAAAGAAGCGTCTCCAACCAACCCCTTTGAACCCACAACCCTCTCTTACATGCGATGGCGAACTACGACCAATCATCATATGGAGGGATCAGTGGAGAATAAAAGCATAAGCTGAAAAGATGAGCGGGACAAAGATTACATTACAACGACATAAGGGACAGCTAAAAGCAAATAGGCAGGCAGCCAGAGCAAGAGCAAGCAGCCGCTCTGCCGTAGACGTTGCTGCGCTTGTGGCGGCGGCGCTGAAGGCTAAGCTAACATGGGCAGTGCTGATGAATAGGGCCTGTCAGGATAAGCCAAACAAACAAAGATCTGTATGGTGTATGACAAGGGTCCTCCAGGCGCCACGATGAACAATGGCCTTTCCCGATCCACGGAATAGCAATGAGACAGGACACATATGCAGGAGGTATACAGCGCTCTGCCTTTTAATCTCCGAGCGTGTGCATTAAGGACAGACACGTCAGGAGAGGAGAAAGTTAGGTTAATGAATGTGACAAAACGCAGCTGACTAATAGTGGCAGGAGCGACGGAAAACAGAGCGAGTAAAGTAAAGTAAAGCATGGAGAGCTAACAAATCATGTAACATAATAATGAGCCATACTTGTAACACATCTACACACACAGGTTAATCATGAACTATCAAAGAACTTAGCACTGAAGGACACATACTATCTAAAATGTATTATCCAAAATGTTATAACACTGTACTGTGCCTTCATCAAACATTTTGCTTCCTTTATGTCCAAATGCAAGGCCGGTTTGGCAAATATTGTGTGGTTAGTTGCAGATTGCCAGTTACAGTGTCTCTGGAAATAAATCACTTATTCCAGATTTTGTTATGTCAATGCCTTATTAAAGAATAAATAAATCATTATTCACCTCAAAATTATACAAACAATACCCCATGATGACAATGTGAAAGAAGGTTGTTTGAACTATTGAAAAAAATATGATTAGAGAAAAAGCACATAAGTATTCAGAGCGTTTGCTATGGCGCCTTTGAGATGCTTCTACAGCGTGATTTGAGTCCATCGGTGGTAAATTCACTTGATTGGACATGATTTGGAAAAGCACGCACTTGTTTATATAAGGTCCCACAGTTTACAGTGTCAATGCACAAACCAAGCATGAAGTCCAAGGAATTGTCTGAAGACCTCTGAGACAGGAGTGTATCCAAGCACAGATCTGGGAAAGGTACACAAACATTTCTGCAACACGAAGCTTCCTATGAGCACAGTGGCCTGCATCATCTGTAAATGGAAAAAGTTTGGAACCGCCAAGACTCTTCCTAGAGCTGAAACTAAATTCTCTGGTCTAATGAAACAAGGGTTGAACTCTTTGGCTTGAATAGCAAGCGTCATGTCCAGAGGAAACCAGGCACTGCTCATCACCTGACCAGCTCCATCCCTCCAGTGAAGCAGCAGGCTGTGGGGATGTTTGCAACAACAATCTTCATTCCCATGGTCATTATGGGGTATTGTCTGTAGAATTTTGAGGCAAATAATGAATTTAATCAATTTTGGAATAAGGTTATAACATAAAATGTGGGCAAAGTATGAGTTTGAATACTTTCTAGATGTACTGTACACCAACTCCAGGGGACTGGGGGCCATATTTGTCAAATAATGAGCAGATTCCTGTAGTTTTGTGTGAGAACTTTTGTCTAATTACATACAAACCAGACCAGATTGCTGCAGTGTCCATTGCAGATTCTTTCTGCAGATCCGTGTGGCTGCTGGATCTGCGCCCGCAGTGCGCCAAGGTCACTGTGTATTTCATTTAGTCTTGGTCCCAAATCGCACCCACATCGGAGTCAGCGTGCACCCACCGCTTGTTTGATGAATCCTGTTTAGAGAGTTCTTGCCCCTCCAAGCATCAAAAACACCCACTTCTGAATTTTACAGATTGTTTATGTCATAAGTAGAGATCAGTTAAAGGTTAAAGTCCATGAATCATCGCTGAACTTGTTTTGAGCATTTCTGCCGCAAATCACAATCATTCCAACTGTGTGGCTGCATTACCATGTCAGAGCAAGCATTTGTTTATCCCACCCAATGTAATTCCCTCTGCAGCCAGTAGATGGAGCCAGAAATAAATTCTGGCATGGGACACACCAAGCATGACATGAAGTCAATTAGTTTTTTGTAAAAAAATAAAATAAAATATTCTGCTGTTAAAACCATGATGAGATGCCAAAGTAAAGGCACTCAAAAGGCTGCATAATATTTGTCCTTTAATAAACGTCAGCCCATGTTTACAGTACACGCCAAACAGCCGGGCCATATGACAGCGGAACCGACCAAACGTGGACGACGAGGTGACTGACAGTGACAGTGGGGCATAGCAGCCACCAGACACACGCAGGAGTGTTACACAAGCGAAACGTTGCAGCGGTGAGGCCCTAGGAGCGTCTAGAGGGAGCGCCCCCTGGCGGTAGAAGATTGCAGGCGCGCACTGCCACATGTGTATAAGCGCTTGAGTGCCTTGTTATAAAGTTGATTCGATGTCCCACCCAAACCCCTCATTACTGAAATGAGTGAAGCTGCAGCAGTGGATCACCTCACAGAGCCATATGGGGGTGTTCTTCTGATATGAGCTCACACGTGACACACTAAACAGCTGCACCCGTTTACACACATGAGCAAACACACGGCTATTTCCATTACAAAAAGGAAAGTATTTGTGAGACAAAGTTGGTCAGTTGAATTTTGACTAAAGGTCTCAAGTAAAAATAAAAAGGTAGTTGACGCGATAAAAGAGTTGTAAATGTCTTGTTCAAGCCAACCAACATTTACGTTGCAACTACTTAAATTATTATTACTCATGACATTGCTATTGCTGTTACAATACCTGTCTTTTTCACAGGCTAGAAGCTGGATGAAGGGACCTTTAAAATCAAACAAAAGTCCTTGTCCACCAGTGTGTTTGCATGTGGGGTAATTGTCTCCCCTGCCTCTGTTTGTGTTCTTGGACGCTGTTTAACACAGCCCGGTTGACGTCCCGGTGGGTCTGCTGTACCATGCCAGCCTTATTTGTCTTTGGGTAGTGTATATTTTAAAACTTTTCACCACTCGTCTGGGGGATAAATGTGTGGAACTAACGTGTTTGTTTTGTAGACGCCACTGGCCATTTATCATTTTTATTTCGGTCTCATTTAGTTTGTTTCCTTTGGGTCTGAGTTAGCTTTGCTGTATTTCCATGTTTTCTCTGTGCTGGTGAGGCATGATTTATTTTTGGGTTTTGTCCGTCTTCTGGACTGTTGAAGTGTTGTTCTCCTTTGTTTCAGGGTCTGGTTTGAGTGTGGTCTTGGTGGTAGTTTCTCACTTCAGCCCCGTCACTACTCGTGTTCTGTGGGATATTTTTAACCCCCTTCACATACTTGCATGCTTTAGTTTTGCTTCTTAGTTTGGTGTTAGTGTGTGTACATGTGCTGCACTGAGCGTAGCGAGTACTCCGTTTTCATTTGTATCAGCCTCTACCACGTGCACCCACGGCCGG
Organism: Eucyclogobius newberryi; assembly: GCF_026437365.1. NCBI lineage: Eukaryota > Metazoa > Chordata > Actinopteri > Gobiiformes > Gobiidae > Eucyclogobius > Eucyclogobius newberryi. The sequence goes on from NW_027315723.1 coordinate 31,188,875, forward strand.
CTAGCCCTGAGCATTAAAAAAATAGTAATCAATTATTTATTTAAATCCTGCAAGAAATAATAAATATAATTTTTGTATACTTTTGTACATTAACTGTTTTTTTCAGTTTTTTTCCCCAATAATCAGATTCCTAAAGCCCTTCCAGATTCAGCACTCACTTCACTGTCTTGAAGATCTGTGGACACGTCTTTTGGTCATGGTCTGGACCAATGGTACATACAAAAACTGTACATGCAGTGAAATAGTTTCAAAAACCTTTGCATCTTCAAGTTGTTGGCCACTTCCTCTCTACCCACAAGGCAGCATTCAGTAGAGACACCTGCGTTGCCAAGAAACACGAGAAAATATTGTTATCAGGTCTACGAAAGATGATTTGGCATAAAGCTTGCATTGGCATGTCATCACTTTGTCTACGCTGGATTGAAGACAGCAGACAGCAGCCGTAAATGAAATAAAACATTTGAAACAAACCACAAGGATTTGGTTTGACTGCTCAGACAGATGGTTAAAAAACGTTTCGTACCATAGTGTACCATAGTGTATACAGTCGCAGCTGTAGATTTAAGTATTATTTTGTGTTACACTGAATTCTTTTTGGGTCATATAAAGACGTATCAACTGCCTTTTGTGTTGACATAAATCAAAGAAAATAATATCGTCGACAATTTATTCAAAGCAACACAGCATAGCTTTCAACTCACCAGCAAGATGGGGAAAACAGAACTGTGGAATATTATTGACAAAAGAAACAACATTTCCATGGAAACATGCATGTGAAGGCTCCTCTCGTCAGGTTTGTGGAGATGCAAGCCCACTCGCAGTAAGGACTCATGTTTTTCAGAGTGATAAAAACACAAAACCCAGGCTTTTATCTGAGTCGACATTTACTATTTTAGCGCACAACAAACTTCCAGCCATATTTTTTTACTAATGTGTACGCATCGGTTTGCATTGAATAAAAACCTGTATTTACTATGAGTTTATGATGAATAATGGACACATAAAATAGCTTGGTCGATAAAAACCCATCTGCCTTTTCAACCAAAGTTTTCTCTGTGACAAACGTGTAAAATATATTATCAAACTTTTTGACTTGAACAGCTGCGTGTGCTACTACTTTGTGACTTTAGCGCCTGGAGAACATACTGTATCCAAAGCTTCACAAAAGGTGTCAGAAGCAACATGAACAAAATATGGAGTGCATGTAGTCATTCATATTTTAAGCCCTTTATAAATTTCAGATTTGAAACATGGAGTGCAGTGAATCTCTGAGAATAACAACACATCTGTATGAACGTTCTCAAGGCAAAAGACAGACAGTGTGAGTGAGTTAAAAGGGCTGTACCAGATTTACACAGTTTCTAAAGGTGAAAAACAGAACTAGTTTATTTACTAAATGAACAGCGCTTTCTCTGTAATAATAATTATATTTTGCCAATGGGCAGATGTCATATGATGCAGCACAACATTTTCTGGTAATCAAGTTTTAAAATGAAAAAAATTAAATCATAAAAAATGAATAAATAATTTAATACATTAAAATACTTCTTTTCTTCAAACTGTCACAAAATAATATGATAGTATCACAACATAACGTGATAGTATCATGTTAAAATGTAAAACTGAACAAATAATAAATTTATATTAAAAAAAATAATCATAAAAAGTAATACTGCCCCATTTTATTCAGGCCCCATTGGCAGCTCGACGCTTCTGTATGAATGCAACACTTTTCTCAGTAACTATAGTTTCCTTGTTTGAAATGACACATTCACCTTCATTCAACCACAAAATAAGGCGAGATACCAAACTTAAACAGCAACTTTTTTTCTTCAACGTCTGTATTTGTACAAAACAATCAAGTTGACGGAATGGGAGAGTGTCCAAAGCACGGAGCCCATCTTTTGTTTCCGTTCATTATATTTGCTCAGTGAGTCTCGTCCTGTTATCTCCTGTCAAACTGCAGCTTTCACTTTGCCTTGGCTCGGCTCGCTCTGACAGCACTGCCACCGTTTTTACAAACTTCATTCACGGCTGTGGGGCGTTCCAACTTTGTCTGGCTTTGTCGCAAGTTGAGTAAAACAATTCAATTCGTTCATGTAACGCCCAAAATCACAAAAGCAGTTGCGTCAAAGGGCGACAAGGAAATGGAGAAGCAGGTGGCAGCAGGTCTACAGGAGATCATGTAATAAAAACAAATACAAAACAGATTATAACAGTTTAACTTATTGTTGGTAATTGTTGGGGTTTTACAGGTGTAACTTTCAGGTGCAGGTGACTTAGGTGACCAAATTACAAGTCAGACCTGTGGAGAAACGAGCTTTTCAAGGTCTTTTCAAGCTATAAAACACATGTAATTGAATAAATGCATGATGTTTAAGTTTAGGAACATACTCTGGAACATTTCAGGCAAAGTTATGGAGACAGGCAAGTGGTGGACCCCAAATAACATAGTGCTCAGTTGAAAGAAAACAAGGAAAAACATTGAGTGAAAAAGTAACTGAAGAAAATAATGAACAAAATATTTTTTTTTTCAAAGGGTACACACAAAAAATAGATGAACTAAATCATATCTAAAAGAGAAAAAAACATACATTTTCAAATCATATTTTCTAGTAATATTATTAACATAAAGCGTTTGTCACTTGAAGATTTACTAAAAGTTCAAACACTTTCCCTTTAACTAAAAGTAGTGTTACTTCAAACTAAATATTACTTTTGCTGTCCGAAAGTACAATCTCTTCATTCATTGACCATATGGATGAATCTAGTTTAATTCTAATTTGTTGTGAACGTTAAGCCTGTTTAGTGACTTCCATAATTTTCAGACTAGTTCCAAAACTTGTCTTTATTTTGACACAGAGGACAAAGTTGTGCTCCCATCTCCAGGTCTATAAAATAAACATGAAAAGTCATGCTCTCTCCTCTCTCTGACACCGAAGCGATAGCACCTCCAAAGGGCACACGGCTCAAACTCTGCCTAAATCTGTGCTCCCAGGCGACACACCGGAGCTGACGCAGCAGGTTCAGCCCGTGAATAAATACAAGCCAAGTGTTTTTCCCAAGCAGTCGTCTGGAGATGAGTTCTCTCAAGATTTACTGTACAAGTTATATATATATATGTGTACAAGTATATACAGTATGCAGCTGTCCAATGCCAACATAAGAGGACCGTAATATTGTATTTCACAATGTATGTAAGTATTCTGATGGAGCGTGAGACTTGTTTGTCTCCATGGAAATGTTATGTGCGTCTCCTGGAATGTTCTACTGTATGGCATTCAGCATATCTATCTCAAAGCAGGTGACGCTACTTGGCCAAATATTTTTGGCAATAAAAACACCTGTATTTGAATTAATGAAAGACATGTACGTTTGGTCCTTAAGAAAAGTTAATGCCTCTTTAATCAGCCACCAGGGAATGAATATTACTGAATAGATGATGTCCTTGTAAGTGACAATTGTGAAAGAAATGTGAACGTTATAGTTCTGCCTTTAATCTATGCATTGATAAGGAAGTGACTACTTTGCTGCATTGATATCTGAAGTATTTGGCAGTTTAATGATGGAGATTAACGTTTCTCATAAAAGGCCTATTCAGGTTGTTATACGAATTACACAAGTAATTGGTGTATATGCAGAATTGTGTACAAAACTGTAAAATGCATATGATAAAATAAGGTTTAGGAATCTAAACCCTGCAGTGTAAAGACCAGTGTTTAGTATGTAAATACATTCACACATTCACAGTTCTATGCATTTAGTGTTGACTTAGAAAAATGGATGTAACTTCTTTATTTGCAAAATTCAGGATGCATTTTTGGAAAATAATTAAAAGCTTCAGTAAACAATGGTTGCACTGCTACACCTTTACCATTATTTACAGTATATATTACCATTACATTACCATTTATTCTCAGTATTTTAGGATGTATATTTTTTCGTTTTCATTGGGGACACTTGGATTAGGTGTCAGAGGCCCACATGCAACAGAAGTAAAGCTTGTTGTGTGCAGCTATAGGCGTGGCCCGTCAGTGTGGCCCTCAGCGCTGCATCTTTTTAAATTTAGCTGTTTTAGATCAATATTTAAAATGTCCAAAATATTAGGTCTTAGGTCTGTAGAGCTCGATTTGTGTACAATATCAAATTTGTGTACATTTGTGTAAAATATCAAATTTCCATGTGATCAACAAGTCAACAATGCACTGATTCCTGAGCGGCCTGAAAACAACTTTTAGTCTGTGTAGAACTTATTGTGTCTCGAGGTCGGCAGCCCTATGTTAACTAATGTTTATACAACTGGAAGGAGGATTATGTCAGATGGCGGTGCCCAGATGGGCTTCCGGAGTAAAGCAAATGCAAGGATGTTGGAGGTGCCGAATCCGATACCCTGATATAAACTGCTGATATATTTAGTAATGTAAAATAAGTCAGTCTCTTTTCATTTTATATTGGGTTTATTAAGGCAACATCACTGTTATTCTGCCTCTTAACAGGAGATTTTAAAGGCTGAAATGATGTCTGCCCAACATTCTTGAAGTTAATTGACGAGCCTGTGGTGAGCCTAATTAATGTGTGGGGGTCACGCCTCTTTTCACGACTCATTTACATGTCAATGTCAGTCCAGTCCAATGTCAGTAAACACAGATACAGCCATAATCACTTTACAGTAGTCAATGAGAGAACAGAGGTTGAAAGCGCTGTTTCTTTCTTCAGCGAGCGTCTAAGACATGCGGCCCAAGTTCAGATGACATTAAAACAAAGTTGCCTCCCAGGGACTTAAAGACACACACTGAGACCCCTGTCCCCGACCCAAAGGCGTAGGACCCTGACGAGAACCCCAACACATGGCGGCTGAGCTGTGGGGCACAGTTCCTCCCCGCGGGTCATGCCAGAGAAGTGAAGCGTCCAGCCCCAGAGCCCAATCTGTGCGTGGAGGCGAGGCTGACTATCTAGTCTTTATCAAGGTTTATTTATAAAGCACACTGACCAGAATCTTCTCTCTTCTACTCACTGAAACTTTGATCAAAAATAAGTTGTCACTAGTGTGATCTGTGCTGAAGTTAACTTTTATTCTTGAGCTCAGTAGCTCAGTTCAGAGTATTTAAATCCAGCACTGCCTCGGTTTATGTGCGCTCTGACCATTCATGGTCAGAGCGGATAACCTGCCATGTGGTAACTAATGTCCACAACGCATGTATTTTCAGTACAAAACGTTTAAGAACTTTAAGAACAAAAACTATTTAAAATAAAATAAAGGCCTTATGTTGTTTAGTACACAGAAAGAGAGGGAGAGAGAACGAGCTGATTGTCTGAGGACACAGCTCTGTCAGAGGCTCATCACACCTAACCGCTGTTGAGCACAAACAATCAATGGCACCCACCGAGAAGCATTTTCAACACTCCACAAACATGAAGGAAACGGGAGAGCCAACACAGGTGTCATTTTACTGCTCTTTATTTTATAATCCATGTTTTTTCAGGACTTAATGAGCAATTTTCACGTTTCTTGAAGCGCAATTCATACCAAATTATGAGAAGTGGCAGTGTCCTTGAGCAATACATTTCACCTTGAGCAATTGTGCAGTGCAAATGAGTTAGTGGTGGTTGTATGTGCGGATGATAAAGCCTCACTTCAGTCACTACCCGAGGGCTGCTGGGGCTTTTCCCTAAACATATAAAAACTATAACTTACATTGTTTGTGTTTTCTTGCCCACAGGCTATAAATGTCTAATGACATCATAAACAACTCGGTGTAATCCCTCATTCGTCCGGGAGTGTTCCATTGTAACAATTCTGCAATCGTTTTACAATCATAAACCACCTCAACATAAAGATAACAGTATCCATCCCCCACAATCCTAGATGATGAGGAAAAACAAGTTGCCATTGATATTGTCGTCTTGACTCTCCTCCCCGTCATTTTAAACCCATCTCCATTATATCTCCATTTGAACCCGACATTTACTTCCGGTGGTCCTATCTTCAAACATATATATTCACATGCTCCTACACAACAAAATATCTCTTTGGGGCTTGAGATGTTGAAATGCCAACCTGCCACCGTGCTACATAAATCAAACACACCCCCATGTGTGGAAAAGAGAGTGAAAAAAAAAGGTTGCTATTTCAAAGTAGAAAAGCTTTCAGTACAGTAGGCTATAGAGGTCAATTATGGTCGGCCATCAATTTTACTCACACTTAAATGGAGTGCCGGCGCAGGTCGTAAAGCACGCCCATCTGCTGCCCATATCCGTCATCTTTACAATAGACCTCACTCTCCCCAGACGCCTCCTCCAGGTCAAGCCCACGTGACATAAGGATAGAAAAGAAGTAGTAGTTAAACTGACAATAAGTTTAGGTAAGGTATATATTTTTTGGGGTAAACTTGAAACATTCGCTGTATTCCAGTACTACGATAATGTGCTCCTATATTTAGCACATACATGACAGAGGTGAGGCCACGCCCTATAAATGGAGGGTCGCTTACATGGCCCGACCCATCACCTGCTGGTCGGAGTGTTTGGTCAGCCAAGTCACCATTTTATTAACATCTAGCAGGCCGGGAGACTACATTTGCAGTTAAGGTGCTGAGATGTAGCCAGTTTCCATTCATTCAGTGACATTTAATTGAACTAACAGGTGTACGCCGTAGTTGTAGACTGCTGCCGTGTGTTTGAGGGATTGCCTACTACCGGTGCCTGCCTTGTTCCTGAGCTCCATTCATGGTAAGAGGGTTCTTGCCGAGTCACGTTGTTGGCTTATTTTAACCTTGTGGATGACTGTGTGCTGTTTGTTTAGTTCTGATGGTTGCATGGGGTCACCTTCACTCTGCTCAGCCATGTGCAATGCTAATTTGATGGTTATGCGGTTTGTGCCAAGTAATTAGGCCTACTCATTGAGACCATTATTCAATCCGACATTGTTTAGGGTGGGATGGAACCAAGCCTTTCTTTTTCCTACACTGCCTGACCAAAAAACGTTGCCACCTGGATCTGAGGTTGCTCCAGTTGGTCAGGTCAAGGTTGAGCAACACTGTGTGACCAAAGAATATCGTACTGTCTGACCTCTGACTCAAATATGGCCGCTATGTTGACACATTTTAGAAGGGAGTGTCTGCAGAGCCGCGGCGCGCGGCCGAAACTGCCATGTTATTTTTGTGCCGGCCGCACGCCGCGGCTCCTGAAACTGCGCCGCTATTTGACCGCGTTTTAGTGCCGTTTTAGACCACGCCGGGTTAAGGTTAGGGTTAAGGTTAGGGTTAAGGTTAGGGTTAAGGTTAGGGTTAGGGTTAGGGTTAAGGTTAGGGTTAAGGTTAGGGTTAAGGTTAGGGTTAAGGTTAGGGTTAAGGTTAAGGTTAGGGTTAGGGTTAGGGTTAAGGTTAGGGTTAAGGTTAGGGTTAAGGTTAGGGTTAAGGTTAGGGTTAGGGTTAGGGTTAAGGTTAGGGTTAAGGTTAGGGTTAGGGTTAAGGTTAGGGTTAAGGTTAGGGTTAAGGTTAGGGTTAGGGTTAGGGTTAGGGTTAGGGTTAGGGTTAGGGTTAAGGTTAGGGTTAAGGTTAGGGTTAGGGTTAAGGTTAGGGTTAAGGTTAGGGTTAGGGTTAGGGTTAAGGTTAGGGTTAAGGTTAGGGTTAAGGTTAGGGTTAGGGTTAGGGTTAAGGTTAGGGTTAAGGTTAGGGTTAGGGTTAGGGTTAGGGTTAAGGTTAGGGTTAAGGTTAGGGTTAAGGTTAGGGTTAAGGTTAGGGTTAGGGTTAAGGTTAGGGTTAAGGTTAGGGTTAAGGTTAGGGTTAAGGTTAGGGTTAGGGTTAGGGTTAGGGTTAGGGTTAGGGTTAGGGTTAAGGTTAGGGTTAAGGTTAGGGTTAGGGTTAGGGTTAAGGTTAGGGTTAAGGTTAGGGTTAAGGTTAGGGTTAAGGTTAGGGTTAGGGTTAAGGTTAGGGTTAAGGTTAGGGTTAAGGTTAGGGTTAGGGTTAGGGTTAAGGTTAGGGTTAGGGTTAGGGTTAAGGTTAGGGTTAAGGTTAGGGTTAAGGTTAGGGTTAAGGTTAGGGTTAGGGTTAGGGTTAAGGTTAGGGTTAAGGTTAGGGTTAAGGTTAGGGTTAGGATTAGGGTTAAGGTTAGGGTTAAGGTTAAGGTTAGGGTTAGGGTTAAGGTTAGGGTTAAGGTTAGGGTTAAGGTTAGGGTTAAGGTTAGGGTTAAGGTTAGGGTTAGGGTTAAGGTTAGGGTTAAGGTTAGGGTTAAGGTTAGGGTTAAGGTTAGGGTTAGGGTTAGGGTTAGGGTTAAGGTTAGGGTTAAGGTTAGGGTTAAGGTTAGGGTTAGGGTTAAGGTTAGGGTTAAGGTTAGGGTTAAGGTTAGGGTTAGGGTTAAGGTTAGGGTTAAGGTTAGGGTTAAGGTTAGGGTTAAGGTTAGGGTTAAGGTTAGGGTTAAGGTTAGGGTTAGGGTTAGGGTTATGGTTAGGGTTAAGGTTAGGGTTAAGGTTAGGGTTAAGGTTAGGGTTAGGGTTAGGGTTAAGGTTAAGGTTAAGGTTAGGGTTAGGGTTAGGGTTAAGGTTAGGGTTAAGGTTAGGGTTAAGGTTAGGGTTAGGGTTAAGGTTAGGGTTAAGGTTAGGGTTAAGGTTAGGGTTAAGGTTAGGGTTAGGGTTAAGGTTAGGGTTAAGGTTAGGGTTAAGGTTAGGGTTAAGGTTAGGGTTAAGGTTAGGGTTAAGGTTAGGGTTAGGGTTAAGGTTAGGGTTAAGGTTAGGGTTAAGGTTAGGGTTAAGGTTAGGGTTAAGGTTAGGGTTAGGGTTAAGGTTAGGGTTAAGGTTAGGGTTAGGGTTAGGGTTAAGGTTAGGGTTAAGGTTAGGGTTAAGGTTAGGGTTAGGGTTAAGGTTAGGGTTAAGGTTAGGGTTAAGGTTAGGGTTAGGGTTAGGGTTAAGGTTAGGGTTAAGGTTAGGGTTAAGGTTAAGGTTAGGGTTAAGGTTAGGGTTAAGGTTAGGGTTAGGGTTAAGGTTAGGGTTAAGGTTAGGGTTAAGGTTAGGGTTAAGGTTAGGGTTAAGGTTAGGGTTAAGGTTAGGGTTAGGGTTAGGGTTAAGGTTAGGGTTAAGGTTAGGGTTAAGGTTAGGGTTAAGGTTAGGGTTAGGGTTAGGTTAGGGTTTGGTTAGGTTGGGTTAGGTTAGGGGTTAGGGTTGGTAGGGTTAGGGTTAGGGTTAGGTTAGGGTTTGGTAGGTTAGGGTTAGGGTTAGGGTTAGGGTTTGGGTTAGGGTTGGGTTAGGGTTAGGGTAGGTTAGGGTGGGTAGGGTTAGGGGTTAAGGTTAGGGTTAAGGTTAGGGTTAAGGTTAGGGTTAAGGGTTAGGGTTAAGGGTTAGGGTTAAGGTTAGGGTTAAGGTTAGGGTTAAGGTTAGGGTTAAGGTTAGGGTTAAGGTTAGGGTTAGGGTTAAGGTTAGGGTTAAGGTTAGGGTTAAGGTTAGGGTTAAGGTTAGGGTTAGGGTTAGGGTTAAGGTTAGGGTTAAGGTTAGGGTTAGGGTTAAGGTTAGGGTTAAGGTTAGGGTTAAGGTTAGGGTTAAGGTTAGGGTTAGGGTTAAGGTTAGGGTTAAGGTTAGGGTTAAGGTTAGGGTTAAGGTTAGGGTTAAGGTTAGGGTTAGGGTTAGGGTTAAGGTTAGGGTTAAGGTTAGGGTTAAGGTTAGGGTTAAGGTTAGGGTTAAGGTTAGGGTTAGGGTTAGGGTTAAGGTTAGGGTTAAGGTTAGGGTTAAGGTTAGGGTTAAGGTTAGGGTTAGGGTTAAGGTTAGGGTTAAGGTTAGGGTTAAGGTTAGGGTTAGGGTTAGGGTTAGGGTTAAGGTTAGGGTTAAGGTTAGGGTTAAGGTTAAGGTTAGGGTTAAGGTTAGGGTTAAGGTTAGGGTTAAGGTTAGGGTTAGGGTTAGGGTTAAGGTTAGGGTTAAGGTTAGGGTTAAGGTTAGGGTTAGGGTTAAGGTTAGGGTTAAGGTTAGGGTTAAGGTTAGGGTTAAGGTTAGGGTTAGGGTTAAGGTTAGGGTTAGGGTTAAGGTTAGGGTTAAGGTTAGGGTTAGGGTTAAGGTTAGGGTTAGGGTTAGCCATGAGGCTATAAGGGAAATGCCGCGGTCCCTGAAACTGCGCGACCATTTGACCGCGCCGCGGCTCTCCAGCCACGGCCTTTAGAATAATGCAACTAAATTATTCAAATGATTTTTGAGAAGGTATAGCGCCCTCGTCTGGCCACATATGGTCACATATTTATTGCTTAAAATCAAATCATTAAAACCATCCACTCTTAGGCCCATTAACACATTGTTCCCAGTAAGTTGCCATATTCAGATTGCAGGAACACTCAGCTCATTCACACAGTGTGCTCTGTTCACACTTGACCTTTGTCTCTCTGCACTCACTATCACTACAGCAATGTGCAGCATCATTTAAATCGATGGAAAAATAACTTAACTGCACAGTGTAATGGTCTTTATTCACACATACACCTTCCCTGCATTAGTCCTGGCCATGTACCAGTCAAATAAGTGAAATGCAGGGAAATCAGTTCTGGTTTTATTCACACGTCACACCTCAGGCAAAATGCCAGGTACATTCCAGGTATGGCTGCATGTGTGAGTGGGCTTACTGTGAGTAGGTTTCCCTCTCCAGATCTGACCTGTAACTCGGCCTGGTGGCATCAGTTACTTCTCCGTCCAATTACGTCTCCTTGGTAATAGATTTAGTTCAATTCCATACTTTGGAATATTCCTAATAAAGCAATAACACCTCCATGGAGACAATCAGACCATCGATCAGAAAAGTTATTGCACTTTCAAATGTCCATAAATATGCTCTAAAACAATAACAAACTCATTATCAAAACACTTGCATTCTTCAAATATTTTTTACACAACTTTATTCATCAACTTTCTTCTCCGTGACTCATCATTTCATTACTTGACATTTACGTCCAACCCTGAGCGCACAGGTTTGTTCCCACGCAGTAGGAGGTAGAGACGGTTATAGCACACAGCCTTATAATACTTTAGTTTCTGAGCTTCTGTCTCCATTTGGGTGACAAAACACTGCAGCAGCCTCGGGAAACTTCCTGAGTAATGGATTTGCAGCCTGATGTATGCAATGTGTGTAACCTTGAGATGCAACTAAATTAGATTTCCTCCCGGTCCGACTATTGGGAGGGAAAAGGGAGAGGCAGAACAAAAGCTATTGTTTGGGGTTTGTTATTTTACTAGAATCTTACCTTTTGTGAATGCATCGTTTTGTGTGTTTTAGAATGCACTGAAGCAGATTGGCTGTTTCTTATATAGAAGCCAAGATAGAGGACAATAAGACAAAAAGTATGTAAAATAAATTATTACTTAACCTCCAGTCCATTTTTTAGTTGGCCTAACATTTAAGCTGGTGTGTTTACAGCATGTGTATCATGTATGTTCATTAACATGCACCGTCCAGACAAAATAAACAAAAATAATAAAAGGTCAAATTTGGTCCCGTCTGTGATGTTCTATTTGTATGAGTATTTAGTTACTTTTACTCTAACGTATTTAAGAACAATTTGGTCTGAGGTTTTATCGTCATTGTGTTCAAGCTAAAGCTACTGCAAGTATAACAATGAGCTTTCTGTCAAAAAAATAAGTCCCTCACTCATATTAATGGTGATGTTGGCACATAGGTCGGTGTAATCCCTCATTCGTCCAGGCGTGTTCCATAGTAGAAAAAGCTTCAGTTGTAGTCATCTGGACTCAGTTAGAAAAAAATAGACGTTTCGACTCTCATCCAAGAGTCATTGTCAATAACAGAATTTAGGTCGAGAACTCCGATATTAATACTGTTCTGTGGTAAGACCCGCCAATTGGGAGGAGCCTTCCTGAAGTAGAAAGAGTTGTTGGTTTCAACAGAAACTCCCCCCTTGTATCTACCGAGCTAGCCTATTCAGAATCTTAATGGGCTATTAGAAACCTCTTTGTCTTAGTGAGACCCTGGCTCAACCACCCTGAGTACCTGATTAGCATTTGAATGCATTGAATTTCCGAAATGCCCTCTCAGCCTGTGGTTACCCCGCTTGGGCTCTCAACAGAGTGAAGAGAACCAAGAAGCAGGACAAAAGGGAAACTGAACAGAGAAGGAAGGGTGTTTCTATCCCTTATGTGTCTGGCCTGTCGGAAAAACTGCAGAGAATTTTTAGACAACACGAAGTCCCTGTTTATTTTAAACCAGGAAACACTTTAAGACAAAAACTGGTTCACTCAAAGGACAAATTGCCGACTCAAAAACAGAGCAATATAGTTTATTCGATCCAATGCAGTGAAGAAAGCTGTAAAGAACGGTACATAGGTGAGACTAAACAGCCTCTACACAAGAGGCTTTATCAGCACAGAAGAAATACTAGTTCAGGACCTCAGAGCGCCGTGCATCTCCATCTTGAAGCCTCTAATCACTCGTTTGAAGACGGTGAGGTGAAGGTTTTAAGCAGGGAGAAAAGATGGTTTGAAAGAGGAGTCAAGGAAGCTATTTTTGTTAAAAAAGAAAGACCTTCTTTAAACAGAAATGGAGGGCTTAGGTTTAATCTTCCTGTTATTTATAATGGGTTACTGAACCCCTGGAAAGGTAAAGGACCAGGACAAGGACATTTAGATGCTAATCAGGTACTTAGGGTGGTTGAGCCAGGGTCTCACTAAGACAAAGAGGTTTTAACAGCCCATTAAGATTCTGAATAGGCTAGCTCGGTAGATACAAGGGGGGAGTTTCTGTTGAAACCAACAACTCTTTCTACTTCAGGAAGGCTCCGCCCAATTGGCGGGTCTTACCACAGAACAGTATTAATATCGGAGTTCTCGACCTAAATTCTGTTATTGACAATGACTCTTGGATGAGAGTCGAAACGTCTACTTTTTCAAACTGAGTCCAGATGACTACAACTGAAGCTTTTTCTACCATGTTGGCACATACTTATTCAACAAAACAGCTCAATCAAACTTATAGATAGTCTTGCCCATGAGTAAGATTTTTACACTTTGAGTCAAGTGTAAAAAAATCACTTCTAAAAAACTAGAATACTATATGTACTATAATATATTATACATTTTGTATAATGAGCTTTATGGAGACTTCCCTGGCACTGACATGCAAAAAATTTGACAGTAAAATAAAATCATTGCATCACCTCGTATGAACTTATCGGTCTGTTTTAACCTGGGCCCATTGTCCACTTTGATCGACACGTCAACTTCTCTTTCTCTGATGATCAGTTCAGTTTTATGTGCCCGTCTCCAAAACAGAGGCTTGCACTGTGTGTCCTTAGAAAGGGCAGGGAGTGGAGAATAATTGATGATAAAAAAGGTTATTTCAGTAAATTCATGTCCAACGAAAACTCCAGCACGAGGTTGTCTGGTATTGATCCTACTGTAATTCCTTTATATTTATATTACAATGTTTTTGGTCTTATGTTTTATTAAAAATGCCTCCATTAAATGAGCAACAGCATGGACGATCGCTTCCATTAGATCTAACATGTAATAGTGATAAAGTAGGGGATTTTAGCTCATCTCTGAGCAGTGGAATCATGTTGAGAGAAGAGCAAGGGCCAGATGCTGAATCATTCATGTCCTTGTGTTTGTGGTCCGCAGAGGCATTCGGATGAGCGCTGATGGAGGGAAACTGTGGCGGGAGAACCACTTTTTGTACTCTAAATTTAAAACGTTGTGCCTCGGCATGGAACAAAATTATTTCAAGGGAGATTGCTTCATATCTTCATGGTTGATTGGGCAACAACCAAAAAGACGTTATAGAAAAGGAAAAACAAAACGATTTAAACTATCTGTATTTCTAGTAAAACAGTGAATGGAAAAAGCAAAGTTTCATTTTAATTTCATCCAAAATATTGTTTTTAGTAGGACCATTTCTTGGGATCACAACGAACCAGTTGCATATATATATATATATATATATATATATATATATATATATATATATATATATATATATATATATATATATATATATATATATATATATATATTAATGCCCAATGCCCTTCTAGTCATTACATTGTGACTGGAATAGGCCTAGTTCTTGGTCAGGGATAAAGTACCCCCATGCAACAGGAAATAAAAGTAATGCATTGGATTTAGAGATCATCTTTCAACTCACTTCACACTGAGCAATAGACTGACAGAAGCAAGGCTGAGATTCTGCACAATCGGCCACCAATCCCTCACTCACACATTCATGTAGGAAAGGTGGGTGAAGTATCTTGCCTAGGGACCCGTTACCTCGTCTCCCATTCAAGACCTGAACCCAGCTGAACCCTGCTTAGCGTCTGAGATCAAAAGAGCTTGAGCCTCCTTAAGATGTTTGAACTGGTTGCCCACTGTACTTTAAAATGCTATTTGTTTTTTTCTGCAACCCGCTCAAATAATCTCAACCTGGCGGTGGAAATGAGAAAAGATGTTTTGAACCATCAGCCTCTGTGTATGCTTATAGTTCATCTTTTCTCTATACTTTTCTGTCAGTTCAATGTACAATTTTTCAGCTCTACTTTCTTTATTCTAAAACATGCCATGATTTAATTAAGTACAACATAAAAGTGTCTAATTCTGTGGCATTTACACGCACAACATCTGCTGAGTCCCATTTCTCTCTCACCTGCCAGCCGTGGAGGAATAATTTGGAGACAATTTGACAGGATCCATTAATGCATGTCACTGTAGAGACATAGTGCCCCACAATCTAAAAATGTATGCAGAGACGGATTCCAACCTTGTTTTTTGTACATCCTTGACAGCTCTGTTCAAAACACAGTCAATTTTCTGTTAAAACAACCACACATTTGAATAAAAGACTCAGCTGGGAAAGGAAAACATGACGGCAGGAGCTCATTACCAGAATAAATACTGTGCTCCCCCTTGTGTCCCATGCTCACTTTAGTCTGAACAGCAGCAAAGCTTTGGTCGGTCTGTTTGGGTGTGTTATTGGAGATAAGTGAAACACGATACCAGTGGTTCCTGAGGGCTTAAGGTGTTTCAACACCTATGGTGCTGAGTGCAATGTAAGCTGCAAATGTACAAATTATAGCATGTTTTTATTTTTCATGCACTTATTGCATTTTGATTGGGAAATGGAACCACTTCTAAAACATTATTTGCTCATCTCAGATAGAATGAGAAAATAGATTTTAGGTTCACCTTCTGGCTGCTGGTCAAAACTCTTTAGCAATGTAAGACTGCAAAAGTATTTGTAGTAATACCACAACAAACCTTGTACAGTAGTAGTGGCCAAAACAGCAAATTCTAATTTTGATTACTCTACTGGTTCTGAGCCTTTCCCATCCATCCATCCATTTTCTACCGCTTGTTCCCTTTCGCGGGTGACTGGAGCCTATCCCAGTGACTTCGGGCCTTAGGCGGGGTACACCCTGGACAGTGGCCAACTTGTCGCAGGGCCAACACAGAGACATAGACATTCACTCTCACATTCATTCACTAGGGCCAATTTAGAGTTACCAATTTTGCCTAACATGTCTTTGGACGGTGGGAGGAAGCCGGAGAACCCGGAGAGAACCCACGGTAACACGGGGAGAACATGCAGACTCCACCCAGAGAGATCATGTTATGTTGGTCTGGTCCGGGAATCAAACCCATGATCTCCTTCTTGGGAGGCAAGAGCGCTAACCGCCTTTGCCACCGTGCACCCCATTCTGAGCCTTTCCCAAACCATTAAAAAAAGAAAAAACTAAACTTAACTAAAAACCATCCCTATTTGCAGGGGTTCCCCATGATGCTGTTGTGGGGCCCCATTCTTTAAAAGTTTCACATTTACTGCAAGTTAAGAAAAGATTTCCACCCAATGCTTTCACCAAACTTTATCTTTTACAGAAAATGTGTAAGTTCGACCACATTGGATGCTGGCAATGTCAAATAAATAATATGGGAGAGACTGTCTGGACTGTCTGCCAGTATGGTCCAATACATTTGGTTTCCATCTGGCGGATCACTAAGCATATGTAGGCTTCATGTCAGCAAAATTGTTAAATTGAATGAATAGAAATTAAGGTTTTGTGATTTCTGTCAAGTCTTTGGGATTTTAATGTATTTCTTCCCTGTTGTGCGAAGCACTTTGAATTGCCTTGTGTATATGATAGCAAAAATAATAGCAAAATATACTAAATACTGCATAAAAAAAATGAAAAATACTAAGAAAATCAAAATAGACTTGGTCTGAGTATATAATATATACCATCTACGCATGGTCAGAATTGTGAAAACAGTGACTAGTGTAATGAATTGTTATTGGTCTGAATAATTGTTTGCAGCCAATCACCTTCTCAGCAGAGCGCACAATGCGCTGTAGTCTCTGTTTGTCCCTGGCTGTGGCCGTGTAGAACTGCACCAGCATCTCTGCTGGCAGCTTGGCTTAACTCAGCTGCCACAGGAAGTACATCCTCTGCTGGACCTTCTTGATGAGGGAGCTGATGGTGGGCTCTCACTTGAGGTCCTGGGTGATGGTGGTGCAGAGGAAGGAGTCCACGGTGGTGATGGGGGAGTCTGTCAGGGTGAGGGCGGATTGGGTGACTGTGACTTCATCCCCGTCCGAGATGAGCCCGATGAGGGTGGTTTTATCTGCAAATTTGTTCAGTTTTACGAAGTTGTGTCTTGAGGTGCAGCAGTTTGTGTAAAGGGAGTAGAGAAGAGGAGAAAGTACACAGCCCTGTGGAGATCCCGTGCTGATAGTCTTAGAGTCTGAGACATTCTTTCCCAGGCGCATGTACTGCCTTCGGTCCGTGCATAATGCAGAAGAGAGAGTGTGGGAAAGTGTACATTTATCTAGAGAACACAACAGGCAAATGAATGGCGCAAGCGCACTTCGACACAGCACAGACACCCAGCTCACACCATCTTGGCATCAGCAAGGTGACTTTGGTTCTGCAGCTTACATAACTTAATACACATCAGTCTGGTGAGTGCTGAATCAGCTCCCGACACATGCTTGGCCAGATATGATCTTATTTCATATTGCACTGCCATTTACTCGCAAGGGTCAAAGCGGCTCGCTCGAATAAGCTACATCAAACATTCTGTACCTGAGACAGTCAGAGCATATTAATTGTAAAAAAGTTTATGGCATACGTTTATGTTGGTTCAGGCAGAAATTTGTTTTATAGAATAGTGGCTGCTGCTGCTAATTTAGGGATCATCATATCACCTTATAAAAGTATATTGGCAGTATGCTCTCAAAATGTTGTTCCCTCATGTCGTACGCTGTATTCTCGCCTGTTTGAGTAATCCTACTGGCACAGAGTTTCTAGAAGCTACAAATGACACCACTCAACACCACTTATTTTCTCCTATTTCCTCTGATGTGATGGATTAATCAAAGGACATCTATCTGCTGTCATTCATACTTTGCACTCTTTTCACTCTTTTTTCCCCTTTTGTAGTTCAATCAAAGGGAAATCACTGTCCCTGATCCGTAAACTTCCATTTCACCTTCACTAACTTTCGATCATGACATTATGCACAAAGTTTGACCTGCTTTTGACACCTAACACCAAATTTTAACCATATAATCATGGTCTCGCTCTGTCAGTGGAACGGCTGCATCTGCTACATCACACAGAATTGATTAGGAGAACGCCATATTGCCACTGATGAATAGTTAATGCAGTAAGGCCTTCGGGGATCACCACATGTGTCTACTGGCCTACAAATGAAAAACCACGGGAGGAAAATACATCAAGTTAACACACTGATGGTCTGCGATGGCATGTGTGCACCAGGTTATGATACATTGTATGAGGGTTGAGTTGATGAATGTTATTATGGAGATTACAATCGCGGATCAGTGAATTGGCAGGACTGGGAGCAGCCTACAGATATAATTATTGTTGCGGCTCAAGAGACTTTGTGTGAAATTAAATTACGAAGCTCCTTAGGGGACAGAAGGCAATTCTCTATCATAAATCGATGGCACAAGTCCATGCAAGTGCCACGCCAATATGTGTTTCAGGGCTTCATGGGCAATAAGGAGCACACCATTAAACACTGATTAGCATCAGATTATTACAGAATGAGGTTAGTTTTGAGAGGAAATCAATGCATGTCAGTCAGAACAATGTCAGAGATGGCTAGAAATTGAGATTAAGTGACGCCCACATTCATTATAAAAAGGTTAACTGATTCAGCACTTTTTAGTTTTTTATTTGTTAATTATTGATAACTGAAAATGTTTGAAATGTTTGTGTGTTTTTTTTAGGAGAATTGTCAATTGATTCATATATTGAAGTGTTATATTATTGTATTAAATATTCAGACAATATACTCAATGATTCAATGTCAGGTAAGACTTTATAATAACTACACTTTTAAAAGCCTTTATAAAGCATGGACAAAGACTGAATTTAGAATGAACAAGAGGTTTATTCAGATGGAAAGGTTTGGACTGTAAAATAGTAATAGGAGGAACTTTTAAATGAATCACTCCCTAGTGCTCATAAACCCTTTGTATTCACATGCATTCCTTTTCAGGCGAGTGCACGGCTTTAGAACAGCTTTTCCAGAGGTTAAACTGAAGCTGGGGGGACCACCCAAGCACAGCCAATTGGAGCACTGCTTCTGGCTCTTACTTCCTGGTTGAATAAGTAAAATACTTATTAGCTGCAGACAGCGTGCAGTGGTCTCATTTTGTCACAAAGTGCTGCTTTTACACTCTTTGGAAGGAAACACTAAATTCCCTAATCAACAAAAAAAAAAAAATGACTCCCAATTAAAATGGGGTACATTTGAGGGCTAGAGCACATACATGGTGACGATGAAAACTAAGACGGTGCCAGAAGAGGAGAGGTGGGAAAGTCTGAATGAGTTAATTGGACCCGAGAGGATTACAGGCTTAATTAATGTAAGATGTCTGACTCTGACCCAATATGTTATTAATCAGTAATGAGTTTATATGGTTGGAAATTGGCGATTGTAACATTGTGCATGAACAATTGTGTCATTATAAGCCACAAATACTTTATAAAAACTAGGTCTGGTATTGATTTTTCGAGCCTAAATCCAATATTTAGCTTACCGATGAGGCTGATAACTGAAATTTGCCAATATTAAGATTTAAAAATCCGCACCAAGGCCCTCTATCTTAAAACAAAGTAAAAATCACAAAACTTACTACAGCAGATAACTGGAGAAAAAAGTCTCAGTCTAGAAAAGCACAGTGCTCCGAACAGCAGAGCAGCAGATACTGCACTGAACCCTCAAGCTCCCTGGCCTCTGGTGGATGACCCGAGCTCAGACGGAGGGATGAGACCACCTGTGGAAGAGAATTTTTTTTAATATACTGTGTAAATATAGACACTAGATGAGCCAACCTCACTCCCTCTTGTCTGTTCTTGGCTCCACAGTCTCTGGATGGAAGTGCATCAGTCCTGGACCATCTGAAGCCTGTCCGTCGGTGGGAGTTAGATCTCTTCTTCACTGTGCTTTTACTCTGGGTCAAAACATTTCCCCATTGGGTTTTGCTCGCCAAGACGGAGGATTAAGAACAGAGGATGCTTGCTCATCTGCTAATCACTGTTTTATTGGACCTTCTGTTTGTTCTCTGACATTCTGTTTGTTAAATCAACAATCCTGGGAAGCCCATGTAGACAACTGCCTTTGTGATTTTTGGCACAATAAAAATAAATTGAATTGATGTTTTGCCCTTCCCAAATACGGTAGAAACACTGTCCCTCCTCCTTTAATAAGTCACTTTATTTCACAATAAAATAAATGAATTGAATTTTCCCTTTTGTCAAAACTTAAACTTTTTTTTAAGCCTTTGTTAGCCCATGTTCCCGCCTTGTAAATCCTGGTTAACCTAAAATCTGATTTGCATTATATTCAATTTGCCACTTTTAAAATGGTATAAATCACTGGGCCGTCCTGCTCCCCTCTGTAGCGTTAATGAGCTGCGGCACTGTGGACACTAAATCATCCTGCAGTGCGTATTACCGCAATCTTGACAGCCACGGCACCTGCACAGCACCTTCATAATCGCAGTGAAATGAGCGTACAAGTGTGTGCCTTTTTAGTGCATGTATGTGGCCTGGATACCCCGAGAGAGAAGGTCAACTCCCACAATGCAACGGAGCAAAAGGCATTTGACAGAAATGGTGAAAATGGACTCAAAAGGAAGCCTGAAAGTGAAGTTTCAAAAGTTATCACACGCGGTTTTAGGAGTGCTGATTAAGTAGAAGAGGGAAATTGCTGATAAAAAACTTGCATTTTAATGTATTCTAATGTATCCAGGGGTTTCACAGTGATGCAATATTGGGACTTTTGCAAACACAATTCTTTTCTTTGCTCTTTTTTTAAAGGATTTTAGCCCACTTGTATAGAGAGGACAATTTAAAGTGAATAGGGGATAAGAGAAGGGAGGGCATGCAGTAAATTGTCAGAACTCACGACACTGCGGCCGGTTTCACATGGAGTCTGGCATATGTGCAGATGCTTTAACCACTCGACCACCGGGCATCACTGCACACACAATTCTATACAAAACATTCTTTACAAAATATGATTTTCTTTGTAATGGTCAAAAGTCATTGAGAGAGTTTATAACCGGATCAAATCTGAAAGCCATGAACGCTTTAGCAGTAATTATCATACAGGTGCTGTTTTAGCAGCACCTGTATGATAATTACTATTGACTTATCGTTCAATAAATGATAGATTTTCTGCCCAACAATAAGATTTGAGCTGTAGACGGTTGAATAAATAACTTGTGTGATTCATTTTGTGTGACACACTGGTCAAGGACTACCATCCCCTTGTATGTATAAATGTGTTTTATGTATTGGTTAATTGTATTGAATGTTTTATCTGTGTTTTAGTATCCTGTGTTTGATTGTTGTTTATTTTGTGTTGTGGATTAACATGAAAAAGAGCTTTTCTCATTGGGGTTTCCCTGTATAAATAAATAAAATGAATGAATGACTGAATTAATGATATTTATTAACTAACTTAAGTGTTTCATTTGGCTATTTATTCATTTTAACAATATGAATATTTCATTATTGTCCTGCTTTAAGATTATTGTGTCAGCAGCATGATATAGTTTGTCTTTTATACTTTATTGTCTATAATTGCTTCAGCAATATATCACAATTCAAAATGTGTGACAAGACTATTTAGAAGACAACTTTTAAAACCTATTGCACAACATGTTAATTGGGATTAAAACTGCACAGTGAGTGAACAAATGCCTCTACAGATCAATAACATTTAAGTAAAACATCAACCCAAGATCTGCTACTACAAATCCTTGTGCACTGTCAAGCTGCCATTTTCCTGAAGCAAAAAGTCAGTGTAAAATGAGTAGAAAGAGACAAAAGACCAAGAGCGAGGGGAATTAAATGTCCCGTCAAATTGTCTCGGGTGGTTTGAGACTCCTTAGGTCCGTGTAGCCCGTAGCAGATCTGTCTAGTACTGTACCTCCGGAGTCTGCTCCAGGGATGACCTTTATCAGATGGGAGCTCTGACTGGCTAATGGCCTGTCCACAGTCCAATTAGTGTAGCTAAAAGTGGGGCCAGCGGAGAAGTCTGCTGTACTGCACATCTGATGGTCTGTCACTAACACCATGTCAGAGGGCGCAATGGGAAAGGAATTTAGAGAGAAGATGTAGTTTTTGTGCTCTTTTTAAATCTCTGTGGAGCAATTTCAATAATATCGTGAATGTTTTGAATATCCAGTGTGTCA
Source organism: Eucyclogobius newberryi (assembly GCF_026437365.1). Taxonomy (NCBI): domain Eukaryota; kingdom Metazoa; phylum Chordata; class Actinopteri; order Gobiiformes; family Gobiidae; genus Eucyclogobius; species Eucyclogobius newberryi. Next base: position 31,210,573 of record NW_027315723.1, read on the forward strand.
TTTATAGTAAAACATGCTACAAAAATAAAAATAATGGCGTATGGTGATATTTCTGCACTTTTCTGATTCATTTTACAACCATTTCCCATTTGTCTGATAATTTAACGGTCACATTTTAACCTCACGTTTACACATTTAAAGACATAATTTTAACACATTTCTGATTGACATAAACTCTGGATATCATTAATGGGATACACCAAAAATGTTGATATTTGCCCACCTCGATAAATCCCATAAATCTTGTGATTTATTATTTATACTATACGGCCTTGGTTGCATTGAGATTTTGTTCCTACATTTTGAAACCTTTGGCTCTTTATTTATTTATGCCAGATATCTGACAAATCCAACCCTTGTAATTTGGCCTTCATTTTAATAGCTTTTTATACTGCCGTCTCTCACATTGATTAAATCTGCTTTCATGTAGTTTTATTCTCATTTGGTTGCTAATGCTAAATAGTTAACTGTATTTTGGCTTCATCAGCAACTTCTTCCTATCCGTGCCCTATAATAACAAACTAACAAACCAACAAACTAACTAAAATCTCTATTTGAACGGTCACAATGGTCAAATCACAAAGACTGTAAAGAATTTGCCAACTGGGAAATTACATCTGATTCTTGAATTAGCTTAGCAGTGCATATTACAGTCCGATATTAAAGGAGACACAGTATTCATTTTGACTTTTTTTCTTCTTAGTATTGAACTATAACATAAGAAGAGCATCATTTTATATTTTGTTCATTGTAAACCAAAACATTGATCTAAAACGACTTTAATAATAGAAACAGATCCACTGACTTCATGTTCAAAACTGCAGGACTGCAACAAATTGTTATTTACATGTTTTTATTTTCTAAAAGTATTTACATGACATTTTAGAACACTACAAGAATGACTCTGTACAGAAGTACAGGGAAGTAGGCAGGGACAGGGGGAGGGGAAAACAGCCATCATATCACAATTATCAACAACCAATCAGAACTTGTAGTAATAGTGACTGTTAAATTAAAGTTGATTATGCATAATATGTCCCATTTCAATTCTCCTGGATGTGCAAAAACTGTGAAACTAACCCTATTTTAAACATGGCCTAAATTGAATATGTATTAGGGTAAGGTCTGAATACTGTGTGTTGACGTTGGCGCTCACAACTCACTAAATAGAACATTCTTTCTAAGTAATATTGTACGCTCCAAGTTTCTCTACTGTAACATCAAGCTCGTCTCCTTGTCCCTGCAGACCCTGGAGGCTGTGAGAGTGGGCGCCCCGTTCACACACCTCCCATAACTCTTAACTGTATTCTTTATCAGTCACTTATATAACGCTGCTCGCCATGCTGTTTGCACCCGGAGCGTCAACACGACCAGAAATCTTTGCATTGTACATAAAAACATAAGGCGACTTTAGCGACGGCTTTTTTTCTATCTGGACCATTTCATTTCAGTTGGTATGGAGTAAATAAATAAGGTTATGAGGTGGCAGACTGCAGGTTGAGGGCCAGATTGGACCAGCAGCAGATGTGATATGAGACATAGCGGCGTATTGGACTCAGGGTGATTGGATGGTAAGAGGAGATGATTGCTCTGTTCACGGTGAGACTGGACAGGGCCGACGCTGAGGCTTTATTCACACGGAGGAGAAGGAGGGGGAGTTGTGTGCCACATAAGTAGAGAGTGGAATGTGCAATGGAAAATGTTAAAATCCGCCTCGGGCAGATTTGAAAAAAAAAAAGTTGTCTGGATTTTACATTAGAATGAATCAGGGGCTCTGCTTTTATCTGAATTATGGAGTTATCAGATTATTGTAAGTTATGTAAGTAATCTGATTTCTGTCTGATTGTTCACACATGTGCACGTGCCGACAAGGACAGTCATGCAAAAAAAGGGCAGGCAAACTAATGAGGCAAAAATAAACATGACAGAGAAATGTTAAAGATAGAAAGAGTTATTTCAAAATGAATTGTACTTTGTCTTCCAAATACAACAAATGACTCTAAAAATACACAATTAAACTGACAGTATGGTATTAAATGTAGTATCTATCAAGCTTTTATTATCTACACATGCTTTTATTGCCTAACAACATGTATTGTGGGCATGTCTCTCCACTAGAAAAGATTAAATAAGTTGAATGCCATACTTATTCATGAAATTTCCCCATGTGGGACAATAAAGGAATATCTTTTACTGTGGAACATTCCAGGCAAATCAGGTGTTATTCAAGTAAAAAAATAAATCTATATACATGTATAAATATATATATATTTTCTTGAACTAATAACATTGGATCTTTCTTCTATCATAAAAGTGTTGTACTTAAACTGATGTAACTTTCTGGTGGTGGAATTTCATCAGCATAATTCCATGGAAACAGAATGTCCACGCAAATAAGTGTACGTTTTATAGAGATGCAAGCCCCTCACAGTACTGTATACATTTTTAAAATACATTTTAGCGCAATAAACCAATCCAAAATGACCAAACACATGAATTTGATTTAGTCTATTTTATGGCTAAAACACTATTCTGCCCTTGCTGTGCAGATAGAAATACTCCTTGACAACCGATTCAAGCCCACTGGTCCGAAGGTTCACAAGAGATTTGGTTCATTTGAAAATTATGACATGGCATTTGTAAGGTTCTACGCGCCTACATAAAACTGATGTTAATTCTACAGCGTGTGCGGAACACGATAAACTTGTGATATAGCCGGAGCTCCAGCGCAGGCAGCGGTGCGTGACAACCTGCGTGCCCGGGGTTTGCTCACCTGCACGGGGCTGCACGGGGCTGCACGGGGCTGCACGGGGCTGCACGGGGCTGCACGGGGCTGCACGGGGCTGCACGGGGCTGCACGGGGCTGCACGGGGCTGCACGGAGCTGAACGCGTCCGCTCCCTCCGCCACGCTCTCTGAGCGGTCCAAGACTCAGTCCCGGTACAAAGCCCACAGTCCGACATTCGGGAGGAAGAGCAGAGCGGCGACGAGCAGCCCAGCGATTTGCAGTGACCTCTTCTTCTTCCGCAGGTTCGGACTAGTGAACCTTTGCACTTGTGAGCAGCCACCTGACAACCGACAGGTCTATTGTCCACTTTTATTGACGTTGCCTTTGATTATCGACAGATTGAAACTACAGAACAGATATAAATAAACAGTATTCAGGCTGTATACTTATGCAATAATACACATTTGATAGCTTACACTAGCTAACATGGATGAAATACTAGACATAACAAAAGCACTATTTTTAGTACAAATCTTCACAAATCATAACAAATATGGTCTCGAAGTCTGTTAATCAAACATAAAAACTTACAAGCAATGCTTTCTGTAACACACAAATAAGGATGGCTGCAGATAAGAAAACATGCTTAGTAGCCATTACACACTTCAGCAATAACAGTGAACAAACCACAGGGCCTCCTGCAGGTGGAGGGAAAAACTACGACAGCACAAACAGTTCAAATGAGGAAGCAGTAGGTTTAAGATGGTTAAATGTCTTAGCAAAGGGGTCAAGGGCAGTATGCATAGGAGTGGGGATTGAACCACCAGCCCCTGTAGTAAGAGGGCGAATGCTGAACCTACTGAGCACAGTCAAGTTTGTCAGAATCCTTGACCGTCAGACCACAGTTTGACAGCGTGTTGTTGTGGTAACAGCCCTACATTAATTCATACAAGAGATTGAATATTTTAAGTATTGTATTGTATAGTAAGTAAGTATAGTATTGTATTTTGTAGAAATTGGTTTGTCCAATCTTACGTTTGACATTTGCGGTGGGATCTGACTGCATTACAGACGAGAAGCCCCCCATGACCCATCTGAAGCATTCAGTTATTTGTTCATAATACCCCTAAGGCGCCAAATATGTTTCTCCAAATCAGATATAGTAATGACTGTCAAAAAAAACATACTTTGTTGAAATGTTCGTGATGATTTTCTGTCTGACTTTGGGTGCAAATCTATTTCTGCCGTTGTCATTATAATGAGATCAAGTGGGAGAGTGAGAGACGCTCCAGAGGATGGTAAAAAATAAGGGGGGCTCGTGAAAAGCTGACGTGTCACTGTGGAGCGAGACGGCCAGGAACACAAGGTAAACTGGATGGGGCGCCGCAGGGGATTTAAATAAATAGACACCTCCAATCCAAACGACAGCAGCGGGACCGACACACGGGTTTGTACCAGGAGAGTCACGAAGAAGCCACCGTATTTTCCGGACTATAAGTCGCACCGGAGTATAAGCCGCACCAGCCAGAAAATGCATAATAGAGAAGAAAAAAACATATATAAGTCGCACTGGAGTATGAAATGCAGTTGCAAGTGTGAAAATAACAAATAATATCACATATAAGTTGCTCTGGAGTATAAGTATAAGTATACAAGTATAAATATAAGTATAAGTCGCAGCCCGGCCAAAACTAATAGTCCGGAAAATACGGTGGATCAGAACTTTGGGAGCATTTAATATTGTGGCTACATAAAGTGTTTTGTTGTGTCGGAATTGTCATTATCAATCGCATAAAGAACAGCCAGGAAAACCATTTACGTATAATTATAATGATTTATTGGTGAACACAAGCAGGTTTCGTGTGACTCAAAGCCAAATCAATAGAGATGAGAATTACCGTTAACCTTGAATGTTTTTTGGGGGAATCTTACAGTACAATAAAAACGTACAATTGGATGTTAATATAGTTTGTCACACGATGCATCTTTTATCATTGGGTCACGACTGGAAAAAAAACTTTAGAGCGAAGACAAACTAAAGTCGTTGGTGTCATAAAGTCTCCATCGGTTTTAGACTAACTGGGAATTTGTCGAATTGTGACAAAACAATCCTAAGCTCCATTGAACTGCAAAACTGATCACACAATGAGAATTCTTTTTTTGACAGCCCAAACTGGATTTGCAAATGGTGCAAGGTTGAGAAAAAACCTGGAATTCCATTTAGCCGAGACATCTGTAAAATAAAATAAGTCCCTGGGTTGTTGCAGCTGCTGTTTCTCCCGCTGTAATTTTTTTTTAAGGTTAAACCACGCTGGAGATTTTCCCAGGTTTGCGAGGAGAACCCTGGGTCTAATTAATCACCCCTGGCAACAGACGTCCCTCCCCTGTAGTCACTTGACTTTATCTATATCCGGCTGCCAGTGCGGCCGCTACACTCAGGGAGAAATGAGCAGTTTAAATCACCGCTCACCTGCAGCAGTCGGGGAAAAGGTGGACGAAAAAGGAAAGAGCTGTGCTGAGGATTGAAGAAGACAGAGTAGAGCCATAAAGAAATAACTTTATTTATTAAGTCACAAGAATCACTGTAGAGATCTTTCTATATTTTTACTTTATGGGGCAATTTTTATCCATATACTTTTATTTGCACTAGAGGGGGAAACTTTTTGTTCAACGTGCACTTTGTAACTTTTCTGATGGTAACATTTCTGTTTTTGGTCTCCGTGGAGATGCTTTGCCTGGATTGTTGCAAAATGTTTTATTAAAGTGCAAAATGTTTTATTAAATTAAGGCCGTGGCTGCAGAGCCGCGGCGCGGTCAAATGGCCCAGCAGTTTCAGGAACCGCGTCACTGCCATATAGCCTTATGGCTAACCCTAACCCTAACCCTAACCCTGACCCTGACCCTAACCTTAACCCTAACCCTAACCCTAACCCTAACCCTAACCCTAACCCTAACCCTAACCTTACCACATCGCCCCGGCTGAAGCGTCCAGTTTACATTCAAAGTCTATAGTAAACGTGCATAGAGTGCGTAGTCCGTTATCCGCGGCGCGGTTTCTTCGTTTTTGCGGTGCGATTGGTGCGTTTTCTTACGCTCTCGACGCTTTTAGCGCGCGTATGAGGCGGCCAAAGTGACGCGCTCAGATATGTCCAGGTCTCTGCAGCAGACGCGCAGCAGCCGCCGCAGCAGCCGCCGCAGCAGCCGCCGCAGCAGCCAATCAGAGTTGACGCTCCAGTGACGTACGTACGTACTTCCCCTCGCATTTCCGGTATTCCCCGTGGAATTCCCCAAGAAGCTCCACTTTTTCCTTGCCGTCAACATTGGCAGACGAAAGACTGATTGTGGCCGTGTGTGGGAGAAAGGAGCTGTACGATGTATTCGCGGTGGAATACAGAGACAGAAACAAACCAAAAACGCGAAAACAACACTCTCGATATCTGCAATTTTACACAATGAAAGGCAAAAGCCACATACTCACTCTGGGGTTTTTCATCTCAAATTACGGAGCTGAATCAAGAATTAAAGAACACTTTTGAAGCCTGGTGTTTTGGGATCATTTATATTTTACCAGTCTACATCTGTGCAGTTTCATGACTATCTAACAGTAGAGATGGAAACAGCACGCCGTGACGTCTTCAAAATGGCCACAACAACAAATAAGTCAGGTGACTGAAACCCATGAATAGGTCAGATCTGTGGAGAGGCGAGCGCTTACAATAATGCATGGATTTTAATCGTTTTAAGCAATACAAACACAGAAAATTAATATAACTGAGAGAGAGAAGATTAACAACTTGTGCAAATGAATACTATCTCCATGAAGACAAGCAGGCAATGAACCCGCCCTCCGGAAAAGTTACATGTTGCACCTTTAACTAGAAAAGAATACAGGAAACAATATTATTATTTGAAATGCTACTTTTGCATATTGACTCGGAAAAGAGAATGATATAAACTTTGATCCCTACAATAAATCAAAAATTGCAAATTTTAGAGCAAACTTCTGGCTGTTGGCAGAATAAGCTGCATGTACACGGCCTGCCGTCTGCTGCACGTGCTCCCCAGTGGTTTCGTGTCGATAGCAGTATTGTGGTTGTAGGTGTAAATTGACGTTTGGCAGGAGCTGTAGGTGATGTTGCTTTATAGAGTTTTCCTGCCAGAACTGAAGAGCTGTCTCATTGCACGAGCCACGAGAGGCTTGAGAAGCGCTGCGGGCAATGCTATCTTGTATCACTCCTTCACTTGGATTGTGAACAACTGCAGTTAAGTTCTCTCTTTTTCACTTCTTTTTCACTATATAGTCAGAAAAAGCATCAGAATTAAACCGTTAATAACATATTAACTTGGAGTAATGGATGGATATTGATCATTATTATATTATTATATTATTATTATTATTATTATATTATGTTTTTTTCTAAGTCACATAAATAATGGCAAAGGAAACATTTGATCACAATTAATGTTAAACCGCATTAGAAACATTATACCTTCTTCCTTAACTATACTGTATTACATTGTGTAATAATGTAATACATGTATATAGTGTGTTTAAAAGTCTATTCAATTTCTATTCAATTTATTTTTGTAATGCGCAAAACCAGTGAAAAATTTATTAAGCAATGTCTTTGGTGGCGAGGGACGATGTTCCAGGGTCCTCTGTCCTTAGACCCTCCTTCTAGGCCAGGAAAAACTACACAAAACCTGTCAAGGATTAAGACATGAGTTAAGGCGGGTGTCCACTGCACAATTTTGTCAGTTTGTGACAAAAGATTTTAGATTGTGAGAAAAGTCTCTTTTCTTGAGGCTCAAAAACGTAGGTCGTAGGTCTCACAGTGAGACGGGGACAAAGCCTTGCTGCCAATTATATCAAGCCTGTCTGATATTTCGGAAACTAGATCACAGAGTGAGACATCTTCTCTTTGCTTCAAAAATTAATCTTTGTCAAACCTGTGACCAACAGTAAACACAAGCTCCGCCATCTCCTTATTTCTCCTTATATTAGTAAACACAAGCTCCGCCATGAACAGGACCGTACCTCCTTATTTCTCCTTATATTAGTAGGTTTTACATACACTAAAACACAGAACGAAGACTGGAGCCACGATTTCCCTCGTCTTGTGACATCCATGAATCTTATAAGACAAAAAAAAATAAATCATGCAGTAGGCTTTATAGTACGGTACAGAAGCTCATTGTATTCAGAAAAAAAACAAATATAAAATATAGCCGCAAGCGGCAATGATTGGCCCTCGCCACGCCGCCGCCACGCCGCCGCCACGCCGCCGCCGCCACGCCGCCGCCACGCCGCCGCCACGCCACCGCCACGCCGCAAGAGGAGGGGGCGCTAACGCGCCCCAATTGTCCTTTTATTACGCCTACTGCTGAATCTGTGACGCTGTCACATCTTCTCCCCTTTGTTTTACCATCAAAAAGCAATTTTATTTTGAATTCTTGGCAAAATGTGCGGCTTTGCCGCACAGACACCGTGACTCTTTGAATAAAAATGTGGATAACTTTTGATGGTCCACCCCATCAAAAATTAATTTATTTCACTTCAAGTAGGTTTAGGGCAAAGAGTTTAACAACTGATTCTAATTTGACACAATTCGGACTTTATCTGCGCAAACGGCAGAAATGTTAAATTTGGGAGATTTCTGAAATTCTTGCTACAGTTTGCGGCTTCGCCGCACAGAGGCCGTGACAGGTATCAATGTAATTTGGATAACTTTTGATGTCCCACTCCTCAGTAGCATTTTCACCAAATTTCAGCTTTTTAGGGCCAACGCCCTGGGAGTTTCATGATTCTATGTTTCATGTTTCATGATTTCATGATTCTACGATCAGATTTTTTTGGGGTCATTTCCCATCTCTCAATGCATTTTTGGTACATTTGGGGGGGCTGACGCGCCAATTTTTTTTATTTTAGAAAAGGGAAATAGCCAGAATGTAGAGAGGCACGATTTTTAGAGGTGTGCAAATTTTTGTGACTTTTCGTCAATGTTCACTGGGTGAAAAATAGGGGGGTTGGTCCCGAGAAGAAGAAAGAAGAAAGAATAATATTCCGATGCGAAAACAATGTTTCCCATTTTTCAAATATCATAAACTATACATTTTCGGAAAGCGCCTCATGGTGTGGGTCCCTGGTCACTGACGGGTACTTTCGTTAATTTTGAGTGGGCTCCGCCCACTTTGTGTTTTTGGCCCTCTATACAGTAATAATGTTTCGCGGTCGTCATCTCAATGTACAATGCTCGTTTAGTGCGCACTTTTGCACGGGCTTCGCCCGTTTACAACGGTAATGTTCCATTTTCCTACTACTAATTAGTATGCACGGGGCGTGCATGAGTGAAGGAGTGCGTTAGTGAGTGTTTGAAAGTGGGCGAGCGCTTCGCGCTCGATTTTGTGCGCATTACGTGCGCACTTTCGCAGCCGTGCTTCGCACGGCCTTACGAGATTAATAGGCCTCTCGCCAGCTTGTGGCGCTCGGGCCTAAATATATATATATATATATATATAAAAGATATATCTCGAGATATTTATCTTGTTTCGAGATAATGTTTGAAATTATGAGATTTTTTATATATCTATATATATATATATATAAATTATCTCGTTATTTCAAGATGATTATCTCGTTATTTCGAGATATATATATTTTTTCTGAATACAATGAGCTTCCGTAACATTCAGGTAATAACAGTTATTACAGGTTGTTACACAGCTTTGTATTTTATATAAAATACATAAACTATTCATGGGTTTCAGATTCCTGGTTATAGATTAGCATCTTTTTTCCATTCCAAAAATGTAATATTTGGTTTTTAAATGTCAATTTCTAGGGCAACTGTGCTAGATTGGACCCATGGATAGTGTAATTTACCAATAAACTGTAGCTTTATTCACCATTGCAATTTAGATTCAGCGACAAATGTAAAAGAAACATTAGATGAAAGATCAATATACAAAAATATAATTGACAAACTGATGCATTATTATGCATCAGTTGATTGCGTTGATTGTCTTGCATAACTAAATAAAAATAATGTTCCAAAAGATTGTTATATTACATGTAGTTTCTTCAAAACTTTAACAACTAAAGTCTGCTCATCACACTTATGGGCAATTTTTCAGGCTATTATGAACCTGAACACTTGAAGGCCAGTGCTGTAATTACTGCTAGAACACTAAAACACTGCTCTAAACATCAAACTGAGACATTTTGTGAGTAAATGATTCTTACTTGGCGTCTGACCAAACGGCACTTGATCTAAAAAATGCACATTCAGATTATCACCTATTTCATTCCATATTTGGCACTGAGCTTCACTCCATAAATTCATTTTCAGTTCACAGTCCATTGCACTTGACTGACCGTTAGATGGAAGTTAATGCAGTTATGAAAAACCTGGAATGATCTGAATTATGGCAGTTCCATAATTGGTGGTAAAACTAGCACTTACTGGAATTGTCATATTAATGGGTAAATATTGAAAGTCATAAATTAGGATTTTCACACCGTAGATTCCACTCATTGTTTCTCCTTGACACTAAAACAAGTGAAAATCAAATAGTAATAGTAACAGAATCCCCTCTGGTAGCATGGCTCGATGTGTTAGTGAATGTTTTGTCATATTTCTGTTGCCTTGACTACTATTGTAAAAAAAAGTCAATTGGACAAAGGTTTTGGAGGTAATACATTTTGTCTCTCATTCATGTCCTTCTTCTTTTCTGACATGGCTCTGGTAAAGAAACTGTCTGAAATATCTCTCTGAAGGACAGTGCCACCATTACACACATAATGCACAGTGTATAGGGCAGGGGTGGGCAATTATTTTCCTCCAAGGGCCATATTCGAATCCAGGCAAGTAGCGGAGGGCCGGCCCGCGATCATTGGTGTGAAGAAAAAAATCCCCAAAATTCTCCTTATATTAGTAGGTTTTACATATACTAAAACACAGAACGAAGACTGGAGCCACGATTTCCCTCGTCTTGTGACATCCATGAATCTTATAAGACAAAAAAAATAAATCATGCAGTAGGCTTTATAGTACGGTACAGAAGCTCATTGTATTCAGAAAAAAAACAAATATAAAATATAGCCGCAAGCGGCAATGATCGGCCCTCGCCACGCCGCCGCCACGCCGCCGCCACGCCGCCGCCACGCCGCCGCCACGCCGCCGCCACGCCGCCGCCACGCCGCCGCCACGCCGCCGCCACGCCGCCGCCACGCCGCAAGAGAAAAAATATCACTTTTCTGTCAAATATAGGCTATTTAATCTATTATTAAATTAATTTCACGTCATATTTATTTAGGATACAAGTGCAGACAGATGCCTGAGGGCAAAAAATAAAAAATAAATAAATAAATAAAATTACTAGGACAAGCTTGGCGGGATCCGGCCCGCGGGCCGACGTTTGCCCACCCCTGGTGTAGGGCATCAAGGGCCCCGAGGGGCACCAGCCTGACCAGGCACTTTGGATTGAATGACATATTAGGCTATTTGTGAAGCAGCTGCATTGTTCCTTTTATAATTAAACAAGGAGCCTACAGTAGGCCTACGCTGTCTCCTGATTGTTATCAGTGTCGACGCTCACAGTTTAGACTCCGCATACGTATTACCGGTAGCAAAACGGTCTTTAGATTATAGACTATGATAGATTATGATGATGAAAACTGACCTTCTAGCTCAATTAAAAAACGTGAGGAAGAAAGTGGAAATGAAACAAGACGTGCGATGCATCCAACTGGCAATGCAACATATGCAACAGAGAGTCCCCAGACCACACTTGACCACAGACCTCAGACAGGATTGTGATTCATGTGATTTGTTTATAGTTTGAATGATTCCTTGACTAGAAAGATATGAAGAGTATCTCATTTAAGAAAAAGAGCCTAATCTTTTTCTGCCTAATTTTCCTTCCCACAGATTTCTGTTGAACCGACACATGAAACAGCGAGTAGGGAACATGAGCAACAGCAAACCGCTTTTAGAAACAGACCGTTTTTTATTGTGGTGCAACGTTTCATTTAGATCATTCAGTTCAGTTTCTTTAGCTTCTGTCAAACAATATTTATTCACACATAATCATGTACATTTTGCGTGACAAAAGCAAATGCCTGTGTGCCCAATATATGCAGCCGTTTACATTATATTATATAACATTTTTAAACTACAACTTTGACCTTCATAATGTCATTATGCCATTGATTCAAATAACCTTTCTTTTTATTTATATTATAAATAAAGAATTACACGCATTTTAACCCTTTCCAACTTCATAACTGAGCCCTAAGAAAAGACCGGTTTCTGGCTTTTCGCAAAATACATTTACAATCATCTCTTACTTTATATTTGCTTGTTTTTTTTATATTACTAAGCGTAAACGCATTCCCACTTTCAGTTTGAACCATTTAAATCAGTTAGTCATCATCTAGCACATATTAGTAGTATTTTTGCTTGGACACATGTTGTTTTGCTGACTAAATAAGCTAGAATTTGTACTTTTTAACAGCCTGCTATTATCATCACCGCTACAAGCTGCAGTAGTGGAGGCCGTTTGGTCCTTAAGACGTCTACTCCAGGAAAACATGAGCCAAGTGATGCAAAAAGCCACTAGACTAAAGGTCACAACACATTATTAATCTGAGAGAAATGAACTGAGTGCCGACAAAGTACTATTTCCCTTCCAAAACATTGTGGGAAAAGTTAATTAGTATTCAATCAGCTGTTAAATTGAAATGTTTGGTGTACGATCAGTGCCATTAAAATATCTGTCATAATTTCCCTACACTAATTGTATTCAAGTCCATCTATTTCTGTATTAATTGGGTGGTGATGTACTTGTAGATCCTTTCCTGCTTTATTTGGAAACACAACTACTAGTACAATGCAAGCATCTTATTTGGTCGTTTGTCAAATTTAAATGACTCCTTTGTGAGGTTTTAGTGCCAGGTATCCATTTTCTAGAGAACTGAGGTACTTCAGAGAAAAAGTGTTCAAAGTAGAATCCAGGGCAGCAGCAGAAGGTCAAACAGAGGGTAACTCAGTGAAAAGAGGACTCAGAGTTCAGACTGGTAAAAAATAAATAAACTGAAAAATAAATGAGCTGAAACAGTGATAATGAGCAGCTATGATTTCTGATATTTTACACATTTCATTGATGTACATAATAAATAATATAGGCCCTAGAATTGACCCTTGAGGTGTTTAGGTGTGTGGCTGTGAACAATGTTTTATTATCATCATTATTTTTAGTTACACAGAAATGCACAAAACACAGAACATTTAACAGGACCAGAGAGCACAAAACAAAGTAAAAGAAATGACAAAAAGCTCATAAAGAAATAAAATAAAACAAACTATATCGAACAAAAAAGTCCCATTTAGTCCAAAGTCTGACAATATCAGTCATTTTTATTGCAACAATGTTTTTAAGACTGTTTTGCTGATTTATTATTGGAGATATTACTTGAATTTGTGTTAAATAGATTAGTTTGCGAAAGGCTTTTTAAATATAACATTTAATATAAGGTAGAAATGCGTAATTGTTTTATTATATTTTACTGGAATAACAATGTATATTTTGTACCTCTTTATGCTGTAGTGAATTTCAAGTACCGTATGTAGCCAAGTAAAGTAAAACTAAAACAGGTCTGCTCTTCAACAAACCTATTATTAAAAGTACAGACTGCAGTGGGATTGTCAGAGAAGATGACTATTGATTTTCTCCAGGCCGTGGGCTACATTTTGGAGGGCCTCAAAGAGCTGATATAACCAACCACTTTTCAGAATCGCCACTCGTCAAACTCAGCACGAGCAGAGAAGATTAGAAGTGAAATTATGTCTCGATTGATCATTGTTGATGGAGATATTGTGCAGACAAGTGTCACAAAGGTCATTCCTTATCAATCTCACAACTTTGTGTTTGCAGGTGAATTGGTCTGGAGTAGGAGTCGAGCACAAAAATGTCTGATAATGATGATAATTAACAAAATATTATGTTTCTTCCTCGAGGTACAAGGTCTTAGTGCAGATTGCGCTTCCATTCATTATTTAATTTTGCATCATTGGTATTGTATTATATATGTAAATAAATATGGTTAGAAACACTTTTAAATCCAGACTTATTTCACTGAAGTCATTCTGCAATAACCCTCCTTCAAGTTTGTGTGCCTTTTGTGCACTAACAGAACAAAAGATTCATGAATACACAACAAAAGGCCATTACTCAAGTATCAAATCCCTTTTCAGTAAACACATGTTTTACGTCCCAAATGATTGTTATCATTGTACTGAGTCACTGTAAACCAGCCTGTTATCACACACACAACTGACACAATGACAACATATGGAGCATAGCTTTAGGAGGAGAGCAGTTTTGTCCCACAGCTGCTGAAGGGGGAATTCAGCCAATAACCCTCAGAACGAGAGAAAGCCTCAGCGCGCCGCCCACGGAGCTAACGACGCCATCGCACGCAGACACTTGTGTTCTGATAGCTCTGAACCAAACTCAAATTACAGCATAAGTGCGGCCCTCTCCAGCACACAACGCTTGCTATTCTTTCATATTGACTCACTAAATAAATATTACATGACCCAAAATCATAGCCCAAATCACACCCCACCATCTGGTCCTAGTGGACATTACCAAATTGTAACTTTACTCTTTCGAGCCATTTTTTGTTGCCGTTTATTTCTAGAGTCGACTGGAATTTCCAGAATTGCTTGGTCAAATAAAAACATGTCCTATGCACTAAAAGGGAGCTGGCAAATGATCTCAGGAGTATTAAGTCTCTGACCCAACACTGACAACACCAGAAGATCACAGTAGTTTTTATACAGAAAATGTTAGTAATCAGTGTATTTATATATAAAACTTATTACTTAAAACAGATCAAAGCCACAATTCACTCCTAAATCTGAAAAAATGAATAAAATGAATAAATACAAAGTGTTCTCTTCTATGTTATGGTCCATTTACATTGTTATATTGCAAATAAAATAATTAGCCACCGTAAAAACTAAACGACTATTGTCAACAGCCTTATACATTTCTCCAATTTGTTTAACCAGAAAATAAATGCCATCTCTTGAAATGTGTTTATTCATTTGTAAATTAAATTGTTTGTTATCTCCCTTGAAGTGTTTCCAGCAGCCAGGTTTTATATCCACAAAACTCCAAGGACGCACTAACATTCTCTAAAAGACATGTTCATTTCAGACTGATTATTATGAGTTTGGAGCAGTAAGTATAGATTTCTGAGCAAATGAGGGAAAGGGATACAAATATAAACAAATCAGAGAGGATAGTTTGGTTGTGTATCTTACGTAAAGCTTGAATGTAGCGCTCACAAACTAAAAACTATATTTTAATCTGTTAGCAGAGGGTAGACTGGGCCAAAGGCTGTGTAAATAAAATTACTTAAAACTGTTGAAACATCTGAAGGTCTGACAACAAACAAACCCTGGTTTAAAAGTATCGTTAAAGAAAACCAAAGTCAATCTTTTTGGATTACAATTGAATCTGATTTGAAATGTTTGGCATCTTGCCATTATGAGAGACATCATTATCATATTGAGTCCCAGCTCAGTTGTGTCGTTATTTGGGGTTTAAAGGTTCCAATAACATGCAAAATCGACTTTTCAGAGCTTTTAACCTTCTTACATTGCTATTTGTGCTTCATATTTGTACCCAGAGTGTTTTTTTTGATTGATTCCCGCAGTGTTTAGCTATATTACAGACTATCTCCTTTCCTCGAATCTCCAAACTGACGGGCGGTGGGGCAAGACCGCGTCATAAGGGCAAGCACACGTCATTATCCCCCCTCACCCCCCTCCCCTCCCGCCTCCCGCCTGCCGCCTCCCGCCCCCTTCCCCCCGGCTCCGCGCTGCTGTCTGCCTACAAGCCCATTCCGGAGTTTTTCTGCTTCTATTTACGAGGAAACACGTTTCAAAGAGGCCCAAAACTTCATTAATGATGTCGCACTCTTTACTATTATCACAATGGTGAAGGTTGATGTGGCAGTTGATGCAGCAACCGGGAAAATAAACGGAGAGAAGTTCTATCCGATACCGAAAAACCAGGAAATAAGAGCGCGATGGACATAAGACTTTTATATATATATATATATATATATATATATATATATATATATATATATATATATATATAGATCTATAGATATATCTGTTCTGCGCACGCTGTAGAATAAACACCAGATTTATTTAGGCTCAAAGTAGTGTTGATCTGAAGTTCTATTGTTTCTCACTCACTCGCGCGGCAGGAGCAGCGCGGAGCAGACAGCTGTGGGGCTACGTCACGGGTGGGCGGGGCACACACGCGCTCTGAGACTACGTCACGGGTTGGGCGGGGCACACACGCGCTCTGAGACTACGTCACGGGTTGGGCGGGGCACACACGCGCTCTGAGACTACGTCACGGGTTGGGCGGGGGAGCCAGATCGCTCTTCGCAAGGGTGGGGGGGAATATCAAACCAAGCCGTCTGCATTTCCGGGTTGGTGAGGGGGTCCAAGGTCTGGGGGATATTTCTTAACTATTATGTTAAGGGTGTTGCACAACCCTTATTATTATCAATTATACACTTAGGATAGACTACGAAACGTTAAAAAAAGCATGTTATGGCACCTTTAATGTTCTCACAATACTAAAATCGTAAACTCGATTTTTGATATTAAGGAATAGGCTTGAAAACACTCCTTTTTAGACACTAGAAATACAATAGAAATGTAATTTTGTCACCATGTAGTCTTATAATAGTGCTGAAAATAGTAGAAAATTGTTCAAAAACATTCTAAAACTATTCAGGAAAGGTCAAATCTTGTCGGGTTAGGGTTAGCATGTATTTATTTATTTATCTATCTAATTTGTGTACCAGGTTTAGTATTAATTAGTGTCAAATTTCAACCCTATTTGGGGGGTCACTGCCTGTAAAGTTTGTGACTTAGTTCACTTGCAATATTGGAGCCTGAAAAACAATGCGACTTCCTTAAGGTACAGCGTATTGCGTGATTTGGCCATTGCAGGACAAACAATGAGAAATGGCTTTCTTTTACCTAATAAGTAGTAGCGGTTGCTTAACATGAAGGAGCTTCTCTCATCCTCATCGTATGTCGGTGATTTTCCCTCCTCCAGACTCTGTAATGACAATAATCCCTTTAAGAGTACAAGCGTCGTCTGGAGGTGTTTTAATACATCATAATTATAAAGGAACATGACACTTATAACTCGCATTATCATTTTTTTCATAAAATTAATGGTGCACAATATATGGAGTGAGCCCCTAAAGCCATGTTTTTTAATTATAATGTATACAGTACATGTTGATGTATGAATGAGCAATCTGTTCAAATATGATTGGACCGCACGCGTCACATGACGTAGTGCTATTACCTCCACTGCTGAGGTCTTAATTTGTCCATACGGCGTGCGACGTGCAGGAAGCCACTCAAGGCCAACTCACACCACTAATCATGAACATATTTCTCTAGCGAGGTCATTTGTGCAATGCAGTAGATTTTGAATTAAGATCGTAGTACAGAAAAGGCTGGACACAAAACGTTTTTATATCATGTACTACAACACAAACAGGCATCTAACATGGTGACGTTTTTGTAATATCCTGGTGAAGATGAGGAGGATATACAGACTCAGGCTTGTGTACTATGGAGGATTTTTGAGACCACCTTAATAATAACAAAGCGTTTACCAAAAGAACATTTAAATTATGTTTCAAATGTAATATTAATAAGTGGTTTACGAGTGTATTTATTCAATTCTAAATTGAATTAGAAATTGTTCAAATATGTTTTTAAACTTCAATTAAATTGTGCATTTAATAACAAAACTGAACAATATTCATTCAGCTCTAGAAATATATTTAATACATCCATTTGTCATTTAATTGTTAGATTAAAACTGAATTCAAAAATAGAATATTTAATTAAACTCTTTAATAAATGCATTTTACGTTTTAAAAACACATTTCCAATATTCCAATTATAATTGTACTATTAATATTATCTTTAAATTGTAATTTAATAAAGTAATTAATTATTCATTAAGATTAATTAATTAATATATTGTAATAGGAGTGAATGAATGTATTAATATACTAGAAATGTATACTGTACATTTTTAGTATTTGGGCATGAATGCAATTTCATCCTATCCAGGGACTGTAGCTGTATAAGCAACTGTAGCAAGCATCTTTCCTGTTGGTCAATGTTTCATGTGCACTGTCCCTGATAACTGTACACTAATAAATTAAAAAAGAAAAATCACAATTTAATCATATATATTTTAACCATGTCTAATTCAATTTAAATACACTTTTAAATTACAAATTATTTTACATTTTAAACATAAGCTAACCATGATTTTGGTAAATGCTTTATTACTATTATTACGTCGTCCTAAAAATCCTGATGCTGTCCCGCTTTAGAATACAGCTCATATTCATGTGTAATTACATGTTAATTACTGTGTAATTATGTCCTTATGTTCCCCTTATTCCTCATTGTATCACTTTGTGATTTAATACTGAGATTTGATGTGTTTCATTGTCTCTGTAATATGACTGTATTATGCACAGTGTCAAGTTATTACCATGCCTCAATGACCCATACATACTGCATTGTTATTACTGTTACTTACACCTTATTACATATGTTGTAATCTAAAGTGTTACCAAACTATCTTGTAAAGTTGTAGCAATTTTGGATTCTGCTGGACAATAAAAGTCAAGACGCCATTGAGAACTTTACACAAGCATCACAATGACTCAGCACTGGACTTTGTTACAATATACTTCTGTTATAATACAATGCATAATTTTCCTCGGCGCAGCTCGAGCTTCATTCCGCAGCCCTAGAGAATTCCTGTGAATGTAATTTCCCTTCAGAATTATGATTGACAGCTGAGCAAAACTATAGACACGCCTTATCTATACCTCAGCAGCGGAGCGAGAAGACGAGGCGCGGAATAACCCTGGAGTTGGTTTGTCATTAAACACAAATGAGTCTGAGATACATTCAGAATGATGTTTAACCCAGTTCTTGTCATGGCGAGAAGAGGCGAACAGAGAGGAGCAGAGAGAAGCAGATAATACCGGAGCGCATATATTTTAATGGGTTTGACAGCGAGGGATCACAGCGTATTAATCCATAGCTTTGTCGAGCCACACTGCGCTAATGTGGCTCTTTACCAAGCTATTATAACCCAGCCTGACTGCGACAAATGGGAAATAAATGGTGTGGAGATGGCGGTTATATTCAGTCATGTGTTATAGCGGTTCCTTCGAGGGCTTTGGAGTGAGCAGATCTGACCCAGTTGAAGCTTCTGGAAAAGAATGTAATTATTACATTGATTTAAAAGAATATGTTTTATGACATGACCGAAAGAACATAATGCAGATGAGATGTAAGTTTGAAAATGCCTCATTCATTTCAGGCCACGTTCCAGAGTCGCTGAATATTGAGTGGTGAAAAGTAGCAGGCATTTCAAAATAATTTAACACTATCGAGCAGGGGTGTAGAATTAACCAATCTGAATGACTCACTGTGGCTTCAGCCTACACCTTTTTTGCTTGATTTTGTTTCATGCAAAGAAATGTACGCATCATGTACTAATTTGTTTTTTTCCTAACCGAAATAAACACTCCTCTTTTACTGCATTAATAGTTTGTTTGTGGCCTTCTGCTTCAAATATGTTTCAATATGCAGCTCTCAATGAAAACATTTGGACGCTGCCATCGAGAAAACATTTTTGGAATAAATATAGACATTGCAAATACAGATTTTGGATTGTGCCCACCTCCAATGAAAACGTGTCTGAAAAAAAGTGATTTCAGCCTAGCATAATGTCAAAGCCTGCTGGGAAAACATTTTAAGTGTATGTTGTTTTTGTTTTGAACTATTTTATCTTAGTATAAAACATAATTAGTTTATAAACTAAACGTTGATTGCATTCAGTTTCTATTAAACAGTGATAGAAAGTGTGTTTATAATATATGTCATGGAATCAGAAAATGTCCTTGGGATGAGACATGCACCGATGCTATTCCTTAACACATAGAGAACACAATTCAACTTAGAATATGAAACGACACAGAAATATCAGACATTTGTATGGCAAGCTTGGGAGAAAACGCTGGGCTGTGTCAGCCAGGCCGTTGTAAGCAGCCTGCGTGATCCTCCTGCGTCTCACCCCGTTTTTTCCCATGCTGGTTGGTTTTATTAGATATTCTGGAATAGGCGGGTCACATTTCTCATTGGTCAGCCTCACATCAAGGCACTTGGTATTTTTCCGTAGAGATCAAGCCTTGGGTAAACATTACCCAAACTCCTCTGGGCTGTCACACCCCCTCCTGGGGTAAACATCCTTTGGCCCATCTTTACGACCCCTTCACAAATGCAGTTTGTCACACACCCGTTCTTCTCTTAGACTAATGATGCAGATAAAATATCACTATTATGCAGATAAAATACATGACAGAAATATAATCATATATTCACATTTTATCACAATATACCAGTAGTTAAATTACACAAGTTATAGTTTTACTCATAATAATAATGCCTTTTCCAGATGACAGTTTTCAATTGTGTGCATTATTCATTCACTGGTGGTAAGTTGCTTTTGTAGCTGCCCTGACAACGACCACCACCAGTCTCTCAATCGCACAACACGTTCATACTACTGTATATGGTTGAAGGGTCTTGCCTAAGGACCAGCAGCGGCTGGTCCATTAAGGGCGCTGGGGCGCCGCCCCCCCTGTAAATCTGCCAACTACGTCAATTTATTTGTGTCTAAAAACAATATAATTTATTCAGAAATATCTTATATTCTTATTAGTGTAAATGTGTAAAATAATAATATATATCCATATATATATATATATATATATATATATATATATATATATATATATATATATATATAAATAGATATAAATGAATACTTTGTTTGCGCGCCGCGTGGTCTGCTGCAGGTGCAGCCTGCGTCACTTTTCTACGTAGCCGTGGGGCAGTTTGAAAAGCGCCCCAGAGCCTCATAGAAAATCAATGGGGATTTTTAGCCAATCAAATCACAATCAAAAGTGACTACGTCACTATGGTTTCTCCAGAGGAAAATAGCGACTTTGGGGCGCTCCAGAAAGCGCCCTTTTGAAAGTAGAAGTTACGCCATGGAGCTACGCTTTTTACGCTAGAGACTGAGGCATGTGCGCGCGCCTACGTGGAAGTGCCACACACGCCGTGTTTTCTGTTTTTACGTCTTAAAACTGCATCTACAGACGTCTGTGACAAAAGGTACGTCCAAAACGACTCAGAATGAGCTGCTCAACTGTTTGCTGCTTTATTTGTGTTGACGTGAAAGTGGCTGATTTCGTATCAATCCGAGCCACATGTGTCTGTCAAACCCCGTGCTCCGTTACCATGACAACAAACACACTAAAGAGGAGTGGTTTTTTTAGTTTATTACTTGCATAAGGCTAACGCTAAGCATTAAGTATCGCTTAACTTCTATTGATAAAAATATGCTTTTGTTATTAGAAAACCTATGAAAGAAAGTTATAATTGACAACTTTCCAACAGTAATAATGTATTTGATGATTAAATATAAAAATGTAAAATGTTACACATGTAGTTCAGGGTGACTTTTTTACACAGACGCTCCGCCTCCTCTGGTTTGGGGGGTATTAAAACTCTTTTATAATCTAAGGCCTGCCGGCACCTGCCATCTACCGGCACTCTCAGCTCACGTCTACCGGCACTCTCAGCCCACGTCTACCGGCACTCTCAGCCCACGTCTACCAGCACTCTCAACCCACGTCTACCGGCACTCTCAGCCCACGTCTACCGGCACTCTCAGCCCACGTTCTGCCGTCTACCGGCACTCTCAGCCCACGTTCTGCCATCTACCGGCACTCTCAGCCCACGTTCTGCCGTCTACCGGCACTCACAGCCCACGTTCTGCCGTCTACCGGCACTCTCAGCCCACGTTCTGCCGTCTACCGGCACTCTCAGCCCACGTTCTGCCGTCTACCGGCACTCTCAGCCCACGTTCTGCCGTCTACCGGCACTCTCAGCCCACGTTCTGCCGTCTACCGGCACTCTCAGCCCACGTTCAGCCGGCGCTTCCAGGTCTACGCGCTGCCGCCTGCTGGCGCCCTCCTGTCCACGCTCTGCCGCCTGCCGGCGCTCTCCTGTCCACGCTCTGCCGCCCGCTGGCGCGCTCCTGTCCACGCTCTGCCGCCTGCCGGCGCTTCCAGGTCTACGCTCTGCCGCCTGCCGGCTTTTGTGTTTTTTGTTGTTTTTATTTCCTCTTAAAGGCGGTATGGACGATTTTTCGGCGATTTGAGAACGCAGGCGGAAGTGCGCATGCGCACTCCCCCGTGTGGACTGATACAACACACACGTGCATTTGTTTATTTCACCCTGGAGAGACAAAGAGACCACGAGAATGGACTGTTGAGCAAGCTTTATTCAAGAGTTATTTGGCGCTCAGACCCCGGCGGAAGACGTTGCAATCATGGGCACTCCATGATCTATTTGTATTAGATGTCTCCCCCCAAAAATCCGGGGTCTGAGCAGCTGTGTGCCAAGGTTATTACTGATACTCAGAAAGAACATGACAGCAGATACTTAATATAGAGTAGACTGGTCAGGCCACAAGGCCGCCATTGATCACGTGGTGGCCCGAGAGGGGCGGATGCGTATTGACGGGGAGAGTAGGGGGCGATGCCCTGAAAACTCGAAGCGTCTGAAATGGAGGCCTCTATTCACAGATATGTGGTGAAGGACCGGGGACAGGAATATGAAGCACCTGGGAGTAGATAAGAAATGACGTAGACACGGGGAGAGCAAGAGGATGCTGCTAGGGAACAGGTAATGAGGAATATGAACCACCACCAGTATTTGTTGCGAGACGAGACTTACTAGAGATGCGAGGGGCGTTGAGCCACCAAGATCGGAGGCAGGCAGGAACGAACATACGAGCAGAAAGGCCCGAGTTGTTAGAGGGCTGAGGAGGATATGCCCTGAGTGGCCGCAGATGTAGCGGCTCCTATTCTAAACCAGTGCCCGGTGTGAAGACAAGGGCAGATTGCATGGGATCGATGTTACCCTCGGATATTTCCGAAACCAGGGTGCTGCAGTCATGGGCTGGCCTCCTAGAGTCAGGAGCACCGGGGATGAGGTCCATCGTAGTTTGACCCGATTGCGAGTTTAGCCGAAGCTCTCAGAGGCAGAATGAGCCACGTGTGCGGCTATGAGATGCAGGGGTTTTGCCTTTAGGGATTTGATGATGATAGATGATAGACTTCTAATACCCCCCAAAAACAAAGGAGGCGGCAGACGTCAGGAAGTGGAGGTGTTGGCAGAGGCGGAGCGTGGACAGGATAGCGCCGGCAGACGGCGGAGCGTGGACAGGATAGCGCTGGCAGACGGCAGAACGTAAACCTGGAAGCGCCGGCAGAACGTAAACCTGGAAACGCCGGCAGAACGGAAACCTGGAAGCGCCGGAAGAACGTAGACCTGGAAGCGCCGGCGGACGGCAGAGCGTAGACCTGAAAGCGCCGGCAAAACGTGGACCTGGAAACGCCGGCAGAACGTGGACCTGAAATCGCCGGCAGGACAGCAGAACGTAGACCTGGAAACACCGGCAGAACGGAAACCTGGAAGCGCCGGCAGAACGTAGACCTGAAAGCGCCGGCAGAACGGCAGAACGTAGACCTGAAAGCGCCGGCAGAACGGCAGAACGTAGACCTGAAAGCGCCGGCAGAACGTAGACCTGAAATCGCCGGCAGAACGTAGACCTGAAATCGCCGGCAGAGCGTAGACCTGGAAACGCTGGCAGGACAGCAGAACGTAGACCTGAAAGCGCCGGCAGAACGGCAGAACGTAGACCTGAAAGCGCCGGCAGAACGGCAGAACGTAGACCTGAAAGCGCCGGCAGAACGTAGACCTGAAAGCGCCGGCAGAACGGAAACCTGGAAGCGCCGGCGGACGGCAAAGCGTAGACCTGGAAAGGACGGCAGAATGTAGACCTGGAAGCGCCGGCGAACGGCAGAGCATGCACGCAGTGCACCGGGGCAGACGGCGGAGTGTGCACGCACGCAGTGCGCCGGGGCAGACGGCGGAGCGTGCAAGCACGCAGTGCGCCGGGGCAGACGGCGGAGCGTGCCCACAGTTGCGAGCGCGCAGTGCGCCGGGGCAGACGGCGGAGCGTGCCGCAGTTGCGAGCGCGCAGTGCGCCGGGGCAGACGGCGGAGCGTGCTGCAGTTGCGAGCGCGCAGTGCGCCGGGGCAGACGGCGGAGCGTGCCGCCGTTGCGAGCGCGCAGTGCGCCGGGGCAAACGGCGGAGCGTGCACGCAGTGCGCCGGGGCAGACGGCGGAGCGTGCACGCAGTGCGCCGGGGCAGACGGCGGAGCGTGCACGCAGTGCGCCGGGGCAGACGGCGGAGCGTGCAGGCAGTGCGCCGGGGCAGGCGGCGGAGCGCGGACAGGAGAGCGCCGGCAGGCGGCAGAGCGTGGACAGGAGAGCGCCGGCAGGCGGCAGAGCGTGGACAGGAGAGCGCCGGCAGGCGGCAGAGCGTGGAAAGGAGAGCGCCGGCAGGCGGCAGAGCGTGTACAGGAGAGCGCCGGTAGGCGGCAGAGCGTGGACGAGAGAGCGCCGGCAGGCGGCAGAGCGTAGACCTGTAAGCGCCGGCAGAATGTGGGCTGAGAGTGCCGGTAGACGGCAGAACGTGGGCTGAGAGTGCCGGTAGACGGCAGAACGTGGGCTGAGAGTGCCGGTAGACGGCAGAACGTGGGCTGAGAGTGCCGGTAGACGTGGGCTGAGAGTGCCGGTAGACGGCAGAACGTGGGCTGAGAGTGCCGGTAGACGTGGGCTGAGAGTGCCGGTAGACGTGGGCTGAGAGTGCCGGTAGACGTGGGCTGAGAGTGCCGGTAGACGGCAGGTGCCGGCAGGCCTTAGATTATAAAAGAGTTTTAATACCCCCCAAACCAGAGGAGGCGGAGCGTCTGTGTAAAAGCGCCGGGAGTCGGAGACGGAATGATTTGTCATGGAAAAATTAAATACCATTCCACTCGTGGAGGAGGTGGGACCGGAAGTGAGGTGGGGTCGACGCAGTCAATCAGATGAGTCGAGAGGGGAGGGGGCGAAGCTAGCCAGGTCACGCCGTGTGGAATGAACTCTGAAGCAAGATGGCCTTGGAGGAACAGATTTGGCCCATGAAAACAACCAGAGGGGCCCGGAGCGGGCAGATTCCAGGGAGAGGGACAGTTAAGGAACAGTCTGTGGGGCTGGACAGACTTGAACAGTGCTGCAGCTCCTGATACGCGCATGCGCGAGTAAGCCGGTTTGAATTGAATGGCGTGGCTTTTTTGTGCGGCGCTTGCGCTAGTCGCTTTGCGATATAACAGTGAGTGTACCATGACTAGAATTACCGTACTTTCGGGCTATAGAAAGGTGCTCCAGAATGGAAGCTGCCCTAAAATTTTGGAAAGATTGTACATAGCTGGCCGCGCCGTCATAAGCCCAAGGTGTAATGTGGGATATTTTAAACGTGAATAATAGTACATGATGCGACGTAACGGTTGTCTTTTGGACCAAGGGATTGTGGTGTGCCCGCGGACTGGGCACATGGACCCATTCCTCGTGAATATGAGTCTGAGACATGCTGCGCATTTTATTTTATTTTATTGTTTATTTATATTATTTATTTATTAATAAACCCACAGAGTGTTTGGGAAAGCTGAGGAGCGGATACCTTTTCCAGTGAATGAGATTGGACAGAGCTGAATAAAAGGCACGATATGTAGAATGCATGGAGCTGCCTCGATCTACTCCACAGATGAGCAGCGTGCGTGAGGTGAGAGGGCGGGGCAAGGATGTTAGGAATGAAGAACCGAAAGTAAGTTAGATTGTTGGAGACACCTTAGTTGAGAACCTTGAAATCTTGCTAAAGATTGTGATTGGCCTGGGGGCCCCGTATGGCCAGCGGCGGGCCTGGGACAGGCCCCCTGGAGTCGAGGACAGAGAGCGCTGACGCGTGTTGGAGCCTGACGTGGAGAAGAGCGTGTTCTGGAGCTGCTGAGCGATGAAGCTGGACCCGGTGTCAGCGTGATCCGGTGGAGAGACGTCACGTAAAAGAGACGTCCCGAGGCTCGATGCGGAGGAGAGGCGCCGCGGCACCGCGGCGTGCGCGGAGCGGCTGATGATTTCCTGGTTCCTGCCGCGGGGCGCGCGGCTGGTGGATGGGAAGCGTTTCGAGCGAAAGTGAGGAGTCCTGTAATGAGAGGACGCGGCGAGACGCTCAGCTCTTCCACCGGGGCAGGTGGATGCGCTCTTCCGAAGCCGGAGGACAGCGGGAGGAGCCGGAGCCCCTGTGAGAGGAACACGGAGGGTCATCTGATTTGTAATTGCTACTCTGCACTATAAGTGACAGTGTCCCTGAGATTTTTGATTTGCTCTTTTGGAGTGGAAATAAAGTGTGTTCACTTAATTAATTCAGTTGTAAATGTGTATTTAAGATATGTATCCATACAGTCAATGTTAAAAAAAATTCAATTTTGGACATTTAAAAAAAGACAAAGATCGGTTCAGAAGCCTCTTATGACGACGACACGAACAAGGCCTTTTTACGTCGCCCGGATCGGCGTCACCGGGGCCCCATCCTGGAGCCAGGCCTGGGATGGGTGCTCCATGGCGAGCGCCTGGTGGCCGGGTCTTACCCCACGGGGCCCGGCCGGGCACAGCCCGAAAGAGCGACGTGGGGCCGCCCTCCCGTGGGCCCACCACCCGCAGGAGGATCCATAAGGGGCCGGTGCAGAGAGATCTGGGCGGCAGTCGACGGCAGGGGCCTCGGCGACCAGATCTCCGGACGCAGAGACTAACTCTGGGGACATGGAATGTCACCTCGCTGGGGGGAAAAGAGCCTGAGCTTGTGCGGGAGGTTGAGCGATACCGACTAGATATAGTCGGCCTCACCTCCACGCACAGTTTGGGCTCTGGAACCCATCTCCTCGAGAGGGGCTGGACGCTCCACTTCTCTGGTGTTGCCCGCGGGGAGAGGCGGCGGGCTGGTGTGGGCTTGCTGATAGCCCCTCAGCTCAGCCGCCACGTGTTGGAGTTTACCCCGGTGAACGAGAGGGTCGCGTCCCTCCGCCTTCGGGTGGGGGACAGGTCTCTCACTGTTGTGGCGGCCTACGGGCCGAACAGCAGTGCAGAGTACCCGGCCTTCTTGGAGTCCTTGGGAGGGGTACTGGACAGTGCACCGACCGGGGACTCCGTTGTTCTACTGGGGGACTTCAACGCCCACGTGGGCAATGACAGTGACACCTGGAGAGGGGTGATCGGGAAGAACGGCTTCCCCGATCTGAACCCGAGCAGTGTTCAGTTATTGGACTTCTGTGCTAGCCACGGATTGTCCATAACGAACACCATGTTCAAGCACAAGGGTGTCCATCAGTGCACATGGCACCAGGACACCCTAGGCCGGAGGTCAATGATCGACTTTGTTGTCGTGTCATCAGACCTCCGGCCGCGTGTCTTGGACACTCGGGTGAAGAGAGGGGCAGAGTTGTCAACCGATCACCACCTGGTGGTGAGTTGGATCCGCTGGCGGAGGAGGAAGCCGGACAGACTTGGCAGACCCAAGCGCATTGTGAGGGTCTGTTGGGAACGTCTAGTGGAGCCCTCTGTCAGTAGGGTATTCAACTCGCACCTCCGGGAGAGCTTCTCCCATGTCCCGGGGGAGGCTGGGGACATTGAGTCCGAGTGGACCATGTTCTCCGCCTCCATTGTTGATGCGGCTGCTCGGAGTTGTGGTCGCAAGGTCTCCGGTGCCTGTCGTGGCGGCAACCCCCGAACCCGGTGGTGGACACCGGAAGTAAGGGATGCCGTCAGACTGAAGAAGGAGGCCTATCAGGCCACTCTGGCTTGTAGGTCTCCGGAGGTCATCGACGGGTATCGGCAGGCCAAGCGAGCCGCGGCTCGTGCTGTCGCAGAGGCAAAAACCCGGGCCTGGGAGGAGTTGGGGAGGCCATGGAGGAGGACTATCGGTCGGCACCAAAGAAATTCTGGCAAACCGTCCGGCACCTCAGGAGGGGGAAGCAGTGTCTCACCAACACCGTTTACGGTGCGGGTGGAGGGCTGCTGACCTCGACTGGGGATGTCGTCGGACGGTGGAAGGAATACTTTGAGGATCTCCTTAATCCCTCAGTCACGTCTTCCGAAGAGGAAGTAGAGACCGGGGACTCGGAGGCTGGCTCATCCATCACCCAAGCTGAAGTCACTGAGGTTGTTCGCAAACTCCTCGGTGGCAGGGCTCCGGGGGTGGATGAGATCCGCCCTGAGTACCTAAAGTATCTGGATGTTGTAGGACTGTCTTGGTTGACACGTCTCTGCAACATCGCGTGGCGTTCGGGGACCGTGCCTCTGGACTGGCAGACCGGGGTGGTGGTCCCTCTGTTCAAGAAGGGGGACCGGAGGGTGTGTTCCAACTACAGAGGGATCACACTCCTCAGCCTCCCGGGTAAGGTCTATTCCAAGGTACTGGAGAGGAGAATCCGACCGATAGTCGAACCTCGGATTCAGGAGGAGCAGAGTGGTTTTCGTCCCGGTCGTGGAACACTGGACCAGCTCTATACCCTCCATCGGGTGCTCGAGGGCTCATGGGAGTTTGCCCAACCAGTCCAAATGTGCTTTGTGGATCTGGAGAAGGCTTTCGACCGTGTCCCTCGGGGTGTCCTTTGGGGGGTGCTCCGGGAGTACGGGGTCCGGGGCCCTTTGCTCAGGGCTGTCCGGTCCCTGTATGACCGGAGCAGGAGCTGTGTTCGCATTGCCGGCAGTAAGTCAGACCTGTTCCCAGTGCATGTTGGACTCCGCCAGGGCTGCCCTTTGTCACGGTTCTGTTCATAATTTTTATGGACAGAATTTCTAGGCGCAGTCAGGGGTCGGAGGGTGTCCGGTTTTGGGACCACAGGATCTCATCTCTGCTGTTTGCAGACGATGTTGTCCTGATGGCTCCATCAAACCCGGACCTGCAACATGCACTGGGACGGTTTGCAGCCGAGTGTGAAGCGGCTGGGATGAGAATCAGCACCTCCAAATCCGAGGCCATGGTTCTCGACCGGAAAAAGGTGGCTTGCCCTCTCCAGGTGGGTGGGGTGTCCTTGCCCCAAGTGGAGGAGTTCAAGTATCTCGGGGTCTTGTTCACGAGTGAGGGAAGGATGGAGCGTGAGATCGACAGGCGGATCGGTGCAGCGGCTGCAGTGATGCAGTCGCTGCATCGGACCGTTGTGGTAAGGAGGGAGCTGAGCCGAAAGGCAAAGCTCTCTATTTACCGGTCGGTCTACGTTCCTACCCTCACCTATGGTCATGAGCTTTGGGTAGTGACCGAAAGAACAAGATCGCGGATACAAGCAGTCGAAATGAGTTTCCTCCTCCGTGTGGCTGGGCGCTCCCTTAGAGATAAGGTGAGGAGCTCGGCCATACGGGGGGAGCTCGGAGTAGAGCCGCTGCTCCTCCACGTCGAGAGGAGCCAGCTGAGGTGGCTCGGGCATCTGTTTCGGATGCTTCCTGGGCGCCTCCCTCGGGAGGTGTTTCAGGCATGTCCCACCGGGAAGAGGCCCCGGGGAAGACCCAGGACACGCTGGAGAGACTATGTCTCTCGGCTGGCCTGGGAACGCCTCGGGATCCCCCCGGAGGAGTTAGAGGAAGTGTCTGGGGAGAGGGAAGTCTGGGAGTCCCTGCTCAGACTGCTGCCCCCGCGACCCGGCCCCGGATAAAGCGGCAGAAGATGGATGGATGGATGGACATTTAAAAAAAACAAAAACACAGTCATGTCAAATAGCCCCCCCTATAATTTGTACCACCAGCCGCCACTGCTAAGAACACAACAACAGTTTGCACTAGAGCCGCAGCCGCTTTATTGTGGCACTTGGTCTCCCATCCCAGTACTAACCAGTACTAACCAGCACTAACCAGTGCTTCCCAGATCAGACCAGATCCACATTATCAAGGTGGCATGGCCAGAGATTGTGTTCAAATGCAACTCCTAAAGTGTCATATCTAGTCTGGCTTGTAACTGGCACAATTGGACAATCAATAACTGGATGACACCTTTGTCCTCAACAACTCAAAAAAATGTATCTGATGTTTTTCAGTCAGGTTTTAGACCTCATCACAGCACTGAGACTGCTCTTGTCAAGGTGACAAATGACCTCCGCCTGAACACTGACACGGGCAAAGCCTCAGTCTTAATTCTGTTAGATCTGAGTGCTGCTTTTGACACTGTCGATCATGGGATCCTCTTACAGAGACTAGAGGACTGGGTGGGCATCACTGGCACTGCCCTAAACTGGTTATGGTCCTATCTGGAAGACAGGAAGTACTTTGTTGAAATTGGTAACTGTGTCTCAGACCACATGACCCTGACCTGTGGAGTGCCCCAAGGGTCAGTCCTGGATCCCCTTCTGTTCAACCTCTACATGCTGCCGTTAGGTCAGTTGATACGCAGCGAAAATGTGTCCTATCACAATTATGCAGACGACACCAGTAGATTCACTCTGTCACTGCATCCAACAGATCAGTTTGTGGATGCAAAACAACTTTCTCCAGCTGAACTCAGACAAGACTGAAATAATCGTTTTTGGCCCACAGAAACAAAGAGAAAGTGTTAGCGGTCACCTCCAGAGTCTCGCTCTGGAACCTACAAACCAAGTTAGAAATCTGGGGGTAATAATGGACTCAGACTTGAACTTTAACAGCCACATCAAATCAATAACATCTGCAGCTTTTTACCATCTAAAAACATTGCCAAAATCAAAAATATTGTCTTTTGTTTTGTGATTTCTGTCATGTCTTTGTGATTTGAATGCATTTTTTTCCTGTTGTGTGAAGCACTTTGAATTGCCTTGCATTCATCTAACATCCCCCTACTGAAAAGTAAATTGTCACACTTAATGTCTGTATTCAAAATCATTTCCCCAATCGACATGCACAAAGCAGAGTAAATGGAGAGAAACTTTGGTACATGAGAGTGAATATGAGCTGCTTGTGTTGCCGTGTGCAGTGCAATCATGGATTATTAACATTTATATTGAAAGATGGAGCCCCATTAAGAAGCAGCTGGTAAATTACATTTGGATTCAGAGCGTCTACATGTCTATGGGTTAAAAAGGGATAAAGATGTTTTATTGCAACATGGCGGGAGTAGTTCATTTTAGCAGGTCTATTTGAACACTAATCCAGGTAGATTTATGAGGTGAAATTTGTAGTCTTATAGGGCAGTTGTGAGGATGCATATACGATGTTTTATATATTATACTTTATGATTCAGTTGTTTTTGCATATCAAATTTTATGGAGATTGTTTATTTTTATGGTTATTACTTTGATAGCTATTTGGGTTATGGGAAATCATTCCCTCGAGTAACATGATGATGATTTTTATTTTATTTTATTTAAGGTTGTATTGTAATTTAAGTTTTTCTTTAGTAACAAGACAATAGCTGGATAGATAGACAAAAAATACATCAATAAAAATACAACATTTTTGGAGGCAAAAAGTTGATCTTTTAGAACTGCAGAATACATGTGACCTTATACGTTTAGGACCTGGGCAAAGACTATCATTTTTTGTGATTATTCTACAGTATTACTACAAATGAAACCCCATTTGACTCAAATAAATATCACCACATTAGGTTTTGTAGCACCAATGTATAAACTGGTGGGGGGTTGGTCAACTTTCTGACCTCTCAGCTTGGAACGTGTGGAAGTAGCTGTCCAAAGAAGTGTAAGTGAAAGATGAGTCCGTCCACCTTTTGCGTGTTGTGTTAATATATTTTACATATATGAAATGAAGAGATTGAATGTTCTGGTTTGTTAGTAGAGCATGTTTCTGAACCATTTTCTGAATGTCTACTCCAAATGTGGGAAAGCTCGTTAAGGTAATTAAATCAACACCAAATTAAGAGTGATAATGTATCCAATATACAGAACTTTTCAATTCTGTAAATTGTTACATTACTTTGCCTAGGGACTACAGGTGAAAATAATCATTTCTTTCTACAATCTGGTACAATGAATGTTTGTACCAGTGTCAATATCTGTTGTACATGGTCCCTGTATTAATAAATACTACATCATATCATAAATCTATAGATAACCAAACAGAATTGGCATTTCTCATCATCGGGTCAACACAGCAAATCTTCCATCTTCTGGTGTAGTGAATTATTGATATGGCATAGATAGATTTATTACATTCACTGCACATGCCTCATGTCTAAAAATTTCACTACGTCATATTATTATCTTAATATTGTGAGATCTTTAGATCACTTTCTGTTACAGTGAATGCCAACAATAAATTATATCTGCCGTTGACCTGCCGTTGAAATATTATTATTCCTGTCTGATCTTTTATGAAAGCACTCTGGCCCCTTTTTCAGTGCAAAATATCGGCTCATACCGTGAACCCATAGAGACACCCTTCAAACTATCAAACACAGAAGGGCCCTCGTTGATTATTAATGTGAAAGAATCATTTACACTTCAACACTCTTTATCTTTGCTGACAGGACTTTGAACCAATGGCAACAAATAGAGAACAAGAGGCCGGGTGTAAGCATTGGCAGCGACTTACCAAAATGAGTTGAGCTTTGAAACCACTTGCTCTGCTAAATTCCCATTAACCCCCACTGACAGACAGAGGGAGAAGCTTTTAACAGAATTCAATATTTTACCCTGCAGCTTGACATAGTTAGTCCTCTGCCCCGCGCTGCCTGTCACTCTGCTTAATTACTCCTGTTGCAAAACCTATCAGCTTTCAGCCGAGTCTACATCGAGTACTGCACTGTTCAATATGGGTTTAGGGGCAGCACTGTACTATATTGATCTGTGTGAAAGCTATTGTCTTAAAAGTGGTTAACTGAAGATAATTATTGTTTGGAATACACCATTTTAGGATTACATGTTTATTACTGGCTTCAATTCACAATTGAAATGGTCGCTGTTACTTTTTCCTCCACAGTATTACAGTCTAACAGTCTTATTATGTATCAAAACTATTTAGACAACGAAATCTTCCTGAAGCATGTGATCGTGGTTCTTCACTCAAATAATTATGCGCCTGGGTGTGTTAAAACTGTTTACTGTGTTCAATAGAAGTTTACAATTCAAAACAAAAATCATTAATCCAATCGTGTCTTTATTATTTGGCACCGTTGTACTTGAGTTTTACGTCGGGTGTCCACTGCACGATTACTGAACGATTGTGTCTGTCCGGGGTGAAAGATTTCTGAATGTGGGAAAAATCTTGAGTCGTGGCTCAAATGTCGTAGGTCTAGGGATGTGTACCGCTACGACGGACCGGATCTGGACTTGTAAAAACGTTTCGGTTCAGGTCCAAAAAAAACGAAACCCCAGTGATTCGGTTCTGGAAAATATAGCACTGACATACTATATCTATCTATCTATCTATCTATCTATCTATATATATATATATATATATATATATATATATATATGTACTATATATTTTTGTTCTAGAATCTAAACCATCTTAAACCTTCCATTGATCGCAAAAAAAGACGTAAACACTGCCATGTGCCGCCGTCAATAGCGCGCACGGACCCTAATTAGCGACGCACGCGTCTTCCGGGCATAAGTTGAAGCCGGCGAAATAAGTTTAAAGATGCGAGAGACCGGAGCGCCTCGTACGTGTGAGACGGGAGCCCTCGTACGTGTGAGACGGGAGCGCCTCGTACGTGTGAGACGGGAGCGCCTCGTACGTGTGAGACGGGAGCGCCTCATACGTGTGAGACGGGAGCGCCTCGTACGTGTGAGACGGGAGCGCCTGGTACGTGTGAGACGGGAGCGCCTGGTACGTGTGAGACGGGAGCGCCTGGTACGTGTGAGACGGGAGCGCCTCATACGTGTGAGACGGGAGCGCCTCGTACGTGTGAGACGGGAGCGCCTCGTACTCGTACGTGTGAGACGGGAGCGCCTGGTACGTGTGAGACGGGAGCGCCTGGTACGTGTGAGACGGGAGCGCCTCGTACGTGTGAGACGGGAGCGCCTCGTACGTGTGAGACGGGAGCGCCTCGTACGTGTGAGACAGGAGCGCCTGGTACGTGTGAGACGGGAGCGCCTGGTACGTGTGAGACGGGAGCGCCTCGTACGTGTGAGACAGGAGCGCCTCGTACGTGTGAGACAGGAGCGCCTCGTACGTCTGAGACAGGAGCGCCTCGTACGTGTGAGACAGGAGCGCCTGGTACGTGTGAGACAGGAGCGCCTCGTACGTGTGAGACAGGAGCGCCTCGTACGTGTGAGACAGGAGCGCCTCGTACGTCTGAGACAGGAGCGCCTCGTACGTGTGAGACAGGAGCGCCTCGTACGTGTGAGACAGGAGCGCCTCGTACGTGTGAGACGAGAGCGCCTCGTACGTGTGAGACGGGAGCGCCTGGTACGTGTGAGACGGGAGCGCCTGGTACGTGTGAGACGGGAGCGCCTTGTACGTGTGAGACGGGAGCGCCTCGTACGTGTGAGACGGGAGCGCCTCGCGCCTCGTACGTGTGAGACGGGAGCGCCTCGTACGTGTGAGACGGGAGCGCCTCGTACGTGTGAGAAGGAGCGCCTCGTACGTGTGAGACGGGAGCGCCTCGTACGTGTGAGACGGGAGCGCCTCGTACTTGTGAGACGGGAGCGCCTCGTACGTGTGAGACAGGTGCGCCTCGTACGTGTGAGACCGGAGCGCCTCGTACGTGTGAGACGGGAGCGCCTCGTACGTGTGAGACGGGAGCGCCTCGTACGTGTGAGACGGGAGCGCCTCGTACGTGTGAGACGGGAGCGCCTCGTACGTGTGAGACGGGAGCGCCTCGTACGTGTGAGACGGGAGCGCCTGGTACGTGTGAGACGGGAGCGCCTCGTACGTGTGAGACGGGAGCGCCTGGTACGTGTGAGACGGGAGCGCCTCATACGTGTGAGACGGGAGCGCCTCGTACTCGTACGTGTGAGACGGGAGCGCCTCGTACGTGTGAGACGGGAGCGCCTAGTACGTGTGAGACGGGAGCGCCTCGTACTCGTACGTGTGAGACGGGAGCGCCTCGTACGTGTGAGACAGGAGCGCCTCGTACGTGTGAGACGGGAGCGCCTCGTACGTGTGAGACGGGAGCGCCTCGTACTCGTACGTGTGAGACGGGAGCGCCTCGTACGTGTGAGACAGGAGCGCCTCGTACGTGTGAGACGGGAGCGCCTCGTACGTGTGAGACGGGAGCGCCTCGTACGTGTGAGACGGGAGCGCCTCGTACGTGTGAGACGGGAGCGCCTCGTACGTGTGAGACGGGAGCGCCTCGTACGTGTGAGACAGGAGCGCCTCGTACGTGTCGAGCTGCGCGGAGCCGTGTATATATGAACATTGAAGCGGCAGCCGGTAAGATCGCTGGCTTTATTTGAACTGTTTTAAGCTGTGCGATGTTGTGGATTGTGTGCGTCGTCGTGTGTTAAAGGGGCGGGGTCAGCGTGGTTTCTGGGTCTTTGATCTGGGTGTAAATATGAATGAAATAACTGTGTTAGTGTAAGTGTTATGTTGTGGTGTGATGTATTTGGCATTAAGTAAATACAAAGTAAAGTCAAAGTAATATTGCTTAATTGCTGCATTCATTCATTGGAGTTTATAGTTTGTAATAGTATTTTGTATTTGTATTCTACAGTTGTTAAATATGGTCTGGTTTTTAATGCTGCTAATATGATGTATTATTTTAATGTGTTCAATTCAAGTTGATGCTTTATAGTGATTCAAGTTGACTTTTATGCTAGTTTTTGTAACTCTGTTATTTTACACTGTGACTTAATTATTTACACTGGTGTTTTGTCTGTTTGAAGGTTTTTACCTGACTTTTGATGCCAATGGATCTGCAAAATTAAAGAGTAGAAATGTGTCTAAAGGCAAAACATTGTATCAGATGAAACAGCTGCTTTGACCCTTGACCCAGACTGACTCTGTCAACAATACTCAACATGCTCTTGTTGTTGAGTTGAGTCTTTAGTTGTTCCTCAAGTAAAACACATGAATGTGTGTTAACTGTTGAGCTATAGTTTAGCTGCTAGTTAGTAGCTTGTGATTTGTAAGTTGTAACTTCTGTTAATAAACAGTGAATAAAGCAGACAAGTTGAGATTATTTCAGTCTGCAGTTAAGCCTTGTGTTTGATAGTCGTCCTTGTTCATGTGTCTTCAACTTAATTGAGCCAAGTAGCTTGTTTTACGCTGTTATAACATTATGTAAATATGGCATGGTTTAGGTCCGGACTCATTAGGTCCGGACCTGAACCTAAACCTCTGAATTCGAATCCGGACTTAAATCTGAACGTGGGTTTAGGTCTACATCCCTACGTAGGTCTCATCGTGAGACAGGGACAAAGATTACATTTAGAACCGTCGTAGGACCAAAGACAAGCTGCGATTTATGTCAAGCCTGACGGACATTTTTGGAATCTTCGTAGAGTGAGACCTCCTTTCTCTGCATCTAAAATGAATCTCTGTCAAACATGCGACCAACAGTAAACACAAGCGCTCCTCAAAGTGCAGCAGAGGTGCTCCGCCGTGAACTTATCTGCTTATTTCACTTTCATTTAATCACTTTTACAAAGGCAAAACACCTGTAGCATGTAGTGCTAGCGTCTGCTAACAGGTACAACTTCAGTGACTTCACCACACGGAGCCACGAGCCTTATATTCACTCAAACTTTAGTCATAGCCAACATAGATAATGTTATCAGAGGTGCAATGTAACAAAGTACAAAAGTAAATGTACTGTGCTTTAGTAGAAAGTTTAGGTATCTGATTCTGTACTTTACCTAAGTACTGCGATTTTTACGGTGAATACTTTTTACTTTTTAAATATAAAGTAAGTTGTTAAAAAAAAAACAGGTACCTCAAAATTTTTACTAAAGTAGATTTATGTTCTTTGTTGTTGTTGCTGCTGTATCTCTACTTTTACTTACAGTAACTTCTCACACCACTGACAAGAGAAACCAGCTGGCTTTGTGCAAAAATGACAAAAAGTAAATTAATCCCTGTCCAGACATAGAATAAATTCAACATCATTTTAAATCTTAAAACCCAGTGTGCTTTTACAACATACACCAAACCATTACAACTGTAATAGTGGCTGGTTAAATCACTGACTGGCTCAAACTGAAGTGATTTGTGACAGACAAATAGCCTTGATAAGAAGTTGAAGCTGTTCATTTTGAATATTGTGCCCTTGTTAATTCTGTCCTGTCCACAGATCATTACAAAAGTTTTCAAATTATCTTCAAACTCGAGCTGGAATCAGATTGTGCTGGTGCTTATGGGCATTTGGAGCTCAAATCAATAACCTTTGTAAGTTTTAGATCATTTAGGATAGAGGAAAGTAAATGTGGTTTGAAGTGTGCCTGTTTTGTTCAATGGCTTTGGCACATTTTCTGAAACTTTTCCTAAATCTGGCTATAACTATATTATTGCCCTTTGCAAAACTATTCACTTCAGTGGCAAAACAGTTCAGAATGTTTGAAGAATCTAACTTTGTGAACACAACTTTGAACACTTTGTGGATAAAATATAGACAAACTAATCAGATTTATGAACATATCTCCCCTTCATCAGGACATCAGAGGATGCAAATATGTATATTAAATTACACTAATAATGTATGTAGCAAAAAATACCAAGTGACCAGTGGATCCAGCTGCTCCTCCACTGCCTGGAGAAATGGTGTCTCCTCCAGATGATTGGATCTTCATCTGCCTCGAAGAGCAGGTTCTGCTCCTGTCGCTCTTCGAGGCAACTGCTGTTGCAATATTTGGCATTATGAAAACAAATTGAACAGAATTGATACCCAGATGTGAGAGAGTGAAATGTGATGAAGCCGATACATTTTCTTCCAATGTTTCTTTTCTGTTTCATTTTGTTTAATCAAAGGCAGGAGATGAACCCTAAAAAGAATCCCTAAACTCATACAAAAAGTACTTTGGGAAAAATGTACGGGAGTAAGTACAAAATAGATCTACTTTCAAGTGTACAATTATTGTATTTGTATTTATTTATTGACCTTTATTTAACAAGGAAAATGAGATCAAGCCTATAATTAGGCCCGAGCCCCAGCAGGGGGAGGGCCTATTGCTCCCGCAACGCTGCCGAAGGCAGCGTTGCAACTGTCGCCCCTGGCAAGTACAGTGAACTAGCCCATGCCGAAGGCATGGATCATGCATACTTACTCCTGCTATGACAGAAATAGTCAACAATTAGTGAATGGGCGTAGCCCATTCACTAATTGTTGACAACAGCAGCGCGAAGCGCTGCATTCCTCCAAAAACCCTCCTGGCATCGTCCCGTATGCGAGAATCCATGCCGCAGGCATGGGCCATGCTTGTATCTGCTCAAATCAATGGAAGTCTATGGGGAGTGGGCGGGGCATCCCGACGGAATAGGGAGTGACGAGCGCGTAAGCGCTCGTAATGATAATTCCACCCCATGGCGGCATCGGGAAGGCTTAGAGCTTTCAAACGATGTATCATTTGTTGTTATAGTAAAAACGGCTATATTGTTTTTGCTAAAAATATTATTATTATTATTATTTTTCTTGTTCTTCTTCAGCGCTTTGATCTCTAATTTGACCCCCTGAACATGCTCAAAAACTCACCAAACTTTGCCCAAAATTCAGAATCGGTGAAAAATTTTATTTTTTCTGGGCCATTTTTTTTTTCGTTAAAAAATGGCGCGACAGCGCCACCGACAAAAGTCAAAATACATTGCGCCTATGGGAGACGCCCCGAGGTCAACTTTGGCGTAAAGCTACGAAATTCGGGACACGCATTCCTCTCGTGAGGATAAACAAAAAAAAACATTGTGGCCACGCCCCCAAACTTACCCTATGGCCGCCATCTTCCTTTGAAAATGAAAACAAGCTGAGTTAGCCATTTTGTTTACGTCAAACTTTGACGAACTCCTCCTAGGGCGTTTTGCCCACCGACTTCAAAATCGGCGTACGTCCTCTGGACAAGTGGGGCATCTAAAGTTATTCAATTTTTTGAGATACCTTTTACGGTCTGTGTGCGGCGCAGCTGCAAAGTTGAACAACTTATTTTGGAATATTGCAGGTCTAAAAATTGCTCCCATTTGATCAAAACCAGTCCGATTAGGACCAAATTTGAATCAGTTGTTAAACTTTCTAGTTTGGACCAGTTTAGGCTGACAAAATTGAAATGGCAGTGATAGCGCCCCCTACAGAGTGACCTTTAAATTAACATTGAAGGTCAAAAATTAGTTTTACCAAAATTGTCTAAACTTTACCCAAAATTCTATTTTGCCGTCCCGATCACAAAAGCCAATCACAAAAATGCCTAAATTTTTACGCCGTAGTCGTAGCGATGACAGAAACCTCCCATGTTATCCCTATGGGAAAACCACAAAATCTCTCAAATTACCACATTTTTATGTTTTACACTTTAACGAAGTCCTCCTAGTGCGTTTTGCCCACCAACCTCAAAATCGGTGTACGTCCTCTAGACAAGTGGTGTATCTAAAGTTATCCAAATTTTAAGGATAACTTTTACGGTCTTTGTGCGACGGAGCCGCAAACGTTTCCCAGAATTCTGACTATTTGGCCTTCAGAGTGGCCTATAAACAATAGAGTTTTTCCAAATGACATGATATTTTGAACAAAATTCTAATTTGCCATCCTGATCATAAAAGTATGAGAGCCAAAGTCATATTTTGTACGGCGTAACCGTAGCGTTGACAGAAACATCCCATGTTATCCTTATGGGAAAATCGTAGAATCGCTCAAATCACCACATTTTTACGCTTCACACTTTAATGAACTCCTCCTAGGGCGATTGTCCGATCAAGTTCATATTTGGAGAATATCATCTACACAAGCGGGGCATCAAAACTTACCCATATTTTGATTCTAAGTGCTACGGTCTCTGTGTGGCGGACCCGCAAATATATGTCAGAAATGGGAAAACAGCGAAATCTCTAAAATGACCACATTTTTACGCTTCACACTTTAACAAACTCCTCCTAGGGCGATTGCCCGATCAAGCTCATATTTGGGGAAAATCATCTACACAAACGGGGCATCAAAAGTTATCCATATTTTGATTTTAAGTGGTACGGTCTCTGTGCCGTGGAGCTGCAAATATACTGTCACAAATGGGAAAAACGCCAAATCCTTGAAATGTTCACATTTACGCTTCACACTTTAACAAACTCCTCCGTGGGCAATAGCTCGATCAAGCTTTACTTTGGGAAAAATCATCTACACAAGCGGGGCATCAAAAGGTATCCATATTTTTATTCCAAGTGCTACGGTCTCTGTGCGGCGGCGCAGCAAATTTGACTGACACTTGTGTTCATTTGCACTGGATTGGCCATGTCCAATGTGTCGCCGTCTGTCAAGTTCTTTTTTTATTCAAGACACAATAAGGGCGCCATCTTTATCAAGTCAAAAGCGCAGAGTCGGAAGGCCGGCGGCCCGCGAGGGCCGTTGGATGCCGCTTGCGGCTTTAATATAGGCTTGATCTTTATATTAAGTGTGCAAAAATACAGTACTTTTGTACTTTGATACTTTCCAGCACTGTCGACTGGTGATGTGTGCTTGGCTCATTTTGATGCTATGGAAGAATCCAAGGACTCGTACTTTCAAAATGTGGGGAGAGAACATGTTGGGGAGAGTCAAAGGTGGAAGGAGGTAGTGGCAGAGCAAGGGGGTCCTCGTTATTTTCCTTTTGTGTCATGTTTGTTTTGTTCTGATTTGTCAAAATCTTTAAAATGTAAAGACAAAT